>NC_056738.1:23283004-23625504 GCF_019279795.1 Protopterus annectens | reverse complement strand
GAAGACTACCAGACCTGCAGATTGATGAAAAATTGACAATTGAAGGGTCATGGGAAAGTCCTCAGCCTGAAACTGAAGTAATTTGTAAAGCAAAGCAAAAATATCAAATTATTATGTCCAATGTTTCAATCTTTTTATTAAGTACATTTAACTGATTGATGTTTTGCTTCTGTAAAATCTTAGTCAGTTAATAGTCCATTATCATTGAGTTGATTGTAATTCGAGCTTTTAATAATGCTTTAGAATTGTTAGAGTTAAGGTGTCAGATATTACTTTCAGCTGACAAATCCCTTGGTTTAAATGAGAGTTGTTGTTGTTGTTGTATCTTTCGGCTTTTCCCGGTTAGGGGTCGCCACAGCGGAACTCCGGTCCGCTAATGATTGGCAGTAGATTTTTACATACCAAGTTGCCAGCTCTGACGCACAACCTTCAACGAAGGTACGCCCATTCACGCATGTCTCCACACAGATGACGCTTTAGCTGAGAATCGAACAGGACAATGTCTTACTGTGAGGCGACAACGCTACCGCAGCACCACCACCGCAGCTTCCTTGGTTTAAATGAGCGTATTAATGTGAAATGTTATTTAAAGATGCTGTCAGGTTGGTTATTGTATTGCAAAGTATCACTGCATGCAAATTAATAGTATTTTTTATTGTTGTCACATTATTCATGCTAGCATTGTTGTGTGATTTGTAGTTTCTGATGTGATTTTGATCATGTGATTATTTCATATTTAAATCACTTGTATCTTTATGTACAGCATACTGCATAAAAGTAATCGAAAATGTTACTATGGTTTGTTTTATTTTCTATTAATGAATGTGTACTAATGTCACTATATAAAATATGATGATTTAATGAAGATGTCTAAGAAATGTTACTGAATTTTTTATATGGAGAGGAAATTGTCTGCAGGAATAAAGTAGGGGGAGTGAATGTTAGGCTTTTGAAAAGAAGAATGCAGAGGTGATTAGATAGGGATTAGAGAAAATGGCAGGAAAAAATGTACATATGGCAGAGTTTCCGAATAGAATGTCTAGAAATAAGTTACGGGATAGGGGAGTAAATCTGTTTGCGTAGCACTAAGTTGTGGCAAACTGAAGAGATTAATTGAAAGATAGTTTTAATTGCCCAAGTCTTCGCCAGTCCAGGTTAAAATCACTGGTGTGTGCAAGGTTTTTTTTTATATATTGAAGTAAAAAAATGTCTGCATGTACGGCAGGTGCAAGGCCAAACCAAACCAGGAATCAATGAACAAGCGGACAGCACCAAGGTATAGTAAGCACAACAACAAAATAAAGATAAATAATGGTCCCAAACCGGTTTTGGCAAAACTGCCTTCCTCATTGGGATATGTAACAAAACCAATGTAATTGAGCCCTGATCAATGATCATTTATAGTTTGTGATTTCTATTTTATAAGAAGATGGCATTGAATATCATTTTTGATTTTTCAAGTAAATATGTTAATATTTGCTATAGGAAATGACATAATCTGTAAGGCTGATATCTCATTGGAGGGACTGTTCTATATAAATGGTATGATTACATTGGTTTTGTTACATATCCCACTGAGGAAAGCAGTTTTGCCGAAACCGGTTTGGGACCATTAAACGTTTTTTTTTATTTATTTTTATTTTGTTGTTGTGCTTAGTACACCTTGGTGCTGGCCGCTTGTAAATTTATTCCTTGTTGTATATATCCATGGGGTAGAGTGTCTAGCAGTTTATGGATATTTGGAAGGATGGTTTGAGGAGGCATCTAGGGAGAGGCTAAGTAAAGGAGTGTGTTAT
Organism: Protopterus annectens; assembly: GCF_019279795.1. NCBI lineage: Eukaryota > Metazoa > Chordata > Ceratodontiformes > Protopteridae > Protopterus > Protopterus annectens. Next base: position 23,623,708 of record NC_056738.1, on the reverse strand, counting down.
TCCGTTTGTAACCTTACTTATAACCCATTTAAAGTAAATACATTTTACGGAACTGAAAAGAGTTAATGATATGGACTTTTAATTATTTTCTAATAAGTATTGAACTGCCTTCTTTGTTTGAATGCCAGAGCTGTCATTCCTATGGGTAGTGTAGTTAATGTTTAGGTATGTGGAAGTGTACATTGTTTATATTGCCATATATCCACATTTCTAAGGAATCAGTTTTTATTTATTATATAATCCCTGATAGTTGAGGTGAGCTATGGTTAAATATGAAATTAGTTTTGTCTTTTAAGAGTGGCCGGGTGTGGTTTGAATGTTCATAAAAGGACCAGGATTTAGTTCAGTGTTCCCACCAGAAGAGTATTACAAGATGTGCTTTATTTAAGATAGTATTCAAGTTGTGCACTTGTTTATTAGAGTAAAATATGTGGTTGTCAAAAGTATGTGGCTCTTTGTAATTGCGGGAATATGGTTTTAAAATGCCACTGTAATGGGGTAGGATGTTGGTTGATAAAAGAAGAGTAGGTGGGAGTGATGTGTGCATAAGTGCATTTGTGGAGTAGGAGTAAATGTGGGAATAGATGGGTATAAGAGAAAAGAGCAGCAGACGTGGCTGTAGGGGAGTGAGGCATTATGGGAATGAAACATACTGTAGAGGAAAGATGAGCAGATCAGGTATTGCAGAAAAGAGAAATGTGAGCAAAAGCTGAATGTATTAAACAGAATGATATAAATGAGTTAGAGAGAGACAAAGCTTACAGCTTTGTTGAATTTCAAGAGTCTATAACTAGATCACTGGCAGTAAGCAGGGTGCGAAGAGGAGACTAAACAGGGAACTACTGGTAGGGATAACAGACAAGGTTGAAGAGATACATTTTATGAAACAGATGCACTTACTGGAGAGTAGGCTGAAACTTTTAAGGTTAGATTACTGAAAAAGATATGAGGTTCATGTGTCAGTAGTAAGCTTACAGCTAGAGGCTCATCAAGAAGCTTAACCACATTACTGTTATAGTGACAAGAGTAGAGTGGTTCCCCCTGGACAGAAAATAATTTGCGTTAATACAAGGTATGAATTTGAGGTTACACATTTAGTCATAGAGGATGGCTTTGAAAATAGTGAGCTACTTTGTCTAATGTGCAGAGGCAGTCTGTTCCAAAGGTAAGGAATCCTTTACTTTGCAGAGGCAGTTTATTCCAAAAGTGAGAAAGGTACAGGGTAAGAAACCTATCACACCAGCCAGTGCTGTTACCATACAATAGAGGTTTAGGTCTTTGGGTAAGGAATGAATTAGACAATTGGTTCTGAGTTGGTGGGAAAGGCAAAAAAGTGCATAGCATGTAATGCTAAGAAAAAGTTACCTCTTGAGAACTCATATGAGATGGAGTGAAAGAAGAATTTTAATCTGCTGGGGTAACTTAATTGGTTTAAACTGGAGATATCTTAATTAGGTATCGCTGTGGTCTTTCAGGTTGTACAGGGTGCTTAGATATACTTTCTAGTGGGAGGCATTGTGTTCTATAATGAATCTACAGAGGAAGTATTGAGGGATGTGGCATCCTTTGACCTAAACTGGATGCCATAATGGATAAGCTCAGGCTTTTGGGTCATAGCTGAAAAGGGTCCGTGGACCAGTCCACTCACTCATTGAACAAATAGTAAGTAAATAAATAAAATAAGTGTTGTGAGGCAGAAAACCTTGCTAACCACAAATGAGACAAGGTGACAAAAGGAAAACTCGTCCACATACAGACCCACATTTGTAATAATAACAAGTCTATTTTGAAGGTGCAGCCAGCAATGTGAAAAGAGATGGAACCAGAGACTTTACCATAGGTAATTATGCATCACTTAACATTTAGGGCTGTTAAAGTACAATTATAATAATAAAGACATTTTACTTTTTAACTCCGTCAAGAATGTCACTTTAGGATGTGCAAAGTATAAACAGTGCTGGAAGACTGCCAAGATTTTCAGATCAGTCTCAAAGAACAAGAAAAAGAAATGTTTACATTTATATCCTTCTATATTAATTTTATGCATGCAGAACTCTGACATTACTTGTGATCTCTACTTAGAGCTTTACGTGAACACTTTACAAATATGCATTGTAAAACATAGAACACCTGGTGTAAGAATTTATCTTTTAACCTTGTAACATTCAGTGCCAGTACACATTATCTCACAGACATCATTGCAAAGACTTATCCCCCAGCCTGTGAAGGCCCGAGTATACTGTTAATTAATCTGGTTTTCACAGATACCTGGAACAGTTCATTAACTTTTTCAAACTAGACTTTTAAGCATAACATGACATAACATCACTTAACTCCTTCAGCACTTACTTGGCCTTTAATTTTCTGTTAGTACACTATAATTTGCTAATAGAGAGAATGCAGTTGTAAGGCACGCAAAATATAAAGCTACTACTTATATGAAACTATATCTTGCATAATCACGGATCTGTTTTTCAGTTTTTCTTTGTCATGAACATATTGATAACATTTTGACTAATTTGTGAAGAAATTACAAGTTAATATGCATTTTGTAAAGAATAAACATGAAACCTAATATTTTCCATAAGTCTCCTCCCTTTGACACTTTGTAAAATTCTGCTGTGGTGACCCCTAACCAGGAAAAGCCAAAAGACACTTTCCTGCTGCAAGAAATGAATAAGTGTTGTGCAGTAAGACAATATAACATCATCAGTTTAAGTCAAAATTTTGTTTGACACAGCGAGAGTGGCTGGAAGGGTCATTGGTCTTTCCATTAATATCGTATAGGGACTCAAATTTGTTGGAGTATTTCATGTACTCATTCTTTAATGCTGTGGGGAGGGCCTCTGGCATTTTAAGATTTGCCTCAGCACAGACTTTGGCAAACTTAGTCTTAAGGATTATACTGAGTCTTTTTACTAATTTAGATGACTGTAGATGGTTGGGACAGTGAAGACTCAGCTTAGAATTAAAAAATATTACATAGTACAAGGTACACCAAACCTAGGAATAAACTTAAATTATTTATTTATTTTTAATAACTGTCAGAGTTTTCCTTATGGCATGGGTAAGCTTTTACCCATACAAAAAAAACATCTACACTATAATGAGAATGAATTTTAAGTTATAGACTTTTGGCATTTGGACAAAATCTAGCTTCACATTAACAAAATGTCTCCAAGGTGGTGGTGGTATCTGCATTTTGCTAACATTGTGTTTTAAGCATACTGCACAATTATTAACATACTGACTTATCAAAGAAGAGACGTGAGGGGCACGCCAACTTTAGGTAATTAGATAGCTGTCTTACCTGTGTGGGCTGGTTAATGATATACCCTTACCAGCTAAGTTAGCAAGGAAGCAGGCACCACTAGTCGGCCTTCCAGATGTTGCCATAACCCATTGGTGGATTTACTGCATTTATTATTAAGCCACCTCTGAACTTTATTTTGTGATGATTTAGCTTGGAAGGTTGATAACTCTCTTAAAATCAAACACATCATCACTGCTAGATTTTTGCAATAATATTACATGTAGTTTTGCACAAACTCATTTTACAGCTTGCTTAGCAGCTTGAGTTGCCAAATAATTATTTTAAACATTATATATACTCTTTTAATGGCCACTACATTTAACTACCGCTATTTTTTAGGTAACAAAAGAGCTTTTAAAAGAACATTGATATAGGAAGAATTTTTAATTTGAGTTTTTGCTGAGGTTAAAAATCTCTTGCCCAAAATTTTATATATTATGTATTATGGCAAAGGCATATTTGCTATCGGAAAAAAAATGTTTGCAGTTTTACCCTTTGCTAATTTATGAGCTTTTTATAGAGCCACTAACTCCACTGCCTGGGCGGAATGTACACCCTCTAATCTTTGTTGAAGCAAAATATTATTACTGGTACAGACATTTTTGCAGCCAGATTTTTATTTATTTATTTATTTATTTTACAGGAACCATTTACAAACAGATTGGGTATAGGAGTGTTCTTTAAGTCATCCCTAGGAGAAAGTTATCCCCTTTGGGGAAAAAACATGTATCCATGAATTACCATATAGGTGGCAGTACACTAAACACAGAAAGTGTGATAAGAGACTTAGGGACACAGGTGGACAGTGGTCTCACCTTCGATAACCACATCGCCACAACAGTCAGGAAATCCTTCTATGTGGCACACCTCATCATGAAGGGCTTTTCATCCAGAAAAAAGGAGGTCATTGTCCCACTGTACTCATCCCTCATTAGACCCATTATAGAATACAACGCCCCATTTGGTATGTACCTCTCAAGACATCTGCAACAACTGGAAAGGCCTCAGAAATACCTCACTAAAAGAATCACAGGCCTAAAGCAGATGCCCTACGCTGACCGCCTTAAAAAACTCCAGCTGTACTCTGTTGCATATCGTCTGCTCAGAGGCGATCTCTGCTTAACATGCAAGGCCATGTCAAACCCAGAGCTGTTGGACATGCTACACTTAAAGAAATCCCAATCTCTCAGAGCTACACGCTCCAGGGATCTAAACCTTGTCATCACAATAAACAAAACATGCTGGAGGGATAGGTTCCTGACCCAGAGACTCCCCAGACTCTGGAATAGATTGCCCATACATGTCAAGCAGAGTGCCTCTTTGGACCTCTTCAAGAGGAACCTTGACGATTGGATGGAAGAAAGGAAATTCACCCCAGGGATCACGTCAGTCGCCCTGCTAGACAGGGGTCCAGGAAAATAAATAATGTGGGAAGAAATAGCCAGGGAATTGTTATGGCTAGGCTTGTATAGGCCCTAGGGCTGATAGCCTAGTACCAACCTATGAACCTATAAACCTATGAAAGCATATAATTAGTCTCTCTCTCACACACACACACACACACACACACACACACACACACACACACAAAGTCATGCTCTTTACTATCTTTAGCAGTAGGTAACATAGATGCAGGGTTTAGAACAGGACAGTGTACAAGAAAAATAGAAGGATTAGAAAGAAGTGTAAGTTTATATTCGGGTAGATGTGCAGCTGAGAGGAGATGAGTTTTCATTTTAAGAGAGATGATACAGAATGACAGCTGCTGTAAGATCATGCACAAGTACCAGTGATTGTGCAAGATCGATTCGAATGGTGGCTGCAGTTACCACCTTTAAGCATGGTGGACATTTTTTTGCAGTGGAATCAAGTGCTGGACTAAAATAGACAATAGTTGTCTCCATGTTTTTTTTTTGAAAGTCCACTGAGCAAACCCATTTTTTTGTGACAAAATAAAATGAAAGTCTTTTAACAGTTTTGATTTTATGCTCTGCCTTTGGTTTTGATTTTAGTGGATGCTGCTGAACTCTAGGGAGGTTTACATAGATCTAATTTTATTTTTACTGGTTTTGTGGATTTTATTGTACCTACCTTTATTAGCATGTTTAGCCTATAAGTTAGCAAGTATCTGCTGCAACAGTTATTTAGCTGTCTGTATACCTTTAACAGGCTGTTTATTAGCTTGTGTTAAGACTGCTAATACTTTTTCCTTTGATTTTGTTGGAACATTTAAATGCACCCCTTTAGGTATACATTAAACAGTACAGCTCAGTTTGCATAGCATGTCTATTTTAAACAAGTTTACCAGTGCAGTAGTACTCAAAAGGAAAGAGTGCCTTTTTTAATAGGTCCTAAAGAAATAGGTATAGGTTTAGAAAGAGGATGTGTAACAGTAGCATTTGTTACCCCAACTGCTTTTACTATATGCTTTGATAACTGGTATCTGGCTGTCTGAAGTAACTTTTAACACAGGCCTAGTGACTCCAGTGTCCTCCAAGAAAGGATTTAGTTTTAAATTTATGTTTACCTTGACATAGGGTCCCTTTTGGTCCATTTGCAGCAAAGGATCAAAATTTATTTTTGTTATTTTGACAGTCAGTATGGTGGGTTTTTTTTACTTTTTTTTTTAATTTGAGAAGGTGGGGGGGAATGCAGTATTTCTATAATTTGGCTGCCATTCAGTCCACATATCTTAGACTTTTTGCATTTGCTTATATGGGCATTTTTTCCGATGTATTGCTTTACCACAATTGAAACACGATCCATTAGATGACCTGGTGTCCAATGGACAGTTGACCAAAATGCAAGAGGGACACTACCACAACCAACTGCACCTTTTTTTTTGTTTGCCAGCACTCTTACTAACCCCCAAGCACCCCCCCCCAGCAGCTTTTTTTCCCTTTGTTTCGTCCCCTTGGGGCTTTTAACTGCTATATTTGCAAAGTTAACAGCTTATCCTTAGTATCCTTTTTTGTTTTGTTTTTCTTTTTTTCAGCACTTAAGGACTCCCAAGTCCTTTTTTGACAGTATATAAGCACTTGCTTTATTTGATTTTGTGCAGGGGCTTACAGACCTTGCACAAAAGCAGCTGCAATATCTGACTTTGCTTGTACTTTTGAATCTGGTATTTTTGACTGGCCAGCAAACACTGCTTTAAGACAGCTCAAGTAATCTGTAGGGGCTTTCCCTTTATTTTGTTTACATGCCTGTATTTTAGACCAGTCTGTCTTAACTTGACATACTTATGAAATTTTATTTAACAACCCTCTCTCTCCTTTTGTCTGTAAGTGCATTTCCTGTGAGAGTAAAATCTGTTATTCCAGCCTTTTCAACTAACTTTTTTATCTGAATTGACTACCTGAAGCAGCTGGTTTAAATTTGTCAAAGTAGGGTTATAACATTTTATTATTATAGTTTTAAATTTTTCTTTAAACCTTAATGGATCTTTTTTTTTTTTTTTTTTTTAATATTTGGAAAACTTTTGGATGTAGTATACAAATCAGTAGGGGTCCTGGGGCAATGAACAAGATCTCTATTATTAGCCCCTAATATTTTTTGAGTTGTGCCAAAAGATTGTGTCCAGAGGCGATAACCTTTTCTCTTACCCTGTCATGTGAGTGCGTGCCATGAGGCACAGGAGTGCCAAATACTAGCGCTCCTGTTGGAGAGGTAGAAGCTTGTTGAAAATGAGAGGAAGAAGAACCTTCCCGACTGCAGATGCCTGTTCTGAAGGTGTGGGTTGAGTAGGGGAACTAGGCTGAGCTATAACAGTACCGCACAGACCTGCTGTCCAATGGACACGACCAAAATGCAGGAGTCTTAGCAACAATGGAATTTTGCACAAGTGCCACCCCTTTCAGGGCATATAGGGGGTGGGGGTACAGTAGTTACTGGAGGATTATTATCCTCTTTTAAAGTCTCTGCTTTCTCACTATTTCCAGTTTTTTTCACACCTGCCAAGACAGGATAAAGGGATCCCTTTGTACTGGCCTGTACTGCCTTTTTAACTTGTTTTACGTGTTGCAGCAACTTCTTAGTAGTATCCTGTAATCCCCTTAATGGTGGTTTTTCTTCCTTTTTAAGAGATTTAGTGTATCAAGAATAAAATAATGCCCTTTGTTCCTCAATTTTTTTTCTTTTAAAATATCCCTCAAATTTCCTAATTTATTTTTACCATAAGTTTTATTTAATGTAAACGCTACACCAGGGCAACTTTTAGTAAGCTGAAACCACTCATTTAAATACTTATAACTTTTTCTTCTATAACTATGATGCATACAATATGCAGGTGTTCCCTTTGCAGGGATTTGATTCTGTCTACTTAACTTTGTTTTCATTTTTTTATTAAATCTTACCTTATAGATTTTGGATTCTGCTAATTCAGCAAAAGTGACTTTACCAGTTTAAACACCATACAGGATGATAAGGGTAGGAATTCTGTCATTGTGCAATGACAGAGGAGATGTTTTAGCATGCCATAGGCTTGTGAACTTAATTTAACAACACAATACATCTCTCATACCTCTTACCTTGTAGTCTTTTCTCTTGGGGGGTACCACCCTCGACACAAGACGCCTTTTTGTGTTTTTTAAACACCTTTACTGAATTATCACTTGTGACATAAGAAAATATACATTTAAATAAAAGCAATCAAACTACATTAACATGTTCATGTTTATAAACATTGTACTTCTCATAATTTGCTATATATCATATAACCTAAGCAACATTACATACGTTATTCATTTCCTGCCCTTTTTTTCTTAAACAAGAAACATCTGTATTAAACCATCACTTATGACATAGGCAATCATACATTTATATTTATTTATTTTAGTCTACATTTGTTTACCAGGAAAGTTCGACTTGTAACAAAGCCAATCTTCAGCAGAGGCCTGGAGAGAAATGCTCCAGATGCATGTTTTTGTAATCTGGGAGGAAACTGGACCACCCAGAGAAAACCCACACGAACGCAGAGAGGACATGCAGACTCCATACAGAAGGCACCCAGCCGAGAATCGAACTGGAGAATCTCTTGCCGTGAGGCGAAAATGCAACTGCAACACCACTGCGCTGTCCGTATAAATATATAAATATAAATAATTAATAATATATAAATGAAAACAAACCACACCGACACAATCCTAGTTGCAAGAATTTTACATCACAAACTATACTGACACACTCCCATTTGCAAACATTATGCATCACTTATATTCTACCCAATCTTTTTCAGTCAAATGTTATATAGCTCGTTTAAGTCCTGCCTTCTTTTAAACCTATCCCCCCCCCTTATATGTACTGTTCCCACCCTTCCCATTTTTTTTCTATGTAGTTTACTCCTACACTTTTCTAAAGATCTCAGTTCCAGTTGTTTTATCTCTGTTACTATATTCCACTATGTCTAGTATAGTTGGTTTAGATTTTGATTTCTATTTTCTAGAAATTATTATTTATTTTTTTTTTTGGCAGCCACCATAATTAGACACAACAAGGCCTTACCATGTCCAAGCAATTCCAGTTCTGTATTATTGCTCAGAAAAATCATCTCCCTTGTCACACCAATCTGCACACCAAGCATCTCCAACAGTGCATCCCGTAGAGAATCCTTAAATTTTGCGAGCTCACCACACTGCCAGAAAATGTTCCAATTACTTCTTTCTTCCCTGTCACACCTCCAACATTTGCTGTCTACCTGAGGAGAAATTCTCTGGAGTCTAAATGGGGTACAAAAATATCCATGTAAACATTTCCAAGTAAAAATCCTAGATCATCTAGATTTTGTTAGATATTTGGGAGACATACATATATCCTCCCATTGTTTCTTTGTGAATTCTTTATCCAGTCTCGCTTCCCAATCCTTTCTAACCTCCTCTGATTGAGTCTTATAGTTATCATGCAATATTGTATGTGCTCCACTGATTATTCCTTTTTTAATGGCAGCTTCTGTTCTAGATTCTACTAAAAACTCTATCAGTGCTGGTCTTTCATTTAGGACCCCCTCCCCATTTCTTTCTCTTTTCCTATACTCTGATATCAGTCCTTGATAGGGAAGACGGTCTCTAACCTGCAGTCCAAACAAATTCTTGGTGTCTCCCCATTTTATCATCATTCTCGCTCTAGTTATTTACTCCAAATACCTTGGTTCCTTCGCTAGTTTTCTCCAATAAATTCCAGCCCCCTCTTGCCTACTGTCTGTATCCCTAATTGCAGTCATCCCTATCAGCAGAATCTCCTTTCTACGTTCCCTTGTTGGCTTAGTTTTTGGGATACTTCCTGCTACTTTATAGATATAATATTCTGCATGATTATTATTATTCCTCCTTAAATGCTTGCATCCAAAATGACAGTCTGTCATTGTTTCTTGAACTTCCCCATGTTTCATCATCATCCCTTCCTACTTTGAATTATAGTTTTCTGCTTGTGCTATGTATAGGAGCCCTTAACTGTGTAGCTCTGAAATACCCCTTCAAATCGTGTAATCCCAATCTGCTCTGTTCTACTGGAAGAATTGGCTTATCCTGCTTGACTCTTGCCATCTTCCCCTCCCAGATAAAGTCCTTTAGGTCTTTATTAGCTGCTATCCACAACTTCTCCTCTGGTTGACAAAAATATGTCTGACCTGTGTATGACTAATGGGACTAAAACATTTTAACTGCTTGTATCTTACTATCCATATTCTACAACTCACTATGACAGTTTATTAATAGGACAATCCAAATGGCATAAAAAACAATCCAATACGTGTAGGTCAAGTGCTTTCGTAATCAAAACTTCATCAGAACTGTTAAACATCAATTGCAAACAAGCTTTTATACAAAGTTCATTCAATTAATCAATAATTAATGCTTATTTGAAAATAAAGTGACAGTGTTTAAATAACAATGTAAAGTGTTTAAGTATAGGTTCAACCCCCCCTTTTTTAGTTTGAGAAAACAAGTAAAAAAAAAAAAAAAATGAAATATAAAAAGAGATGAAAATGCAGAATCAGAAGTTAAAAAATTAAACTTTCAAAGTTTTAATGCCCTGAACTTTAGTTCAGGTTTAATGCTGATATGTTCATTAATACCAGGGAGTTCAGTAGCATTTAGTTTAAGTTGCCACCTAACTTCTGTCCTAAACAACTTGTTAGTCCAGTCACCACCTCTAAAATTCTTACCAACTACTTCTAGAATACCATATTTAAAAGAATGTGTAGGATTCTTGTAAATATGTTTAAAAAGTGCATTTTTTTCATCCTTTTTAAAAATGCTGTAACAGTGTTCATAGATCCTTCTACTCAATATTCTCTTTGCCTTGCCCATATAAAAATGTCCACAATCTAACATGATGCAAGTAACAAGGGGGAGAGAGGACACCTCTGCCTGATTTCTCTGCTCAAGCAGAAATTCACAGAAGGGCCCCCACCCACTTTAATTTTCACTTCCAATCCCTCATACAGCCTCCTAATCAACCTTATATTTTTCTCAGGAAATGCAAATGCTTCCATTGCCCTGTTCATTATGTCACAGCTTACTCTGCCAAACGCTTTCTCTGCATCAAGACACACCAACAATGGTATTTTCTTACATTCTGCTTCAATTTGGATCATCAGTGTTCTATTAATGTTCTGTTAATGTTGTCAAATGTTTGCCTACTCTCCACAAAACCACACTGATGCATATCTATCAATTTTGGCATTACTTTTGCCATTCTTTTAGCCATTATAAACAAACACTTCATAATCATGGTTTAATATTGAAATAGGCCTGTGTGAAGCTGGATCTGATGGATCTTTACTCTGTAAGTATTACAGATACCATTGCTTTATTCCAGAATGTTGGTACTTCTCCTCCTCTTAAAATACTGTTAAACCAACCTTCCAGATCTTTATCAGTTTTTCCCTCCTGACTTCCAAACTTCTGCAGCAATACCATCTGTTCCTTGACTTTCCTGTAGATTGATTATACATCACAATTTTTTTCTCATCTGTTCCTATCCTGCTAGTAATTGAGCCTCATCTCCCTCTAACCTTGGCATACTTAATTCTTCCAGAAACATTTCCATTTGTACCTTTTCTTGATTTCCATATTTCTCTGCTTTATACAGACTTTTATAGAATTTCCAAAATATTTCTAATACCTCTACACAATCTCTTGTTGCCTTCCTTGTGATAGGCTCCCTAAATTTGGTGATAGCCCTTTCTACTTTCTTTTACCTGAGTCGTTGTGCTAAAAGTTTTTGTGCTCTAGTGTTATCAAAATACTGTTACTTAACAGCAATCTTTCTAAACTCATGTATATTATTGAGGTAATCCCTTATTTTCTGTGTAGCACTCTGCTGTTGAGCCTCTTCTTGTTCTGTGAGATTCCCTCTGTTCTGCAGTACTTTAACATTAGTTAGTCCGTTCTTAACCATAGCTGCCTTTCTTTTACTTCCACGCTAATTTTAAAGTCCACCTTAATTTTATCCCACTCCCTAGCTATATTCAAAGGTTCGTACTAGGCTATCTGCCCTAGGGCATTTATAAGCCTAGCCAGAGTGTGTGTGGCTTTCGCCACCCCTTGGGATGAGAATACTACGCCCATTTAGGGTTTAGTTTACTGTGCCTCTGTCTAGTAGTGACACAGAGATGACCCCGGGGTAAACCTACGATCTCCCATCCACTCGTCAAGATTTCTCTTGAAGAGAGTTAGTGAGGGGCTCTGCCTAACATGGACTGGGATTCTGTTCCAGAGTGTAGGGAGCCTCTGGGTTATGAATCTGTCCCTCCAGCACGTCCTATTTATTTCTGTGTTGAGGTTCAAATCTCTTGCTCTCGTGGCTCTGATGGATTTGGATTTTCTGAGGTGGAGCATGTCCATTAACTTCGGATTGGACATGGCCTTGTACGCCAGGCATAGATCACCTCTGAGTAGGCGGTATGCGACTGAATAGAGCTGGAGTTTCTTCAGCCGGGCAGCATATGACATATGTTTGAGACCCTTTATCCTCTTGGTGAGGAACTTTTGGGGTCTTTCCAACTGCTGCAGGTGTCTGGTAAGATACATCCCAAATGGGGCATTGTACTCAATCATGGGCCTGATAAGAGAAGAGTACAGGGGCACAATGACCTCTCTTGATCTAGATGTGAATCCCTTCATGATAAGGTGGGCAATATAGAAGTTCTTCCTAACCACCTTGGCAATGTGAGTGTCAAATGAGAGGTTACTGTCAACTTGGGTCCCTAGGTCCCTGATTACCTCTTCCGTACTTAATGGATTACCACCTATGTGGTAATTTGTGGGTACCTTGTTTTTCCCAAAGGGTATGACTATACATTTTTTGATGTTCAGTTTAAGGCCATGGCTCTGGCACCAATTATCCGTTTCTATGAGGCCTCTCTGAAGGATGCTTGTGTCCGCTGGAGTATCAATTATGGAGCCCAGTTTGCAGTCATCTGCGAACTTTGTCAGCCACAATCCTCCTATATTTGCTTGCACCTCGGAAAAATAAATGCCGAACAAGAGGGGTCCCAGGACTGAGCCCTGTGGGACACCGCTTGTGACTGGCTTAGAGTCTGACATGGCTCCAGCAATTCTGACCTTGTGGGTTCTGTCCTTGAGCCAGTTTGCAACCCATCTTGTGACATATGGGTTTACATTTAAGCTGGTGAGTTTGTCTATGATGCCCGAGTGGGGTATTGTGTCGAAGGCTTTTGCAAGGTCAAGGTAGGCTGTGTTAACTGCCTTACTCTCATCAATGGCCTTAGTGACTGTTTCAAAAAAGTCGACCAAGTTCAAAAGGCAGGATCTGCCCTTGACAAAGCCAAATTGGGTAGGATCCAATGTCTGTAGGTCCCCAATGTCTTTGTTTATGAGTTCCATAATGATCCTTTCCATAGCTTTGCAGACCAGGCTCGTCAAGCTTATGGGGCGGTAATTTCCAGGGTCCGTAGAAGCACCGCCTTTGTGGAGTGAGACCACTGTTGCTGTACGCCACTCTTTGGGTACGTATCCTATAGTAAGGCTAAGATTAAGCAGCAGCCTTATGTTCGGGTTTAGTTCCTCTTGGAGTTCATGTAGCACGCAGCCCGGGACACCGTCCGGTCCCATTGATGCTGTGTTTTTAGCTTTGGAAAGGGTGGCTCTCACCTGGGCATCTGAGATGTTAGGGAGGCTACACTCTGCTGGGATAGATATTTCTCCTTTTGGGGGGGAGGGGGCGGAGAAATTTGCACTGAACCTGTCTGCCAGAATGTTGGCAATGTCTGTAGGTTCAGTGTATTTTGTGTCATTTTGGACTAACTCTGAGCATATCTGGGAGTTTCCACCCAGGTTTCTAACATAGCTAAAGAAGGCATTGTGATTGTCTTTTGTGTCTTTTGCGATTTTTCTCTCAAAGTTGGCCTTGGATGATTTTATGAGTGATCGTAGTTTTTTGCTAGTACTGATCAGAGATGCCTTCCCTTTTAGTGATTTTGCTCTGTCATGTAGTAGCTTCCTCCTGCTGTTGTAAAGTTTGTTAATGGCTGGGGTCCGCCAGACAGGGCGCCTGCCTTTGGGGGAATGGGTCTTGGATTTATTAGGGTTTGCATGATCCATGCATTCTTGAAGGTGCCCGTAGAAGGCATTTATAAAGGATTCAGCGGTGTGGGTTGTGGTTTCCACTGGCCCAGGGGCCTTGAAGGATCCCACTTCAGTCTTAAGTGTGAAGTCGGCTTTTGAGAAGTTCTTCACTGTGGTCTTTTGTGCAGGGGGTGAAGTAATTTCTATCCTCTCAAATAGCTCCTGAATAATCTCTGCTACCAATTCCTTGAATTCCTCTCTTTTCAACAGATAGGTGGGAGCATGCCAGTTTCTCATTTTTGTTTCATTACCCTGTATTTTTATTTTAGTTATTATTGGTGCATGATCTGAAATAGTTATTGGGTGTGTATCGAGACCTTCAGTTAAATGAACATGTTCCTGTGAAATGTAAATTCTATCTACCCTAGCCTAGTTTTTAAATCTTGGGGAATAATGTGTAAATTCACTTTGAACTCCTATTACTGAATTCACATCTTCCATACCAAACATTTTCATAAATTTCTTCAAAAATCTACTCTTCTCTGTTGTACTTTCCCTTCTGGGCTCCCCAGACACTTCTTCACTACTGCAAATCAAATTCCAGTCCCCACCTAGAAGTAATATTCCTTGCTGAAAACTGATTATTTTTCCCAGAATTTTCATAAGCTCCATTATAGCAGTTTTAGGTGGAATATAAATATAAATGCATACCAGTGTAATCCTCCTCCTCCCTTGCTAGTAGCCCCTTAGCATTACAAATATGCCATTATTGTCTTTTTTATTCTCTTTTATCAGTATTGGAGATCCTCTTGCAATTAATACAAGTTACTCCTCTTTGCCTTTTTCCGAGATATTCCACTGAATAATCATCCTGAAAACCTTTCTTTATCAAATTCCCATGCTTAGTTCTTTCCAAGTGTGTCTCCTGTAACAGTTATTTTCACTCTATATTTTTAATATAGTTCACTATTCTTATTTTTCTGTATTTATCTGTGAGACCATTAACATTTAAGACATCACAGAAAGCAACACTATTAAAAAAATTATTCCCACCTTACATAACACCTTTTTGTTAAATGTCTAGTTCCAGCTTTTGTTTGTGTTTTACACACACACACACACACACACACACACACACACACACACACACACACACACACAACTCTGAAGTTATATGGTCATTTGAATAAGACATCTGAGTCTGTTCCTGTACAATACGAGGGTTATACGAAGGCGTTTATGCCAAGGCCATGAAAATATAGAGACATTTTTTATGTGTACCTAAGGCTCCTTTTATTTAAACAGGGGCTTTTTGTTACAACATCGAGGTTATAAAGAAGTGTTTTTTTACAAAGTCCAAAGAAATACAGAGACATTTTTCTCTATGCGAAATGTGTTTGGATTCAATCAAGTGTTTTCGGTCACAATAAGAATGCTGTTGCATGATTTAATGGACTTTTATGAACAATCATTCTTCTCGGATTCTATGTTGAGACAAAAAAACTCTTTTTGTAAAAAGTGCTTTTGTTAACCAATATTGCCTTGACTTTAAAAAGTTTGTGTTCTAATGACATTGTTGGTAGTAACATTTTCCATCTAGAAAGCTACAAGCTTAATTAGAACAATGGTAATGATATATGTTTTCATTCATTACTATGCTTTGTGTTGTTTGGTCACAATACTGCAATATGAGTATTAACACAAGTAGAATGATTTATTGTAGGAAGTTTGTACATATATGATTTATTACCTATTAACACCTGATTTCCCAAGTATAGGATTTAATATATTATATATACAACCACTCCACTGAGATGTGAAGTAGGTTAGTGGTTGTATTTGTTCATTTGGGATACAGATGGAGTAATATTAATGCTGGGGTCTGTTATTTCATTTTTTACATAACATATAGTCAGGAGACTAGAACGACTTACATTTTAAGGGACTTTTTGTGCTTTTTCATCATAAGGAGGTTATAGTATGGGATTTGTAGGACAATAGTGATTGTAATAATCTACATAGTCTTTTGGATTTTGTTACTTTTGAGTATGTTATTCTCATGAGAATATTCTATTGAACAAAAAGAAATAATATATATATATATATATATATATATATATATATATATATATATATATATATATATATATATAAACTTTTTTTTAGTTTAAGATAGTAGATTATTTTGTCCTCTTGGTTTATATATTTCCCACTAGTGGGCTCTGGGGACCTGCCTCTCTCTATAGTAATAGTTTATTGTTAAGGCTGATATGTTCTTGGGTTAATTTAATGGGTGTTTTCCCAAGGGCTAAACAATTGGATAGTGGATTTTCCATCTTCTAAATAAAACACAGTCACACTGATTTTAACCTCCGGCCACAATTTTGGTGTTTAAATTGTGCAAGTTAGTGGCTTATGGTCATGGACCTCCAAAATATTTTACAGGGGCTTTGTGCCGATCGTGATGATTTAAAAATGTTTGGTATTGGGACTAGTGGGAAGGAGTCCCACAGGAACAATCTGGATATCCAGTAGACTGCTGTAACTTGCTGTTTCAAAGGTTAAATAAGGAGATGAAAATCTTGAGAACCAATATATGGTACCTAAAATTATTTAAGGCATACAAATGCAAAGGTATTACACTGCGTGGCCTAAGAGTTAGAACCCAGCCTTTGGTTGGAAAACCAGATGATATATTGATGGAGGACTGGAATAAGGCTCAACAAAGGGCCACTATGACATTTGTTGAAATTTTAACATCCTGTTATCAAAGAACCATTGAACAGAATATTCAGGAGGTTAAAGGAATATGTGAGAATATGAAACAATTTGAGGGAAGCCCACCTTTTGTGGAGAACTTGGGAAAACTATCCAGGGATCTTCTCAGTTTTGAGAATATTATCAAAGAAAGGAAGTTGCTCAAATTCCATAGAGATATGGATGACTATGAGAGGGGCAGGCCCTTTGAGTCACAGAGGGGGGGTTAGATTCAAAGAGAATAATATGAACAGACTTAATATTAGAAAGAAAAGGCCTCGTTCTCTACTTAAGAAGTTCACACAAGGTTTTAGTAACTCGGGGGAAGAATCTTCTATGACTGATAGAGAGGGTACATTTGTAAGTGAGTCTCCAGACCCCAAGAAAGTAAGGACCCAGGTCAGCCCATTAGGGGTAAAAGACTTTAGAGAATCTGTTGCAATCAATAATGAAGTAGTAACTAACACTTATAACATACATAACATCTCCAAGTATGTTTTATCTAAAGATGAACAGCCCGTACTTAATAAAGGTTTGGGATTTGTACCTAGCTTTTTTGTGGAAGAACATGTTTTTGTGTCAGACTTGATTGCTTTTTGTAGAAAGTTAAATTTAAAATTATTTTGGTACAGCTGAGTCTTCCTCTAGCTCTACTGAATTTCACTTTCACAAATCAAAATTTATGCCACCAATGAACAAGCATGTAGCCATCTTTCAGGAGGCTGTTTTGAAGGATTTACATTTTAACTATAATCTATCTCAGAGGTTTCGATATAACCTTTCAAAGGGGGAACAACAGGCTCTTAAGGATTTATATGCTAACACTGATATTGTCATCCGTCCGGCAGACAAAGGTGGGGCAGTGGTAATTATGGATGCCAGTTATTACTGGAATGAGGGAAATGGACAATTGTCTGACCCTCAGTATTATAGGAAAATGCCAACTGACCCCACACCAGAATTCAAAAAGGAAACTGATGCATTTTTAGAGCTAGCAGTAGAGGAGGGCATTATCAGTGTACAGGTTAAACAGCAGCTCATGGTCAGTGATTTGGCCCAACAGTACCTTTACCTTTTGCTCAAAATTCATAAAAATTTGAGTCAGCCTCCTGGTAGGCCTATTGTTTCTGGGAGAGGGTCCTTAACAGAGCCTATTTCTATATTTCTGACTCAATATTTACATCCGTTATTACCATATGTTAGGGCAAGGATAAAGGATACTACAGAGTTTCTTAAAATTATTTCAGATTCTCAATTGGAACCACACTGGCTCATGTGCACGCTGGATGTCATATCCCTTTATACTAGTATCCTCCATTGGGTGGGATTACAAGCTCTGGATTATTGGCTTAATAAAGTAAATTTGTATCCACCGGGTTTTACTACCCTTGTTTGACAGAACATAGCTCAACAAAAAATGTCTTTCATTTTAAGGGGGAATGTTATTGGCAACAACAGGGAACAGCTATGGGGGCCTCATTTGCCCCCATGTATGCAGACCTTTTTATGGGGTATATAGAAGATGTAATCATTTATGATGAAATGCATAACATTTTCCTTACTGAAATAGACATATGGGAGGCATTTTTGGATGATTGTTTGCTTGCATGGCATGGAGGTGTTGATTATCTTTTGGAGTTTCTGGAATATGTTAATGGAAACCAGTGGGGGATTGAATTCACTGCTACTTATGAGATCAAGGAGATTCATTTTTGGGATGGCAAAATTTTACGGCAACTAGATGATACATTGAGCAGTTTAGTTTACAGAAAGTACCCATAATATAACAACTTATTATATGCATCTAGTCTTCACCCCAGGCATACAGTCAATAATATTCCAAAATCCCAATTTTTAAGAATGAGAACAATATGTTCTACAGACAGTGATTATTTGGAGACCAAGCAGGATCTTACAGAGAGATTCCTAATGAGGGGTTATAGGTCACCAGATGTACATCGAGCCAGTAAATGGGCTACTAATTGTAATAGACTGGATCTATTAGAGTATAAGAAAAAGGAAAAAGGGGTGAATCACAGACCATGAGGCTGGTTACCACATTTGGTAACAATATTGATTTGTTGCAAAACACAGTTAATAAACATTGGAATATCCTTAAAGCTAATGAAGAATTGAGTCCCCTTTTGTTGGATAGATGTTTATTTTCCTTTAGGAGAGGAAAAACTTTGAATTCTCATTTTGCCCATTATAAAAGGACCCTTCAAAAACATTCTCGTTCTAACCAACTTACTATTATTGGGGATAAGTTGGTGGGCTCTCACCCCTGTGGACATTGCAGCTTTTGTAGATATATGTTTAAAACTACAGCTTTTAGCAGTAAGAATATTGGTCAATTATATATTCATTTTTTTTGACAATTGTAGTTCTGACTGGGTAGTGCATTTGGTTATGTGTCAGTGTTTTGCTTTTTATGTGGGGCAAACTTCCAGATAAGTGAAAAGTCGTATTTCTGAACATCTTAGTGAAATTAGAAATAAAAAGTTAACTAATGCACTATCCAGACATTGTCAGTCACACAAAACAGCTAGTTTTATGTTCGCTATTATAGATAGAGTCAAGGGTAATAGACTATCTAAACAAGGTTGGCATTCCATACTTCCTAGTAAGGAAAGGAAATGGGTCATTAAATTGGGAGCTTTATTTCATCCAGGGTTCAATGACAAGTTATGAAGTAAATCTACTTACAAACAATCTAGTATAATATTCAGTTTATTTATTATGTTGATATTTATAATTGGCATGTATATGATTTACATATACAGCCATGTTTATAGTTTTTGTACTATGTTTGATTTTGCATTTAGATTTTGTAATGAAACAATTAGGGAAGTGATGTCATAATTGCTGTTCTTGATACTATAATAAGCAGCTTTGAAATTGGAAAGTTACCACTGAAGAAGGCTTTTTGCTGAAACCAGTCTGTATGTGGAATTGGAAGATGAAATAAATATATTTTTTCAGTATGGAGTCCTCAGGTGCTGGCTGTATTTTTTGTTTAACTTTTGAACATGTGCGGATGCCTTGCACCAGTCATACTTGCTAGCTACATTTGGTGGGTGGATCTCCTATACCAAGCTAGCAGATATTGCCAGTATACTGACCGACAGATTCAGTGCCAGATTTATCCCTCCCCCCAAAGGACCAATCACAATACCAGCAGATTGCCAGGCACCCAGCATTACTGCTGCACAGGTTAAAAGAGCACTGTCCACGGCCAAGAATACAGCTTCCTTGGGACCTGACAATATCCCTGGCTGTGTTCTACATGAACTACAGAGTGAACTGGCTTGTGTGCCCTGTTCAATCACAGCCTCACCTCAGGCTTTGCCCCTACCAAATGGTGCACTGCTTCAGTCATCCCTCTCCACAAAGGAGGAATGACTACAGACCCTGGGAGCTATCACCCCATTAGCCTGACGAGTCTGATATGCAAAGCTATGGAACGCATCATCATGGACCTAGTAAACAAGGATATAGGGAATCTCCAAACTCTGGATCCTACACAATTTGGTTTTATAAACAGTAGATCATGCCTGCTCAACTTGGTTGACGACTTTGAGTCAGTCACCAGAGCTGTGGATGAAGGCAAGGTGGTTCATACAACCTACCTGGATCTGGCCAAGAACTTTGATACCATTCCCCACTCGGGAATATTAGAAAAACTCACTAAACTAGGCATCAACCCCTGTATCACTAGGTGGCTTGCAAACTGGCTCACAAATAGAACCCACAGTGTGAAAGTAGCTTACTCCAAGTCAGATTGCAGACTAGTCATGAGTGGAGTCCCACAGCGTTCGGTCCCGGGTCCTCTCCTGTTTGGTATATACTTCTCTGAAGTCCAGGCCAACACGAAGGGACTCTGGCTGACAAAGTTCGCAGACAAATGCAAGTTGGGAGCTATTATTAACTCCCCAAGTGATGTTGACATCCTACAGAAAGGCCTCACTGAGACCAATGACTAGTGTCAGAACCATGGCCTTAAGCTCAATGCCAAAAAATGTGTCGTCATTTTCATTGGGAAAACCCGGTTCCCTTGAATTACCACATCGATGGTAGTCCACTGGACACAGAAGGCGTTATAAGAGATCAGGGAACACAGGTTGAAAGCAACCTCTCTTTTGCCCACCACATTGCCACTGTGGTCAGAAAGTCCTTCTGTTTGGCACATCTCAATACTAAGGGTTTTGCATCCAAGAATACAAGAGGTCATTGTCTCCCTCTACTCTTCCCTCATTAAGCCAATCATCGAGTACAATGCCCCATTTGGCATGTACCTGACTAGACAGTTGCAGCAACTGGAGAGGCCACAAAAGTACCTCACAAAGAGGATCCTAGGCCTTAAACACTTGTCCTATATGGACAGACTAAAAAAAACTCCAGCTGTTCTCTGTCTCATATCGTCTACTTAGAGGTGATCTCTACTTGACTTACAGAGCCATGTCTGACCCAGCTCTGTTAGAAATGCTACATCTAAAGAAATCCCTCCGCACTACGCACTCCAGAGACCTCAACCTCATTACCACAATCAACAGAACATGCTGGAGGGACAGGTTCATATCCCAGAGACTGCCCATGCTATGGAATAGACTTTGCATACATGTCAAGCAGAGCACCTCACTGGACCTCTTCAAGAGAAATCTTGATGATTGGATGGGAAATAGAAAATTCACCTTGGGGGTCACTCCAGTGGCAGTACTCGACAGAGGCACTGGGAACTAAGGTCAGGTGGCACGATGCCAGGGTAATCCTATGGGCTAGGCTTGTAAAGGCTCCAGGGCCATTAGCCTAGTACACACCTATGAACATATGCTCTGTCCTTTAATTCTATTATTTTTTGAAACCTCTCTTTCTGAGCAGTCTCATATTCAGCCAGCCTTTTCTTCATTTCAGCCTGTGATTTTTGCAGCTTTATCACCTCATATGAATGAATATCTGTTTAAAGCTTCTTCCATTTATTCCAGACATTTGTTGTTCGTTAGTTGTACTCCATCAACCATGTCTTTGTGCAGTAGTCTTGTATCTTCCTGTAGGTTACTGGAAGTCGTGTCTGGAGGTTGCATTGTATTTTGCTGAACAGGTGCAGAACTTTCCCCAGTCAGTGTTTTCTTCCTCACTTTTTGTAGCTGAGCAGGTGCTCTGTGTTTCCATTTTCCTGGCATCCAGGCAGTACACTTACTAGCCAACTACTAAAATGTACCCATAAACACAAAGGTCTACTAGCCTTCTCTGTTGAGTTTCTGTTTTCACACTTAGAGAGCAAGAGTTTAGCTGTTTCTCATTGTGCAGCCATCTTGGAAGTAAGGCGCCTCTTTGTATTAATTTTTTTTCTGTTGTATGTGCATACACATTAATAAACTTTTTAAAAAATAATTTGTGGGGTCTTCCCACTATTAGTTTACATGCTCCTATCAAGTAAACTCAGTCATTTAACAAAAATAGTTATTTAATCATTTCACTCTTTAAATTAGAATTATCTAAGTAAAAAAAAAAATCCCACAAATCATTTTTTTCACCTAGTCTGGCATGTTTGCACAGGCTGAATAGTTAGGTATTCAAGTCTCTGAGTATTTCATACAAAACAGTGTGGAATTCACAGAATAATTTTTTTGTGCTGGGCCCTTGTAATTTATTCTACACTACCCTGCAACAATACTAAAGTTCATAATCGAAGTCACGACACCAAAAGTTAAAATACAGTTATTATAATAAAGAAATGTTACCTTTTGACTCAGTCAAAAATGACAGACACTTTAGGATGTACAAAGTACTGGTTTATTTTATTAAGACCGCTGAGAGACTGCCTGACAAAATTTTCAAATCAGTCTCAAACAACAAGAAAAAAAAATGCTTACATTTATATCTTTTTATTAATTTAATGCGCTCAGAACTCTGACATTACTTGTGATCCTTGCTTAGAGCTTTATGTGAACACTTTACAAATATGCATTGTAAAACTTAGACTGCCTGGTCTAAGACTTTTATCTTTTAACCTTGTAACATTCAGTGCCAGTACACATTATCTCATAGCCATCCTTTTAAAGACCTATCCCCCAGCCTGAGAAGGCCAGAGCGTACTGTTAATTAATCTGGTTTTCACAGATACCAGGCACAATTCATTAACTTTTTGAAACTAGACTTTGCAGCATAACATAACATCCCTCAACTCTTTCAGCACTTACTTGGCATTTAAATTTTCTGTTAGCATAGTATAATTTGCTAATAGAGAGAATGCAGTTATAAAGCAGTTGAAATATAAAGCTACTACTTGTATGAAACTATATCTTGCATAATCGTACATCTGTTCAGTTTTTCTTTGACATAAACATATAAACATTTTATTTGACTCGTATGTAAAAAAAAAAACTACAAGTTAATATGCATTTTGTAAAAAAATTAAACACGAGTCACATTTTTCCATAACATGGTGAATCTGTGACTAATGCCCCAGACATTGATCTGATACAGGTGTGGGTTGCATAGTAGGGAAAATTGAAATTGACAACTACAAATTTGTAATGATCTGCAAACAGTTGCTTAGCCAGTGACATTGAATGCACATTTTCACTTATGAGAATTTAGAGCAAAATAAGAATGTGGAATGGTGCTAGTAACATGTCTATGGCTACAGGAAATATCCCCCCTCATCTTCACAATGTGAATTCTTTCAGTATGCTGATTTACAATCCACCAGACAGTATAATGGGTAACAGAAACTGGAGAGTTTGTCTGTAATTGCCACATTGGGATTGGTATCAAAGGCCTTGGAAGGATAGAGAGTGACAATGTGAATAGTCTGGCCCTCATTTAAGGCTTCCATAATCTTCGCAAAGAAATTTACTAGGTTGTATACGCATGACCTGCTTTTAGCAAATCCAGCTTGATTAGGATGAAGGGTTTGGAGGTCGCTTGTGTATTTGTCAATTAATTCAGTGATAATACAGTCCATGTTTTTTTTTTTTTTTTTTTTGCAGATAATGCTAGTAAGTCTAATAGGCCTATATTTATGCAGTCATTTGTGAAACCACCCTTGTGGAGACATACAACTGGGGCAGGTCTCCAAACTTCAGGTACATAGCCTATGGAGAGGCTAAGGCTAAAGAGATTTAGAAAGGGTTGGGTTTCGTGATGCTTAATACTTGCATACAAACTTCCTGGAATATTGTTGGGAACCATGTAACTAGTGGAGCTGTTATTTGTTTTCATCCAATTCAACCTTTGGGACTTGAACTTATTTGTATTTGACCTCGGCTCCTTTTAGGAGCTGTGGCTCCAGGGCTCTAAACCCCCCCCCCAATAATTCTCTGAGTTCCACCAAATTACCTCAGATGTTGTTTTCTGTCGGATTAAGAAGGATGTGTATGAAGGCTGTTGCAAAAAGCCAGGTCTTGGTTATTACCCTTTTCAGAGATATATTGTAGCATATTTCTTTGTAATTGTCTGTCCTCTGATATATATTATATATTTACCAAAAATAAATAGTTTCTTGTTGTAGATTATTCGGTAAAATCTTTCCTAGCTCTTACAATCAGTGTAAGTGATTGTGTTTTTCTTGCTGTCTCCTGATTAGTGCTATTGAAGTCTTAACCTTAGCTGGTAGTATCTAGATATAGTATTTTTGAATGTGGCAAGTAGAACTTACTCCTGATGTCTACCAAGGTTCCAGACTTTAAAAAGTGTTCGACCTACGGTCACAAAATTCCACCACTCTCTCATGTACTGCTTGGTAGCAGCACATTTGGATGTGAATTGCAAAGCACGTGCCTCCTTTGGTACTAGGGCTCTTGAGGGGTGCAGGGACAAGTGGGTGTTACAGGGTTTGATTTCCATTCAGTCACTTTGATTCCAGTACAGTTATCAGCATCACAACCATTTTCTTCTGCTTCTTCAGCAAAAAGGCCAGATAAACCAAAAGCCACCAAAGAAAAAGAAAAGGATTCTAATAGAAAAGATGGAGGAAACCAGGATCTGCTCTTTGGATCCATCTGAACTCTTTGGTCCATCACTGAAAACTCCAAGACAGTTGCATCTGACTATTTGGATCGAATCACTGACGCTTCTTCCTCATTTCTCACCTGAACTGGTGAGTCCTAGGCGCCATTCCCCTTTTTTACATTTGAGACATTCTTCGAGACCACCTTCAGTGGTATCTTCATCGAGATCTTTTCGCTCATTGAGGAAACTTACTGAAGCAGACATCAACAAGATGATGCAGAGATTCCTCTGGATGTATATCCAACTAGGAGTTCTCCCAACAGATGTTGCCCTAGAGGCAAAGGTGAACCACAGAATCAATGATTTCATGGTCCTTTCACTGAGAGATCCTATCAGTGCTTCTGAAGGATTGCCTGACTGCTGCACTGTGAAGGCAGTCAGAGGACACTTTTCCCTGCACCCTCAGGCCTAGCAGACCATCGCACAAGATACATGGCTGCTGAGAATAATCATCAGAGGCTATACTGTTCCTTTTCATATCCATCTTTGGCAAAAGAGAAGGATTCCTGACTTTCCACCCAGTCAGACGGAATCTATAGCAGCAGAAGAAAAAACAGCTGCTAGTAAAAAGTCATTCAGCAGGTCCCCCCAGACCAGTTAAGATCAGGAGTCTATTCCAGGTTCTTAGTTATGGAAAAAATAGGGGACCTAATTCACTACAGTCTGTTTGTAAAACAGACAAAATTCCATATGGTCATGGTTCAATCTATTCTGCCCCTTCCGAGAAAGGATGACTGGATGTACTCTGTAGATCTCTGGGATGCCTACTGTCATATCAAAGTAGTGCGGCAGTCCAGGAGATTTCTTTCTTTCTGGCTGGAAGCTATTATTTTCAGTTCAGGTTACTGTGATCTCACCACAGCTTCCCAGGTGTTCACCAAAAGCATGGTATTGGTGGCAGCATATCTGACTGCTAATGTTTGGGGTGTTCCCATATTTAGATGATTGTCTCCAACTAGGGAACTTCTGGTCATACAGTGGGACTTCTCACTCCTGCTCGCTAGAAATCTCACAAAGAGTCATTTGGCACCTACATAACAGATGGAGTTCATTAGATGCCATCGGAGTACAATCAGTCAAGTAGCCAAACTCTGAGGCCAGGATATCCTCTCTGTGTCCTGTAGCTATTCAAGTTCTTCAACATCCCTCTCCTCCAGCAAGAGTTATTCTCTGACTACTAGGGTTGATGGCAATAATAATTTTAGTTCCTCTTGCAAGATTTTACTAGAGTTCTTCAGTGGACCCTATCAGATTAGTGATCCTTAGGACTGCATCCTTTAATGCTTAAATTCGTCTAACAGCCATTTGCAGGACTCTCATCAGGTGGTAGTTGATCTCCTCAGTGGTAATGGAAGGTCGACCATTCTCCTCGCCGTCACTGGTCATAGTAGCCACAGATGCATCCCTTCTGGAGTGAGGGGAAGCATTTCAGAGGGAAGATGGGCCTAATGTTTTTGGTACCCCTGGAAATCAGTCTTCATATCAGTATATTGAAGATGAGGGCAGTCCTTCTTGGTATGCATGCTTTTCAGGACTCCCTCGTGAAGGTAGTGATTTCTATCCAGACAAAGAATAAGGCAGCAGTTTGGCATATAGACAAGCAAGGGGGAACCCACTCATATCCACTCTGCTGGAAGCCATGAGTGTGTCAGTGTTCTAGCAGACAAAATGAGCAGATCCATCCTGCCTCATGAGTGGTCCCTCAACCAGGTAGTCATAATACACATCTTCAGTCACTTGGGTCAACCTTGCTGCAGTCTTTTTTTGCTTTGTACCCAAACAACAAGTGCAGCAGTTACTTCACCCTTCTCCCTCCACAGGGTCAATCACCAACTGATGCTGTAGTCCAAAATTGGCCTCCAGGTTTTCTATATGCAATTTCTCCATTTCCCTTGATAATGAAGTTCATTCAGAAAGCCAGAAGGTGCAAGGGCAGAGTGATCCTCATTGCTCCCTTTTGGCCCACACGAGTTTGGTTCCCCTTCCTTCGGCTTCATTTAGCACATTGGACCTGGACATTGGTTTACCATCCAGACCTCCTGAGAGTCACCCATCTGGGCAGCAAACCTTGAAGCTTACTGCACGTTTCCTCCAATACTAACTGTGGCCAGAGATGCCAGGCTGTCCACATTGGTGGTTCACATTCTGTCAACTTCACAAAAGCAAAATAGTAGAAAAGTTTATCTGAGGAAATGGAAACAGTTTACTGTTATAGGTTCATAGGTTGGTGCTAGGCTGTTGGCCCTAGGACCTATACAAGCCTAGCCAAACAATTCCCCGGATATTTCTTCCCACAATATTTGCTTCCCTGGATCCCTGTCTAGCAGGGCGACTGCCGTGATCCCCGGGGTGAATTTCCTATCTCCCATTCAATCGTCACGGTTCCTTTTGAAGAAGGCCAAGGAGGCGCTCTGCTTGACATGTATGGGCAGTCTATTCCAGAGTATGGGGAGTCTCTGGGTCAGGAACCTATCCCTCCAGCATGTTTTGTTCATTGTGATGACAAGGTTTAGATCCCTGGATCGTGTGGCTCTGAGGGATTGGAATTTCTTTAAGTGGAGCGTGTTCAACAGCTCAGGGTTTGACATAGCCTTGTATGTTAAGTAGAGATTGCCTCTGAGTAGACGATATGCCACAGCGTATAGCTGGAGATTGTTTTTAGACGGTCAGCATAGGGCATCTGCTTTAGGCCTGTTATTCTTTTAGTGACGTATTTCTGCGGTCTTTCCAGCTGTTGCAGATGTCTTGTGAGGCACATACCAAACAGGGCGTTGTACTCTATAATGGGTGTATGAGGAATGAGTACAGTGGGACAATGACCTCCTTTTTTCTGGATGAAAAACCCTTCGTGATGAGATGTGCCACATAGAAGGATTTCCTCACTGTTGTGGCGATGTGGTTATCTTAGATGAGACCACTGTCCATCTGTGTCCCTAAGTCTCTCATCACACTTTCGGTGTTTAGTGTACTGCCACCTATGTGGTAATTCATGGGTACATGTTTTTTCCCAAAGGGGATAACTATACATTTCTTAGCATTAAGCTTGAGCCCATGGCTCTGGCACCAAGCATGTTTCTGTAAGGCCCTTTTGTAGAATATCCACATCATTTGGGGTTCAATAATGGCTCCCAGTTTGCAGTCATCTGCAAACTTTGTTAGCCAGAGTTCCTTGGTGTTGGCCTGTACTTCAGAGAAGTAGATGCCAAACAAGAGCGGTCCCAGGACTGAACCCTGAGGTTCTCCACTTGTCACTTGTCTAGAGCTGGATTTGGAGTCGGCTACTTTTACAGTCTGGGTTCTGTCAGTAAGCCAGTTGGCAACCCATCAAGTGACGTAGGGATTTATGCCCAGCTTAATATGTTTATCTATGATTCCAGAGTGGGGAATGGTGTCGAAGGCCTTGGCAAGCTCCAGATAGGCTGTATGACCTGCATCTTCTAAGGGAATTGAACCTTTCTCAACAGGTCTTCCTTCCATCCTGGGCTTCTTGTCATGTTTTTTTCAAAAAATTTCTACTTTTTCAACAATCAAGGTTCAGTTGTCAATCATTTGCAACCTTCTGATTGGACGTAATCAAACTCCTATAGCTTCTCTAAAGATTTCAAAGGCCTTTCTGAGGGGAACCTTCTTATTGAGGCCCCTTATTAGGCATCCAATTCCCCTATGGGACATAACTTAGCATACTGCAGGCCTTAACTCAGGCTCCCTTTGAACTAGTAGTCATGGTGGATTTAAGATTCCTTTCTTGGAAAACAATTTTTATGGTGACTGTTATTTCTGCAAGAAGGATTTCTGAATTGCTAGCAGTGTCCTGTAAAACTCCATATATGATTTTCCAGGACAGACTGTCTTTGAGAACCTCTCCCACTTTCCTCCCAAAGCTGGCATCCACAGTGAACCTTAATCAGACCATCAATCTACCTGTACTCTTCCCAAGATTTTCCAGTGAAGGGAAGTGTACCTTATGTTTACTAGATGTTTACAGAAAAATTGTATTTTATTTACACAGAACCAAGGATATTAGAAAATCCAGTCAGTTGTTTGTTGCTTTCTCTAAAACTAAACTTGGCCAAAACGTATCAAAAGTTACTCTATTTAGATGGATTTTTGATTGCATAGCCTTTGTCTACGACAAGCTGGGACTAGCTATCCCTAAACATAAAATCAAAGGCTCATTCTGCAAGGGCTGTAGCTACTTCTAATACCTTTATGCATGTAGTTTCTGTTGATGAAATTTGTGCTGCTGCTGATACTTGGTCAATTGTTCACACATTTGTGTCTTACTGTAAGCTGGATGTACATCCAGATCCTATATACCCTTTGGCTCCACCATTCTCTGGAATATCCTTCCTTGATACCACCCAGGTGTTTTGGTAGCTTGGGAATATGTCCCAAAGGTTGAATCAGACAAAAACAGACAGCATTCAGATACAAATGTTATGTACTTATCACAACAATTGATTCATGTTGTCCTGGTTTTTATCCAGTTCAAAATTCCTTCCTCCATCCCCCTTCCAAAATTGTTACCTGTTACTCCTTTTTTCAATAGATGGACCTTACCCCGGGGATCTTTTCTTTGGGCAACCCTTGATTGCTGTTTTCTGTTTATTTCCACTGTTTATGTTTTTTCATATAAACTGGCCTGTTTATGAGGTTTCTTGCATATTTTTCTGGGTATGAGCATACAGATTCGATCTGAGGTAATTTGGAGGAACACAGGGAATTAGGGGCAAGGGAGGTGTCAGAGCCTTGGATCCACAAATTGTAAATGATATAGAGGTTGGATCCAATTGGATCAGAAGTCCCAAAGGCTGAACCAGATGAAAACAAGGCAACACTAATCTGTTATGGTAAGTATATAACTTTCAGTTTTAGATTTGGAGAGTGCTGATGTGACTTTTGCAATAGGGTGATTACAGCTGGGATGGAAAGGGACGAAAATGGGTGCAGTAATATATGAAAGAGATGTGGAGATGAAGCTAAACCTGTCAGCAAAGATATCTATAGTTTGTGAGTCAGAGTAGGTTATACCATTAGAGATAAGTTTGGAGCAGGGAATAAGTTTGGAGCAGGGAAGAGTATTACCTTTGAGTTTCCTAATTCAGTTGAAGAAAACCTTGTATTATCCTTGGTATTTGTTTTTTTTCTATAAAGTTGATTTATGTGGGAGTTCCACAATACAGGCTTTCTTTTGAATTTATAACAATTCTTGTGGCAGATGGGGCGAGTTCCTGAGGACAGCTAAACAGCTAACTAGTCCCATCACAGATTTTAGTATTTCTTTAGTGCTCACCATTGATTCTGGATTTGCTGAGTAATAGATGCTTCCTTCTTACTTCTGTGGATTCCACAAGAAACCAAACTCTGTTCCCTACAAACAGAGAAAGAATGTCATTACCATCTCCCTAAACTACTCTTGGCTGCCTCCAGCCCAATTTTTTTTTATTTCAGATGAGTATCAGTCAAGGAAACCAAGGATCTCTTAAAAATTAGACAAAAATAATCAGGAGCCAGATTTAGTAAGTGCCATCCAACCATCTTAAGGATGATTAATCTATCACTAATTTCTGGCATTGTTCCTAGCCCATTTAAACATGTGGTTATTTGTTCCCCTACCTAAATTGTCTTCACCCTTTTCTCCATAATGGGCAATGTGAGTCTTTGCCCCTTATAAAAATATTTGAAAACATCATTATAAATACATTTTAGCCATATAAATGATTATGGACTTGTGTGATGTGCTGCAAATATTTATCTGAAGTAGGATATTCATTTGTCTGCAACCTGTGGGTTATGGATCCGATATCGGATCCGAACCGGCATAGTTTTCCAGCTATGGATCCAAGCTCTCAGCTCCTCCCCTCACCCATAATGCCCTGCTCTACCCTCATGACCTCAGATCTTGTTTGCCGCGCTGGTAACTAGATGTGGATACATAGCTCTCAGCTAAGTAGACTATTTTCTTGTTGAAAAATAGAGAATTTTTTCTTTATTTAACAATTTTTGTGTGAAAGTTGTAGGTTTCCTGTTATTATTGACTGTTTTTAGTTTAATTTAATTTTCAGTAGTAATTTTATTCCCTCCCTCGCTGGTACGAGAGTGTGTGTGAGGCCTGTGTGCTTTTTTATTGTTTGCTACTTTTCTGTAACTTTAGGTTAAATTTATAGACTATGGCTGAACAGCCTAAGTCCATATTTTCTAGTCAGCCCGAGTGTGGCCATAAGCTCACCGGCTGATGGCCACACTCGTGTGTTAGGTCTTGGGGTTGAACACCTCACATCTGGTTGTTCCATTTGTGCAGGGTTCAACCCCAGGGCACTGAGGGAGCGGAGGTCCAAGCTGGTCTTGGCGGGTCTTTACCGCCGGACTCGGCTCCGACCTCCGCCTCCTTCGGGACTCCTGCGGCTGCAGTTGTTCTCTGTGGCACCCCTCCTGCTCCTGGGACTCAAACTCCCGCTTCAGGACAGGAGAGGGATGCATCTAAAAGGACCGGAGGGAGAAGCACCACAAGCGGCGGGCCGAGACCTCTGTTTCGCCCCGCCAGCCAAGCGGCTTCTCCCGGCTTCCTGTCGGTGCGGTCTCCTCCTTCTCGGCCCGTCCCTGTGTGCTTCTCACCGGGTCCTGAGGAGGAGGAGACCCGATCTCCGCCGAGGCTATCGAGGAGGCATTCCAGGCTCACCTCGCAGCCTCACCGAGATCTACCCATAGCCTTTCGATGCTGATCTGGACCGGATGATGAGAAGGTTCATCCAGGCCCAGATGCAGATGGAGTGTTTGCCTCCCCGGGGAGCTCAACACCCTTTTTAAGCCTATTGTTCTTCTCCACCCGCTACCCGGGTTCGAGCAACTGGAGCCGAGCAGCTTCGGAGCCGGGGAGGTCGGAGCCGATAGTACTTGGTACTGGATCCCACCATGCCCTCGAGTGCCGGATCCGATCTCGGAGCCTGATCCGAAGCCGATCCGGGGATCAGTGCTCCTTCGGCGCTGTGTCGGAGCGCACTGTCCCTTCGGATCCGAGTGCGCTCGGCTCCGATCCACTCTTCGATCCGAGGGGAGCCGATTGTCGGATCCTTTGATCGAGGTCGGCCCCTTCGCTTTTGATGTAGTGGAGAGGGCTCTGTTGAGGGTCTCCGGACCCCGGCACTTGCTTCGCCCGGCCCCGCCTCTGCACTGGGCCAGGCTTCCACCATCCGCCCCTGGGACAGCCCGCTTTCTGTGCCCCAAGTTGCTCCCATGGAGCAATTGCTGTTGAGGACTCCTCTGACAGCCCCCAGAGGAGGCCCTCAAGCATACGCAAAAGGAGGCACATTGACTCCCGAGTCTCCTCACTGAAGACACGGACTTGGAGGAAGGGAAGGCTCCCACGGTCACCCCGAGGATGTCTCCTTCGGAGACATCATGGAAATGCTCCAGATAGGGGGTGGTCTGCCCCAAGTCTTCCTCGACGAGTCCGTGTTCTTGGAGGCATTCAAACGGGCCTGTTTACCTCTTGGGTGTCCCCTGCCGACCCCTGGTGGACCTTATTACCACCAGGCGTGGAAGGAACCGGACACCATGGAGCCAATTCCCAAAAGACCTGACAGGATCCTTAGCCCGCCTCCGACAGGACCCATTGGAGTAAGGGGCCTCCTGTAGATGCCATGTTGATGGCGGCCACAAAGAGGGAACTGGCTCAGGAGAGTCCTCAGTCCACCCACCGAGCAAGGAGTCTCGGATGATGGACCGCTTGGGAAGCGGATGTTCAGTTCGACCTTCTCGGTAAGGGCGCTGAACTATTTGGCACATGTTATTCGGATGCAGCGAGACCTTATTAAGGAGTACGCTGCATCTCTGAGTCCATTTCGAGGAGGACAGAGCTCTGCACTCCACCAAAATGGCCACTCTTAGGTCAGTCACAATAGCTATGCGGCTACTCTCCCATGCTACGGAGGGCGCCCAGAGCTGCGGGACAGGACTGGTCACTAGACGCCAGGCCTGGCTCCGCCACTGCGATTTTTCTGAGCCCTTCATAGCCAAGCTTGCGAACGCCCCTTTGATGGTTCTGCTCTGTTTGGCAAGACCGTCATGACGCTGACCCAGAGCGAGAAGGACGGAAGACGCTGTCTGCCGTCGGAATCCGCTTCTCTGCACCCCAGAGGCCCTATTCTAGGAACCAAAAGGGTCAGAAGAAGATGTGGTTCCGAAGTCGCAGCAGTCCCAGCCTGCTCCGGACAACCAGTACTTCCGTGGCAGAGGAGGACAGGGAGGACGCCTCTAGAGGCAGAGGGGCTCCCAGAAACTTCGGGTCCAGGGAACCTTTCTCTGAACGGCCCGCAGCAACCCTGAGGGTTGCCCGACTGCTCTACTCTGGAGGCAGTCGGGACGTTGGGCACCCAGCGGCATGGGAGTCCATAACATCGACCGCTGGGTTCTCCAAATCATATCCAGGGGATATCGCATTCCTTTCCTTCACCTTCCAAAGATGAAGTCCCTCCCAGACGCACCACCCGGTCAAAGGGAGGCCGCTTTGGCAGAAATTGGCCATCTGCTAGAGAAAAGAGCCATCCAGCCCGCTCCCCAGACCAGATCGGATCAGGGTTCTACTCAGGTTCTTTTAGTGCCAAAAAGACGGGGAACTAAGACCAATCCTAGACCTCTCTCTCTTGAATCTGGCAGTCCCCAAAGAAAAATTCAATGGTCACTCTACAATCTATTCTCCCCTTCTGGGAGAAGGCCACTGGATGTGCTCGATAGATCTCAAGGACGCCACTACCACATCCTAATGGACAGACGCCCAGGAGGTTTCTCCGCCTCGCTGGGAGCCAGTCACTACCAGTTCGGGTCCTTCCCTTTGGTCTCACCACAGCCCCAGGGTGTTTACCAAAGTACTAGCAGTGGTAGCGGCCCACCTGAGGCTTCAGGGGGTGCAGGTCTTTCCCTACCTGGACGACTGGCTCCTTACCGTCCAACAAGGCATCTACTTCTCTCGCGCAGACTCCTTTCTCCATCTTGCTCCATTTCTGGGCATCACAATAAATACAAAAGTCCAACCTGGCACCCACTCAGCTCTTAGATTTCATAGGGGCCAGACTAGACACAAGGAGTTTACGAGCCTTCCTCACTGCGGACAGAGTTCTAAATCTGCAGCTCCAGGTGCGGGCCATTCTCCATTCATGTTCTGTTCCAGCGGAGTTGGTCCTGAGGGCTCTAGGGTCCATGGCTCGCGATAGCACTTCTTCCTCTTGCCAGGCTCAATATGCGATTCTACAGTGGACGCCTTAGTACGTGGTCATACCTTGCTCTCCCATGCATCATCCCATAGCGATCAGCAAGGCTTGCAAGCGGTCCCTCTTGTGGTGGCTCCACTCCCGGATCTCCACGAGGGTCGCCCATTTTGTGCTTCTCCTCTCGCCACGGTGACCACGGACGCCTCGGGTGGGGGTACTTTGGGCGGACAGTCCAAGGCACGTGGAACCATTCAGAGACCTTACTGCATATCAATGTTCTAGAGATGAGAGCAGTGCTCTTAGCGTTGCTAGCACTTCAGGACTTTCTTCCTTGGGAACAATTGCATTCAATCGGACAATTGAACCTTTCTCAACAGGTCTTCCTTCCATCCTGGGCTTCTTGTCATGTCTTTTTCAAAAAATTTCTACTTTTTCAACAATCAAGGTTCAGTTGTCAATCATTTGCAACCTTCTGATTGGACGTAATCAAACTCCTATAGCTTCTCTAAAGATTTCAAAGGCCTTTCTGAGGGGAACCTTCCTATTGAGGCCCCTTATTAGGCATCCAATTCCCCTATGGGACATAACTTAGCATACTGCAGGCCTTAACTCAGGCTCCCTTTGAACTAGTAGTCATGGTGGATTTAAGATTCCTTTCTTGGAAAACAATTTTTATGGTGACTGTTATTTCTGCAAGAAGGATTTCTGAATTAGCAGTGTCCTGTAAAACTCCATATATGATTTTCCAGGACAGACTGTCTTTGAGAACCTCTCCCACTTTCCTCCCAAAGCTGGCATCCACAGTGAACCTTAATCAGACCATCAATCTACCTGTACTCTTCCCAAGATTTTCCAGTGAAGGGAAGTGTACCTTATGTTTACTAGATGTTTACAGAAAAATTGTATTTTATTTACACAGAACCAAGGATATTAGAAAATCCAGTCAGTTGTTTGTTGCTTTCTAAAACTAAACTTGGCCAAACGTATCAAAAGTTACTCTATTTAGATGGATTTTGATTGCATAGCCTTGTTCCACGATAAGCTGGGACTAGCTATCCCTAAACATAAAATCAAAGGCTCATTCTGCAAGGGCTGTAGCTACTTCTAATACCTTTATGCATGTAGTTTCTGTTGATGAAATTTGTGCTGCTGCTGATACTTGGTCAATTGTTCACACATTTGTGTCTTACTGTAAGCTGGATGTACATCCAGATCCTATATACCCTTTGGCTCCACCATTCTCTGGAATATCCTTCCTTGATACCACCCAGGTGTTTTGGTAGCTTGGGAATATGTCCCAAAGGTTGAATCAGACAAAAACAGACAGCATTCAGATACAAATGTTATGTACTTATCACAACAATTGATTCATGTTGTCCTGGTTTTTATCCAGTTCAAAATTCCTTCCTCCATCCCCCTTCCAAAATTGTTACCTGTTACTCCTTTTTTCAATAGATGGACCTTACCCCGGGGATCTTTTCTTTGGGCAACCCTTGATTGCTGTTTTCTGTTTATTTCCACTGTTTATGTTTTTTCATATAAACTGGCCTGTTTATGAGGTTTCTTGCATATTTTTCTGGGTATGAGCATACAGATTCGATCTGAGGTAATTTGGAGGAACACAGGGAATTAGGGGCAAGGGAGGTGTCAGAGCCTTGGATCCACAAATTGTAAATGATATAGAGGTTGGATCCAATTGGATCAGAAGTCCCAAAGGCTGAACCAGATGAAAACAAGGCAACACTAATCTGTTATGGTAAGTATATAACTTTCAGTTTTAGATTTGGAGAGTGCTGATGTGACTTTTGCAATAGGGTGATTACAGCTGGGATGGAAAGGGACTAAAATGGGTGCAGTAATATATGAAAGAGATGTGGAGATGAAGCTAAACCTGTCAGCAAAGATATCTATAGTTTTGTAGTCAGAGTAGGTTATACCATTAGAGATAAGTTTGGAGCAGGGAATAAGTTTGGAGCAGGGAAGAGTATTACCTTTGAGTTTCCTAATTCAGTTGAAGAAAACCTTGTATTATCCTTTGGTATTTGTTTTTTCTATAAAGTTGATTTATGTGGGAGTTCCACAATACAGGCTTTCTTTTGAATTTATAACACCTCTTGTGGCAGATGGGGCGAGTTCCTGAGGACAGCTAAACAGCTAACTAGTCCCATCACAGATTTTAGTATTTCTTTAGTGCTCACCATTGATTCTGGATTTGCTGAGTAATAGATGCTTCCTTCTTACTTCTGTGGATTCCACAAGAAACCAAACTCTGTTCCTACAAACAGAGAAAGAATGTCATTACCATCTCCCTAAACTACTCTTGGCTGCCTCCAGCCCAATTTTTTTTTATTTCAGATGAGTATCAGTCAAGGAAACCAAGGATCTCTTAAAAATTAGACAAAAATAATCAGGAGCCAGATTTAGTAAGTGCCATCCAACCATCTTAAGGATGATTAATCTATCACTAATTTCTGGCATTGTTCCTAGCCCATTTAAACATGTGGTTATTTGTTCCCCTACCTAAATTGTCTTCACCCTTTTCTCCATAATGGGCAATGTGAGTCTTTGCCCCTTATAAAAATATTTGAAAACATCCTTATAAATACATTTTAGCCATATAAATGATTATGGACTTGTGTGATGTGCTGCAAATATTTTTGCAAAGAACTGTTGCAGTATTTTATATAGTAATCAATACTGTCTATTGCAATATGAATGGTGGACTTTTCACACAGTCATAATTTACTTCTGAACAAGCTTTTAAGGCTCAGCTTTGGAGCAATCATGTTAATTAAGTTGACAAAATAAATGAGCAGTAGGACTTTGCAAGTATATTCAGATTCCTGCATATCAGAATTGAGTAGCTTCAGTAGCAATGTTCTTTGTTTGTATTTTGGAGCCACTGCTATTCTCTGATGACTTCCTAGTCCTAATATTGTGATATATGCTGTTGACAATGCTCCTAATGGAATCTGACAGAAATGTCAACAAGCGTCAATAAAAATTTAACGATTATTTTAATCATTTTCCTACCAGACCTACAGTAACAATTTAACCATTAGCCAAGTATGTCAGGACTTATTAGAAAAGGTGATCTGTAACTGACCCCTCACAGGGGATTAGAATTTATATCTTCTTTTATTACAAACCAGATACAAAAGACAAATGCATTTTCACATACTGTTTCTTCATGTTATTTTAAAACATATGTAACTGTCACATTACTTATCATTTAACATAATATATTTCTTAAGATGATGCATGCAGTTAACAAGAAAACACTTAATGCCGCAAATTTCTTTTTCCTAAAACTGGTTTCAAAGAAAATTAATCATTTACACCAGGCAATGTTATTTTTTTTAGTTCAGTAATCCATTGCTGTTCAAGATGTTCTTCATGTTTCACTGTTGCAGTCATTACACTGTTGCAGTCATTACATTTGGGGTAATCTGCTGGCAGGTTGCCCTCAGTTGCCCTGATTAACAAAGTCTTGGGTCCTGCGTCAGTTGCTGTTCCTTCTTCCATGATGTCAGGTCGTCGGGTATAAAACATGCAGCTGACGCCATTACGTCAGTCTTTCTTGCTGTGCGGTACCAGAAGCAGTTTGCAAGTGCCGGTTGGCTGACTCCTGAAATTTTCGTTTTCAAGTTTCAGAACCGAAGTCTTCAACTTAAAGCTAAGTACCCTGTTGGGGAAACTTTTTCTTGGTCCTTACCGATGTCAGTAAAAGTCAATAATTGCATTACTTGTGGAAAGCAAATACCTCATAAAGATTTTCATTTGTACTGTATTTCTTGCCTAGACCCTGACCACGACGTACCTTGCTATCGGTTTTGTGCTTTATTTAATCAGCGCACTATCCGTTGTCGGTACATTTTTGCCTCTAAATATTTCGGTTCTCGGTTTAATTATCCAGAAGTGACGGTTAGCCATCCGACTACCGGAATTCAAAAAAAACACAAAGAAAAAGACAGAGACAGGCCGTCGAGGTCCAAAACTGCCGACGACGCTTCTCCTAAGCCAGTCGCCAGTACTCAGTGAGGCACTTTCGCAGTCCCTGATACCCACTACTTCTGACTAGCAGGCCTCTACTGAGACCCATTCGGAGTCTGGTATGCCATGAGGTGTTTGACCTATGGAACCCATGGATGTCTCTACCTTGGATGGGTCCGTAGCCGCTGTGCAGGCACCGGCTTCTGAGGGTGTATTCAGGCCTACAGACTTGCATATTAAACAGACTCCACCTTCTATTCTAAGGTCTAAATCTCGATCTATGTCTAAAAAAATGACACCCAGGCCACATATTCAGGCCCCTATGCCTAAAAAACAAATTATCAAAATGGCTGAAGATCTTATTACTCTAATCAGGGGTAGTCACCCCCCCCCCCCTTCTAAGAGGCCTAGGACTGAGCTTGACTATGAATCTTCTGATCAGGACTCTGTTTCTTCTAATTCTTCCAATGACCTGGATTTGTCCATACCTACTTATGAGGATTCTGTTGCAGAGGATTCCATTCCCTCTGCTTCCCCCCCCCTGAGGACTTTTCTTTTGGGTAAACTTTACATACCTTAAAGGAGCATTTCCACTGGGAAAGTCAGGAATTTTCTGAATCTAAAAAAAGGCTTAGGGATTTCCTTCTTCTACCTCAGCATAGGCCTTTGGCTGTACCTCCTGTACTAGACATTGGTGATGATGTGTTTTCAGAATCCATTATGGCCTCCGGCTCCTAGTAAACCTGACAGATACTACAGGGTTCCTGAGTCCCACAAGTTCCTTTTCAAAAATCCTGTTGCGGATCCAGAAACCATTTCTCAGGGGCCCAAGCGCACTAAGGCTTCTACTGCTAAAAATCCTACCTCTTCTGATAGAGACTCCAGGGGGCTGGATAGATGGGGTAAAAAGGTTTATACTTCTGCAACCTTGGCAATCAGGGCTTTAAACTGCCAATTTCATATGCTAAAATATCAACAGCATATTATGGGACTGCTTAATCAGAAAATGATGTTGATTTCTGACTGAGTGGAAAATAAAGATTTACAGGATTTACTGCATTCTGCTGAACAAGTTGGAAAACATACTTTGCAGTATGGTTTTGATTCTTTAGAGGCCTCTTGCATGGCTGCTATTACTGGGTCTGTGCTTAGAAGGCATGCTTGGCTTAAGGAGCAATCTCTGCCTGATCATGTTAAAGCAAAATTGTTGGATGCTCCTTTAAATCAGGACCGCCTGTTTGGCAATAAGGCTGAAGAAGTTCTAAAAAAGATGGAAGATAAAGCTAAATCTATGCAAACAGTAAAATATTTCTTACAAGTGCAACCTCCATGATTTAGTAGGCACTGGCCTACTAAGAATTGGTCCTTTCCAGCTCCTTCCAGATCCACTCAAGCCAAACCAAGACACACCAAAAGCAGCAGGTTTCAGTCCCAAGGGACTCTCAAAACTAAGCAGTGGGGGGCCTCCACTTCCAAATCTGGAAATAACAAGACACCCCCTATGGTAAACAGTCTCAATGACTTTCTTTTAAAATTACCAAGCACTTAACCTTTTAGCCACCCCTTTGGGGAGAAAAGATTGCTCTTCATGCAAAAAACTGGGAACTCATAACCCAGGACAAATGGGCTTTAATGTAGTGTCCCAGGGATACAGATTTAATTTCCACACGTTGCCAACACCAAACGGGTGGCCAGACCTGCCCCCATATCAGTGGGCAGAGGCTCAGAAACAAGTACTTTCCCTCTTAAACATGGGGGCTATTCAACCAGTACCAGAAGAGGAAAAGGGACAAGGTTTCTATTCCAGGCTTTTCCTGGTACCCATAAAAGACAAATCATGGCGTCCAATTCTGGACCTGTCTACTCTAAACACCTTTCTGAATTCAAGATGCTCACTCTTCACCAGTTACTTCCTATGCTAGGCAAAGATGCCTGGTTGCTAACTCTAGATTTAAAAGAAGCTTACCTGCATATCCGAAACAGGGAATCTTGCAGAAGATACCTACGCTTCAAAGCAGGCTACTTGCATTATCAGTTCTCTGCACTGCCCTTTGGCTTGTCTACTGCGCCCAGGGTATTCACAAAGTGCCTGGCTCCAGTAATTGCATTTTGCAGGCAAAGAAATATTCAAATATATCCATACCTGGACGATTCTCTAATTCAGGCAGAAAACCAGGCCATACTTATAAATCATCTGGCGTTTGTAAAAAGGGTTCTAACTTGTCTAGGGTACACCATACACGAAAATAAATCACAACTGGTACCCTTTCAACAGATTACATTCCTGGGTGCAAGCTTGAATACAACTGCCCAGATGGCTTTCCTCACACCAGAAAAGCAAATTCATTTGGTAACTTACTTTAAACAAGTGGCCACAAAAACCCTGCTATCTGCAAGACAAATACTGCAAGCCTTGGGGTTCATGGCCTCCTGCATTCTTCTAATTCTATATGCAAGACTGCATATGAGGAAACCATTGGTACTTAAAACGTCTATGGAGTCAACATTATCACAGCCTGGAAACAATGATTCCCATCATACCTTGCCTACACCTGGAGTTCCTATGGTGGGCAGAGGCCTGCCACCAAAACAAGGGACTGCCATTCACACTACCCCTTGCCGCCCAAACCCTAACTACAGACACATCAGACTATGCATGGGGGGCTCACCTGGCAGAGAAGTGCATTCAGGGCAAATGGAACCCAAATCAAATGCACCTACATATCAATCAAAAAGAAATGTTAGCTTTACAGAATGCTCTGACAGCCTTCAAGGACTACATTCATCCAGGATAACTAATGGTAAAGACGGACAACACCACGGTTATGTGGTACATAAACAAGCAGGGGGGTACACATTCCTACCCCCTCTTCAGACTAGCCATGGAATTGCGGAACACAGCCTTGAGCTACCAAGTGCAACTACAAGCTCAATTCCTGCCAGGAAAACTGAGTACACTGGCAGACGGACTAAGCAGAAATCTCATGGACCCACATGAGTGAAAACGGGAACCACGGATTTTCAACATGTTGACAAGCAAATGGGGGAGCCCAGACATAGATCTATTTGCCACCCCCCAGAACTACCAGTTGGACAAATTTTGCACAAGGGCTCCTCACAAAA
The DNA here is from genome assembly GCF_019279795.1 of Protopterus annectens. Taxonomy (NCBI): domain Eukaryota; kingdom Metazoa; phylum Chordata; order Ceratodontiformes; family Protopteridae; genus Protopterus; species Protopterus annectens. The sequence continues at coordinate 23,582,777 of NC_056738.1, read as the reverse complement.
AAGCCTGGAAAGTGGATGCTCTGTCCTTCAGCTGGAAAAACCTATCGGTCTACGCCTTTCCCCCTCTGTCTCTGCTCTCCAAAGTTCTGCTAAAAGTCAAACAGGACAAACCAAAAATTATTTTGATTGCTCCAGATTGGCCACGCCAACACTGGCACCCACTCCTGCACAGTGTCACATATATCTCCATGGCACCTGCCTCAGACACTTTCCTTAGTGTCTCAGCAGGAGAACCAAATTCTACACCCTCAGCTCACAGCATTGAACCTTGCAGCTTGGTTAATCACTTAAATTCACCCTTAGCATTCCTCAGCAAACCTGTGATGGATGTCATCTTGGAGGCGAGAAGACCTAGTACTAGAAAATCTTATGCTGACAAATGGAAAAGATTCTGTGCCTGGAACCAATCTTTAGGGATGAGCACAGCAGCACCCAATTTACCTCAGATTTTGCAATACTTAACTGAGATGCTTCACAAGGGTCTGTCTTTTTCCTGTATTAAAATCCAGGCTTCAGCTATTTCAGCTCACTATAACACAGAACCACCCCTCTTTTCTCATCCCCTGCTCAAACAGTATCTCAGAGGGGCAAAGAATTTGAGACCACCCAGGAAAGCTCCTACCCCTGCCTGGGACCTTAACTTTGTTTTGGAAAAGCTCACTTTACCTCCTTTCAAGCCAGCTGCTACTGCAGACTTAACATTTCTTTATTGGGAAACAGCCTTCCTCTTAGCAATCACTTCAGCTAGGAGGATATCTGAATTACAGGCCCTTATGGCAGTGGAGCCTTTCATCATCTTTCATAAGGACAGGGCATCTCTGAGGACCAATCCATCCTTCATGCCCAAGGTGGTTTCCAGTGTGGCTCTTAACCAGTCCATTCATTTGCCAACCTTCTATCCCAGTCCACAAAACAAAGGGGAACGGATTCTGCATTCCTTGGACATGCACAGACAACTTAAATTCTACTTGGACAGAACTAAATTTCGAAGAAAATCTGAACATTTGCTGCTGGGGCAGAGGGGAAGGTTATTTCAAAACAAACCATTTCTAAATGGATAAGCCATTGCATTCACTTTTGCTATAAACACCATGGAAAAACCTATCCCCCAGGGGAATCTGATCTCATTCCACCAGGGCCGCATCTACTTCTGCAGCCTTTCTCAGAGGTGTTCCTACCAGGGATATTCTAGAAGCTGCTACCTGGAGTTCAGTACATACTTTCACCAAGCATTATCATTTACCAATTTTCTCTAAATCCAGAGCTGGCTTTGCCACTGCAGTCTTGCAGGGCCTTATAGCTGGTCTTAATGCTGTATAAATCCATCCTTCCAACCATAGCTTTGGGAATCTACCCATATGTAATGACTGCAACAGTGAAACACAAAGAACATAGTACAGTTGTGTACACTTGCCATAAATGTAGATGTTCGAGTGTATTAACTGTTGCAGTCCTGGTTACCCTCCCTCCAGCCACCTGTTTTTCTCTTACTATACCTCTACTTTCTTTTATTGTGCTTAAAAGCCTTTTTGGTGTATTTGCTTTTGGTTGGAGGTATACTTTTGTGTTTTTAATTTTATTTGCTCCCCATTTGGGGGGCACCTGACATCTGGGGCAAGAAAAACTGATGTAATGGCGTCGGCTGCATGTTTTATACCCCTGACGACCTGACGTCATGGAAGAAGGGACAGTAACCGACGCAGGACCCAAGACTTTGTTAATCAGGCCGACTGAGGACAACCTGCCAGCAGGTTACCCCAAATGTAATGACTGCAACAGTGAATACACTCGAACATCTACATTTATGGTAAGTGTACACAACTGTACTTTCCTTGCTATAATTCAAAAAAATACCCCTCCCCAGTTTGATTCAGATTAATACATACAGGAAGCATAAATGTAAAAGAATGGTCTTCATTAAATGATCCACAGGTGCATTAATACTTTTTTGTTTACTGGTGCCATTTATATGTTCCTATATTATTTGAAAGTTGGTGTTTTCTTGTTAATTGCATTAATCGTCTGAAGAAACATATTCTTTTAATTGCTAAATCATGTGACTGATGCATATTTAAAGAGGTTTGAAAGGTACATTTTGAAATAGCCTGAAGAAGCACTGTGTGATTTTTTGTAATTTATTTGGTTTGTACTAAAAGAGGATATGCTTTTTAATATCCAGTGTGATATCTGTTACAAATTGCCTGTTCTTAGATACAAGGTCGGTGCTGAAACAGACTTTTAACTGTGGAACCTACTTTTGTTTTACTTTATTTGAGGAGTTATGTTGTTTGCCTGTCCTAACAATTTAGCTGCATTACCGCCTCTACTTCTCTAAACATTCCCAGTCTTAATGCAGCTTAATGCAGATATCAGTTTTTTATCCTCTATCCTATCCTTAACTTTTAGGTTATGTACAGAAACCACAGTTAAAGTGCTTTGTCAATTAAAGCTCTGTTACATAGTCACTTGTTCTCTTCCATATACCCTATATGATAAAATAATGTACACAAACCCAGAATTATATTTTTGCTAAACATTCACAAATTGTCATATCTTGGAAACTGTACATCCTCGACCTGTATTGTCAGAACACTTGTTAAACTTACATATCCTTTCACATGGTATTATTGCGCTATTTACAGAAATGTGAAAATATACTTAATTGTATAAGCCTTACCATGGTATGGGGGGAGGGGGACAGCTGAGGACATGAGTCAGAATGGGTTGGACCAGGGAGGGGCGTGACTACAACATATTTGTTGCTCCTAGTCACCAAATTCCCTTGCTTACACCTCTGTCACCGGAGCACGTTTTTTCATACTAACTGTCATAATGCTTGATGGCCTTACTACTGTTACCAAGAGTAGACTTGCTCATCTAACTCTGTCTTTGTGGTAGGTATATAACTATATTGTATTTTGTATCAACCTGCAAGTGTGATTTTGGTCTGCTGGCCATATTCACTTGTTTCCTAGTTTGTTTTTTCATTTGGCGCTCCCTTTTTGAGGTTATAAGTACATAATTTTCATTTGCAGTCTTGAAATAGAAAATATAATGAGAATGGAGGTGATTTAAGTAGCAAAAAAATGTTGGACCAGATTCAATAAAGTTTACACTAAGTGTACACTGTTCGGAGTGAATAGACAAAACAGACCTAACTCACTTCTTCCTCCTAATTTCAGTTTTCCTACTGATATTCTTGCAGCTTTAAATACTGACAGGGGTGCATAAAGGTTTCAACAAAGTGTAGACTACATGTATACTTAGTGTAATCTTTGAGTGACTAGAAAGCACAAAAAATGTGATGAGAATTTTATTGAATACATGTCGTGTACACTTAGTGTAGGCTTTATTGAATCTGGCCCGTTGTCTTTTAATGCAGATTTTAACTTCATTAAAAATGTGATCTGTTTCTGCGCCCTAAAGTAACACGCATAATCTGAAGCAGTACATTTGAATTTAGTGCATTACTTCATAATTATGTAATTTTCATTTTAATTCATTATGTTGATCTTTTTGTCTTATTTGCAGGGTATTATTGTTGGAGGGCGAGTAAACTGGGCCTTAGATCCTGAATTAAGATCATTGGTTCTGAAGCTTGAAAGTAATCCAGCCTTTGACTAAAGAGAGAAATACGTATTTTTATTCAGTTTTATACAACCTACATGTGAAGATTATGGACCAAAAAATAATTCTGTAATTTAGTTTATTTAAGCCAGAAGTTCTTGCAGACTTTTTGCTATTTTTAAATAATGTGTGCATATTTTTTCTACATCCTCTGTTTAAATGTAAATAAAGTTGTTTCAGTTAACAGCCACGTATGAAAGTCATTCTGTCTTCATTTCAAAGCTCATATTCTCATGCAAATTATCTTGGGAGCTGACGATGCAGACCTGTAATTCAGTTGCATGTTGCACAGTTTCTTAGACACATATTGGACTGCAGAAGACAGTACATTTGGTGTATATTTAAATGTTTTGTGGTCTGCACATAATAGCACAGAAACTGCTTAGTTTAACAACAGTTCTTACTGTACAGTGAAGCTGTTAAATGATTTCAAGATGTGCCTATACCTCAGCACACTTCCATCTCTAATGTTAGTATCCCAGTTTTGACATTAACTGAACAGATGAAGACTGATGAGTGGACAAGAAGTTTCTAGTATTTGCCAACTTTCCCCAAAGGTGAGGGTTGAGACACACTAATGCAAGTGCAGTCTCTAGTGGAAACTATACTCAATTTTCTTTTCTCCAAAGCATGAGTGTACATATATCGTGGCTGTGAATGAACAGATGTCTGTTATCTTTGCACATCTGTCCAGTAATGGAGGAAAGTTGTCTATCTATCTTTCTAGTAGCTGTTGAGGGTGTACCTTTTTTATTTTTGGCCATGTTCCCCCAATGACCATGGAGTGCATTCTTCTCAGTTACCCAGTGAACTCGTTTGTTTTCTGAAGTTCACTGCTGACATCAAAAGCCTCTGGCTAAGTTTGCCAAAAATTATAAATTAGGTGCCGTCATAGAATCCCCCAAATAACCCAAATACCCTTAAAGACACAGGCTAATAACTGGTGCCAGAGCCGCAGTCTAAAACTCAATACCAAGAAGTGCATATTAGTCTTTTTTGGAAAGACCGCCATCCCTGCAAATTACTACATTTGCAATACACCCTTAATGGTAGAGCCGATGATCAGGGATTTGGGAACACATGTAGACAATGACTTTGGCCTTTGCCTCCATGTGTCTAATGCAGTAAGGAAATCTTTCTGTGTTGTGCAACTTGTAATCAAGGGTATAGCAACTGGGTCCAAAGATGTCATTGTTCCATTGTACTCGGCCACGATTAGACAAATTGTGTACAGTGCCCCCTTCAGTATGTACCTGACCAGGCATAAGCAATAGTAGGAACATCTGCAGAGATTCCTCACAAAAAGAATATATGGTCTAGAAAACATGTCCTTTGGGGACCACTTCAAAGCCATATGCTGATATTTGATCTCCTGCAGGCAGCGAAGAGACAGTCTATGCACGACCTACAAAGCATCTTCTGATCTAGCCTTAATTGTCTGTTGTGCATTTGCAAAACAAATAGCATCAGAAATGTTGACTCTAGAGACCTCAACCTTACCTGCACCGTAAAAAAGACCTATAGAGAAAGGTATGCCTGTCATAGAGTGCCCCTTCTCTGGAACAGGCTTCCCATTAATCTGAAGCAAAGTTCTTCCCTATACACTTATTCAAGTGCAACCTGGATGATTGGTTGGGGAATCATAAATTTACCCCTGGCCTGGTGCCTATGTACCTGTTAGAAAGAGGGAGCTTGTAAATTCTTGACCACCCACTCCCAAGTTTTGTATACATTATACAAAGCCTATGGGATCCAAATTGATCCATTACATTTGGGTAGCATGGCTAGGCTTAAAAAGGCCCTTTATGGTCATTAGCCTAGTAATCACTTTGATCCTATGATTCTCCACTCCTCCATCGTGCATGCCCATACTGTTCCAGGGGGTGGAGCATACAATGTGCCGATGCATGATGTATAGTCATGCCTCCAAGTAACCTAATGAAAGACCACGCCTCTCCATGCAGACAGCACTCTCCATGCAATCCCTAGTGTTCACTAGAGATTCAGTGAAAGGGTGTACCCAGACACACACACTCCCCATCGCCCAACTATCCCCTGAAGAGAGGTGAGCAGGAGCAGGCTAAGCCTCATCGCTGCTCTCCTTCACCATGCCAGCTCCAGTAGACACCAGATTGGATAACCTTATTTGGGTTGCCAGAGTCCTAGTCAAGGCTTTGAGTTAGTTGTTGGTTGAAGGAAATGAGTTGTGTTAGACTACAAAATTAAGTTTCAACTATCAAGAAAATGTGGTGGGAGCCCCACCACCACTCCTTATTATGTCCACTGTTTTGCAGTTTTTGTCTCATGAATGTCAATGTTAGGAAAGTCATGGTTTTAGTAAATTTGCAGGTGACACTAAAATCATTGGGATTGTCACGTACATTTCTGATTAGAATCTCGTTTAGAAGTTCCTTGATTTATTAATGGAATGCTCTGGAAGCTGTGTTATGCCGTTTAATATTAACAAGTGTATTTATTTTATACTTTGGCATAAATAACCATGGCTTTCCTTATATTTTGACAGCAGTATTCTAACAGTGGTAGGATGTACTTTGGAATTAAGTATTCTGGTCGATAACAGATTGCCTTTTGAAAAACATTTAAACAATGTGATAAGAAGATCATATGGAACATTTAGGAATGTGCTTACATACATCTCCAGCTGGATGAGTAAGGTTTTGATTCCTATTTATAAATCTGTTATTAGACCACTGCTGAAGTATTGTGGGTCCTTCTAAATTTACAAATATCTCTCAATTGAAAATGTTGATAAGGGTGCAGAAATGCTCTACAAAACCTCTGTTAGGCACTTGTCATGTAAGGATAGAGTGAAGTGTTTATTACGTGAAGTATAGCCTTATTTATTACGTGGAGTATAGCCTAATGATGAAATAATGTATTGTTTTCTAAAAATGATCTTCCTGCACCATTGGTTGTATCTTTTACATTGTAAGTATTAAAAACAAGAAATAATAGATTATCTGTGTATCTTCCTTTATGTAGAGCAACTCTTCAGCCTTCCTTTTTCCACCTTAGGGTGGGAGGGATGTGGAATGCATTACCCTTTCATGTGAAGAACTCAGATAACCTTACGGTATTTAAGAATGAGTTCGACAACTGGTTGAATGAAATAGTATGTGGTCCTGGACTGAATATATACAAATTCCTCAGCAGTATAGCATGGGATCTGAAGATGACTCAAATACATTGAGTACTGAAATTATCTTTAAAATGTATTCTGTTTTGTGTATGTTTTTTCCTATATTACTAGAGAAATTTAATTTATGTGCCCTCACAGCTGTCATATTCCTTCAGAAAGATTATCATCATGTTTGTCCTGTTTTAGGGGTGGAGCACAAGTACTGTTAACTTTGAACAATTGTTCTTTTTTTTTTAAACTTCAGCAGAGATAACTACATACCTATAGTTTTTTTTCTTGAACACAGACGGCTTCTTTCTCTAACTCCTCTGTCTGCAACAGTTGTTACTACCTTTTCATGCCTCTTCTAAATCTTCTAAACAGAAAAAGAAATGTGGAAAATTTAAAAAAAGAATTTAATTTTGAAGGTTCCTTCAAGTACAGCAAAAGAGTAAGTAATGATGATTAGGAAGGCACATATCCAGCATAATACTTGAGCCCATTCCACAGTAGCTAGTATGCAAAATACTTTTCTTGTTCTGCAGGAAATTATCCATTTAGCTTCATTTGGCTCTTCTACATTACTGCTTGTGCACTGTGTTAAAGAGGGGCCATCAGTAGTCAGCAGTCAAACTAGTACCTGAATGCGAAGGATTTATGATTGGAAAAACACTGTGTCCCATTCTTGATACCAGGGATCTAATGTCCAGGAAAAAAGACCATCAACCCACCATCACCAGCTGCCCAGGGATCCAACATCCAAGCTGAGGTAAATTATTCATCTTCCTATAAATAAGTCTCAGATGCTATCTAATGTCCAACCACTCCCATGCTGTGCCCTTACTTATTGGGTGACATAAAATGATTTCTTTCTTTCTTGGCCATGTGTTGGTCAAGGCTGGACTACTGTCTCTCTATGTTCCCAGATCCGTAACTACCGGGTCAACTCTTAGGGGTGTCTTATCGATGGAATAATTAACCTGGGAAGATATTTTCCCAAAAGGCCCTATAATGCACTACTTGGCATTGAGTTTTAATCAATGGCTTTGGCACTATTAATTGGTCTGTGTTGACCCTCTTGCCAAATGTTAATGTCATGGGGAATCTAAGACAGCTCCCAATTTGCAGTCATCTGTTAACTTGGTGAGCCAAAGACCCTTGACATTAACACTGACCTCTGAGAAGTAGATGCCAGACAGGAATGGTCCAGCACAGAGCTCTGAGGTACCCCATTAGAGACTGGCCTCTTAGTAGAGGTGGTCTCACTGATTCTGATTTCCTGGGTCCTATCTGTGAGCCAACTGGCAATCCAGTGAGTTATGAAGGGATTTATGCCCAGTTCAGTGAGTTTATCAACAATACCCGAGTGGGACAACGACTCGGGCAACAGAAAGTGGAAAGGGCTGTCACCAAACTTAGGAAACGTATAACAAGGAAGGTAACGAGAGCCTGTTAAATGACCATATATCCATGAAGAGTTTCCTGAAATTAAAATGAATTAGTTGAAAATGTTTTCTTATATTGATTCCCTTTTCTAAGATTTTTTTTAAATGTTTATTTACCGTTTTCGATAATACCTTTTTAATATGCTATTTAATGTATATTTTTTATCTGAATACTTGGAGTGTTTTAGGAAAGAACTATATTTGGTTTTAAAAATGCTTTTAATTGGCACTTAATTGATGTTGATTTAAGTGGGTGGTTGAATGTTAGAGTTAAAATCCAGTGCTGTGGCTGTGTAATTTACTCTGACAAAGTTCCGTATTTGAGGAATGAAAATGCTCAGTTTATTTATTGTTTTAAAATTATACTATTTGCCACATATCTGGTGTCTGGCATTGGTTTACTTATTTATTTCAACGTTTTCTGGATTGGAATTATTACCACATTCAATAGTATCGCTCATTTGTGGTGACTGAAACAGTGGGGTACTGGTGCTTAATTGTAAGATCTTGTTAATGCTCCAAAATTTGGAAAAGATAAAGTTGTTGCGTGATTCCCTAGCACAAGAAGTGCTTAGAGATGGTTAACAACATTTTTGTAAGGGCACCTAAATGCTGTTACAATCTGATTTCAGGCCAGGGACCAACAACAGACGGTGCCGGATGGCAAATAAAAGTGGCAGAAGGAAAAACAGATGTGCTTCATATTGATCACTGTTGTAGTAGCTTTAGCAATATGGGGTATATTCTGCCAAGGATATAACAACTGGCCAGATTCCAAAACTTCAGGGCATCTTCCATGCACCCAGACTGTGAAGCAGTTCAAGCCGAGCTAACTAAAATAAAAGTTTGGGTGCAAAGCCCTTCAGAGCTTTACTGCTGCTAAAGACTACACTCCTCTGAGACTTGCAAGGATCGATGGTTGGTTTCTGCTTTCCTTAGCTGGACAGATAAATTCTTTTGGGGAAAAAAACTTCCAATTTCTTATTTTTCACTAATGTTCTGTTGCTTTCCTCTTCAGGAAAGTTATTTTTATAGCAAGGAGTGTTGTGATTTTCTAAAGAGTGTAACAAACTTTTAAATGGACCATTCATTTCTGTCAGTTTAAAAGTAGTTAACTAAATGATAAAATATTTTCTGGTGAGAAGTTGTGTTTATTTGTCCGTTTTGGGTTGTCACAGTGTTTGAAAGTGCTTTTTACTGTTTTTTTCTGTCAAAAAATAACTTTTGTAGACTGGTTGTTTTACTGGCATTGTTGCTTGTTTTCCCCAGGATAGAGGCACAATTTTCAGCTTGACTATGGATAAGTTGTCAGTCCCATGGTCGGTCCTTCTTCCAGCCAGAAAAAGAAAAGTTAAGCAAACATCCTTTATCACCACAGCAGACTAGCAATTTGCCTCAGCCGCAGGTAGGTGGGTGATTCTGCTGTAGCCATTTGTTGTATACTCATAGTTTACCCCGAATCCCTGTGGTGTAGCACCTACAGCCAGTATGGACTGGGGAGTTAGGCATGTTCTCTGCGGCCGTTGGGGTACTCTCATTGGGCAAGGAAACAATTCTTGGTTCTGGGAGAGCCAACAGGGAAGGTTTCCCTCTTGTGTCAGAATGTTGTGGCCATCCCCACAGTCCCATTTTTCCTGTCAAAAGAAACAGAAAACCAAGCATGTATCAGTCCTCCTCAAATTTCTTTGGTTAGGAGTAGTTTACTGGGAGTGGTTCAGGACTTGATTCAGGCATTTGATCCTTCTTGTAGAGTAGTTTCCGGTAGAAGAAAAGGCGATGTCTCCTTTCCTGAAGAGATTCAACATTTTGAATCTGAACAGGAAGATGCAGAGACGGATTCAAGGTTTTGGTCTCAAATTTCTGATTCAGACTAAGAGATCAGCTCACTTTCTGATCCTCCCTGTGAGGGGCTTCTCTTTCTATAAAACTATTGCTATTATGTCCCAGTGTGCTTTCAGTGGGAGAACGCTGAGGATGTCCTTCAAGGATGCATCTGCAGTCCTTACAAATGGGTTGTCCTGTCGTCAGGCAGCCCTTCGGTCGGCTGGATTCCAAAGTCTGGGTCTGGCCTCGGCTGGTGTCGCACTTCACCCGACGTCATAGCTGCAGTTATTCGGGTATAAAGGCATCAGCCGATGCCATTTTCCTCAGTCTTTCTTGCCGTGGCCAAGCAGAAGCTGTTCGCAAGTGCCGGTCGGTCAGAACCAGAGATTACTACTACCGAATACTTCTACGAAGACTTCTAAAAAGCTAAGTACCCCGTTGGGGACTCTTTCTTGCCTCAGCCGATGTCAGAAAAAGTGAATAACTGTTTAACTTGTGGGAAACAAATACCTCATAAAGATTTCCACTCTTACTGCTTACCTTGTTTAGGCCCAAACCACGACGTAGCAGCTTGTCTAGCCTGTGCTTCTTTTAACTGGCGGACGCTTAGACGTCGGTCGGAATTTGCTGAGGAGTTTTTCGGCTCTGATTTTGCTTACATTATGCCGTCGGATCCTCCGACTACGCAAATACCTAAAAAGCGCAAGGAAAAGGACCAACACTCGCGGTCCGCGGTTTCGGCCGAAACCGCGGTTAAGCCGACCACGAGTGTCTCGGTTTCGGCTGAAACCGAGCAAGCGGTTCTTCCTGCGGCCGAAAACTTACCTCTCACCGAGGCCTCTTCCAACCTGGTGGAATCGGCTTCTGAAATCCCACCTGCTCTTGCAGTTTCTCAGGAATTATCTGACACTATTCCCTTGGATATTTCAACCCCTGCACGTGGAGCTGCTAGGCCACCTGCAACCATGTCCATTAAGGCCTTTGCCAGGGCTAAAGCAGCTAAAACTACTAAATCTGTGCCTGTTAAGACCCCCTCTCACAGGCCTAGCTCTAGTTCACAAATGCTTAGTCTAGCAGAGGATGTCATTTCTTTAATCCGGGGATCCCAACCTCAACCAGACAGGGCCTCTCACCCTCCTCCAGAGAAGAGGCCTAGAGCAGAGCCCCCTGAGCCAGTTTCTACAGATTATTCCTCTGATGACTCAGATAATACAAACCCTCCAGAGGCTCCTTTCTCCCCTTATGAAGACTCTGATGCTGAAGAGTCCATTCCTTCTGCCTCTCCGCCTGAGGAATTTTCCTTTGGGGAAACCTTGCATGCTATGAGGGAACAATTTCAGTGGCAGGGTCAGGATTTTTCAGATTCCAGAAAAAGGCTTAGAACCTTTCTGCATTTACCACAACATAGGCCTTTAGCCATACCTCCAGTCCTTTCTGTTGTAGATGATGCATTTAATGATGCTTGTATTGCTCCTGATTCACTACCTCCGGCCCCTGCTAAGCCCGATAGGTACTACAGGGTCCCGGACACGCATTACCGTTTATATAAGGCTCCTTTTGCAGATCCCGAGACTATTTCCCAGGGACCTAAGGCTGTAGCAGCTACCTCTTCCAAAAACCCCCTTCCCTCTGAAAGGGAATCCAGGTCCTTAGAGAGATGGGGTAAAAAAGTTTACACTTCTGCTACTCTTTCAGCTAGGGCCTTGAACTGTCAGTTTCACATGATCCAGTATCAAGAATTTATGCTAGACCAGTTAACCAAAAAGCTGTCCTCAGATGAATCATTAGACAAAAAATCTGTTCAGGAAATGGTACATAACATACAGCACGTCAGTAACCATTCCTTAAAATGCGGCTATGATGCACTGGAGGCTTCCTTTAGATCAGCCATGACTGGCACAGTTATCAGAAGGCATGCATGGTTAAAAGAGCAGGCCTTACCAGACCATGTCAAATCAAAACTACTAGATGCTCCTATGGACAAGATCAATTTGTTTGGCTCTCCTGCACAACAGGTGCTGAAGAAGATGGAAGAGAAGGCAAAATCTGTCCAAACAATGAAAGATTTCTTGCAGGACCAACCTCCAAGGTTTAGCAGGAATTGGCCCTCAAAGAATTGGTCCTTTCCAGACTCCTCCAGAGCTCAGAGAGGCAGGAATAGGCGTTCAAGAGGCAGAAGTCAATCCAGGGGTGCCTACAGGGGACGCCAGTGGCAGGGTAACAACCAGCGAGGTACAGCCACAGACACAGCCACTACCACTACTACAGGACAATCACAGTGACTTGGCTCTGGCACCGCCTACCAGGGAACAACTAGAAGCACCCTTAGGCGGGAAGCTAGCTTTATTTTCAGTAAACTGGCATTGCATCACAAGAGACAAGTGGATTTTGCAGACAATAGACCAAGGTTACAGGTTTCACTTCCATACTCTACCAGGGAAGAGAGGAATGCCAAACCTACCTCCAAATCAAAAGGCAGAAGCTCTGAAACAAATAACTCAATTATTAAGGATGAGAGCTGTGGAAAAGGTACCATCTATGGAACAAGGACAGGGATTTTACTCCAGACTCTTCCTTGTACCAAGAAAAGAAACCAAATGGAGACCTATTCTCGACCTGTCCGCTTTAAACACATTCCTCATTGTTCCAAAATTCAAAATGCTGACCCTACAGCAGCTTCTTCCCATGCTGGGCAAGGAGTCTTGGCTGGTAACTCTAGATCTCAAGGAGGCATACCTGCACGTCCCTATACGACCAAATTGCAGAAGACACCTCAGATTTCTTGCAGGATCAGAGCATTATCAATTCTCAGCATTGCCCTTTGGCTTATCTACTGCGCCCAGAGTGTTCACGAAATGCCCTGGCATCAGTAATTGCTCATTGCAGGCATCAGGGAATCCAAATCTACCCTTACCTGGACGACTGCCTGATACAAGCGGACAACAAAACAAGCTAGCAGAAGACTTGAAAAGGGTCATTTGCCTACTACAAGCCCTGGGATATACAGTCAATATAAAAAAGTCAAGGCTGATACCATCCCAAAGGATAACCTTTTTGGGTGCAGAGCTGGACACAGCGAAACAAATGGCTTTCCTAACAGTAGAAAAACAGGAGCAACTCCCTGTCTACTTCTTGGCATTAACAAAGCAGAACCATCTAACAGCAAGAAAAGTCCTGCAAGCCTTGGGTTTCATGGCATCCTGCATAATATTGGTTCCACATGCCAGGCTGCATATGAGAAAGTTACAGTGGTACCTCAGAAATTTATGGTCTCAGCACAAGCACAGCCTAGAAACCCAAATTCCAATAATTCCATGCCTGAAGCAAGAATTCCAATGGTGGGCTCAGGCCTGTCAATCAAACAAATGACTGCCCTTCCACAACACTCAACCCAGCCAAACCATCACAACGGACGCCTCAGACCTCGGTTGGGGGGCCCACATGCTGGACAAGTGTATACAAGGTTTATGGACTCAAGACCAGCTACACCTACACATAAATCAAAAGGAAATGCTGGCAGTAAAACTGGCAATTCAGACATTCAGACCTTTTCTTCAACAAGGTCAACTGTTGATAAGAACAGACAACACCACAGTTATGTGGTACATCAACAAGCAGGGAGGCACACACTCGTACCCTCTATGCCGGATGGCAATGGACCTCTGGAATGTGGCCCTGAGCTACAACATTCAGTTACAAGCAATTTTTGTACCAGGAAAAGAAAACATTCTAGCAGACATACTAAGCAGAACTACCACGGATGCCCACGAATGGATGCTGCATCCGGACATCTTCAAAACCATTACGAGAAAATGGGGACTCCCAGAAGTAGATTTATTTGCATCCCCACTCAATCACCAACTAAAGAAATTCTGCACAAGGACGTACCACCCACTTGCTTGGAAGGTGGACTCCCTATCTTTCAGTTGGAAAAACCTGTCAGCATATGCATTCCCACCACTTCCTTTGATGCACAAGGTGCTATTGAAAATCAAAGAGGACCGTCCAAGGATCATTCTAATAGCTCCAGACTGGCCAAGACAACATTGGTACCCATTACTGAGGAGCATGTCTCGGGAACAAATATGGCCTCTGCCCCTAGTTCCCTTGCTGTTAACACAGAACAACTACAACACCCTGCATCCAAACCTGAAAACACTGCAGCTGACTGCCTGGAACATTGCATAAGACCAGTTAACCCAAATTTATCCCAAAGGGTTAAAGACATTATCTTGGAGGCTCGCAGACCCTCAACAAGGAAAACTTATTCAGCAAAATGGAAAAGATATCTCATTTGGAGTACTACAAAAGGAGAAAATGTGTCACTGGTAAACATAGCCAACATCCTGGAATACTTGGCAGAGCTCTTCCACAAAGGCCTGTCCTATTCTTCCATTAAGATTCATGCATCAGCTATTTCAGCACAATACGACTTGGATCCTCCAGTCTTCTCACATCCTCTGCTCAGGCAGTTTCTGAGCGGAATTAAAAACGTAAAACCACCTAGGAAGGCACCATTGCCAGCATGGGACTTGAACTTTGTGCTAGAAAAATTGACACTCCCTCCTTTCGAACCAGCAGCAACAGCAGCATTACAATACTTATCATGGAAAACTGCTTTCCTGCTGGCAATCACTTCAGCAAGAAGGGTATCTGAGCTACAGGCATTAATGGCAGTACAGCCATTCCTGATCTTCCATCAAGATAGAGTGTCCATGAGAACAAATCCTACCTTTATGCCTAAGGTGGTCTCCAGAGTATCCTTAAATCAGGCTATCTACCTACCTACATTCTTCCCCAGCCCACAGAACAGGGGAGAAAGACTGTTGCACACCTTGGATGTACATAGACAATTACGCTACTACCTGGACAGGACCAAGGTCAATAGAAAAACTGACCAGCTACTGGTAGCATATGCAACAGGAATGGAAGGAAAAGCAATTTCAAAACAGACAATCTCTAAGTGGATAGGAAATTGCATTAGATTTTGTTACTCCTATCATGGGAAGAAAACTCCAGAAAACATCAGACCTCACTCTACAAGGGCTACAGCCACTACCACAGCTTTTCTACGAGGAGTGGCTACCAAAGACATTTTAGAGGCTGCTACTTGGAGCTCCGTGCATACATTTGCCAAGCATTATAATTTACCTCTATACTCTAGATCCCGAGCAGGTTTTGCCACTGCTGTTTTGCAAGGGATCTTAGCTACACCATAATTTTATTTCTCCTCCTCCCCCAGTTTGGCTATGGTATTCTACCCATTTGTAAGGACTGCAGATGCATCCTTGAAGGACATAGTACAGTTTTGTACCTACCATAAATGTAGATGTCCGATAGGAATGCATCTGCAGTCAGGATTACCCACCCTCCTTCCCTCTGTGGTACTCCTAGGGTATTTGCCCATCTTGTAGCTAGCTGGGGAATCTATTATGGTGTATTTGTTTGTATATATGTACATACATGCTTATATTTTGTTTGCTCTCTACTATTTGGAATCATTTGCATTTATCCAAATTTAGCCTTCCTAGAGGGCACCTGGCATCTGGGGCAAGAAACACTGAGGAAAATGGCGTCGGCTGATGCCTTTATACCCGAATAACTGCAGCTATGACGTCGGGTGAAGTGCGACACCAGCCGAGGCCAGACCCAGACTTTGGAATCCGGCCGACCGAAGGGCTGCCTGACGACAGGACAACCCATTTGTAAGGACTGCAGATGCATTCCTATCGGACATCTACATTTATGGTAGGTACAAAACTGTACTTTTCTCAGTCCCTCAAAAAATACAATGAGTTGTTACTGAAGTATTTTCCAGCACCTACACCCATTCCTCCTGCCCTATCTGCTATAGAGGATGTTTGTCTTACTGCCTGCAATTTTCATAATGGTTGGCCATCTGTCCCAAAAAAGCAGATAGGATGTATAAAGTTTGTCAGTCTTTTAAATTTTTATACACTATTCCCAAACCTGATCCAGCAGCTATAGCGATAGTTGACTGTGCTGCTAAGCACATAGTTAATTCCAATCCTACTCTCTACTAAGGACAAGGAAATTATTGATAGATATAAGGGAAAAGTATTGCAATTTTGAATTTCAGAACTTTAAATTGTCAGGCTTGTATGTTAGTGTATTCTGACATATTGTGAAAGTATGAGGAATGTTTTATCTACAGTTTCTTATTGTGAAGAAAATCTGCTTTAAATAACTTGGTTTCCTCTGTTTCACAGGTCACTGTTCATTGTTTGTAGTGTATGTATGACTCTGTTAATACTTTTTCCAGGGCTATGGCGACTGGCACAGTTTTAAGGAAGTTTGCTTGGCTGCATTTTCAGAGCCTCCCTGATGATGATAAAAATGAGATTTTACATTCTGCCTTGGAAAGAGATTGTGTTTTGCCCTTCTGCTGCAGAAGTGATCAAAAAGTGATGAAAGGACAAACTGATCCAAGGAATCTCTAAAATGTTTCAGCTCACCTTTTCCAAATTGCCCAAGGGATTTTCTTTCTCCTTATCCAGTTTTGACAAAAATAAATGGAATAAACAGTCTCAACAGAATTCAGGTAAACGGACATTTAAAAAAGTGGCAAGGAGGTTCCAAAAAGAAGTCTCAAACCTCCCAAAACCAAGAACACTCAAGCAGGTCTGAATGACTATTTAGGAGACATTGTGAACCCCTCCCATCCTGCCTTTTTTCTCTTCCACGGTCTGAATCTCAATTTTCTCTCTAGCAACAGATTGTTTCAGACAAATGGGTTCCGAAAATCATTCATCAAGGTTACAGATGCCAGTGGGAAGAAAGTCCTCCTTTCCAGGGGGTCATTCCTCATCCTGTAAATCAGACTGTCTTGTTTCAACCTGTTCTTCAACACATGCTATCCCAAGGAATGATAGAACAGATGCCTTTTCATTTCTTTAAACAGGAATGTTTCTGTATGCCTTTCCACTGATATATCTAGGGTACTTCTGAAGGTTCAGAAGGAATCTCCCAAAATCACTGTGACTCCCTTCTGGTCCAGGCAACCCTGGTTTTCCCTTCTTCTGGAAATGGCCATGGACAATTACCCCATGCTTCCTCATCGAATGGATCTACCCAAACAAGAACAGGAGTGTTTGATACACTCCCAACATCAGTCATCTTCAGTTGACTGCCTGGATGACAGGGTCATGATTCCTTTTAAGCACCTGTTTTATGAGGATGTGCAGCAGGTACTAATGTAGGCAAGAAAGCCTGCTACTAGAAAATTATATATTACCAAATGGAAAAGGTGTACTAGTTGGTGCCAACAAAATAACCAGCACCCATTCAGAGCTAGCTGTTCTCTGGTTTTAAATTTTGTGTGAGTTTGCTATCCTATGGTCCTTCTTATTCCTCAGTCAAGGTTCATTTATCGGCCATTTCAGCATGTCTGCCCATGAATCTTTCAAGGCAGTCATATGTCAAAATATTCTTGAAAGAGGTTTTGTAAAAGAGGCCTCCTAGTAAACTAATGGCCCCTCCTTGGGATCTTAACCTTGTGTTAGAGAAACTAACACTTACTTCATCTGAACTAGCTAATATGACTAATTTGAGGTTCTTAATATGGAAAACAGTTTACCTGATCGCTCTGGCCTCAGCAAGAAGGATATCTGAGTTGCAAGCTCTTATGGTGAGTCAACCCTAACTCATTTTCCACAAGGACAGGGTTTTTTGAGAACTAATCCTTCTTTTATGTCTAAAGTGGTATCCAGTTTTACTTTAAGACAAAATATCCATCTCCCTGTTTTCTTTCCTGATTCTAAAAGTGAAGGAGAAAGGATATTCCATACCTTAGATGTCCACAGACAACTCTGGTACTATCCTGACAGAACTAAATTTTGTAAAGGTAAGAAGGTACAACTTATGTCCAAACAAACTTTTTCCAAATGGTTATTCAAGGCTATTACTTTTTGTTATTATTATGGTAAATATGTTCCAGGCAAGGTCAAGGCCCAGCCTAGAAGGACCTTGGCTTCTTTTATGGCTTTTTGGAAAGTGTTAGATTTTAAATTATTCTAGAAGCTGCTACTTGGTCCTCTGTGCATACTTCTACAAAGCACAATAAGCTGGATTCCTTCTCTAGGTGTAGAACATACTTTGCTAGGACCACTTTCCAGGGGCTCCATGACCCTTTTTCTTCCACCTCCCAAATATAATTAGCTATTCTTCCACCTCCCAAATATAATCTACCCATATAGCTAAGTCTACTACAGCAGTGATCAATATGAAAAACATAGTACAGTTGTGTGAGTTGAACTGACCATAACAGTAGATGTTTGAATCATCACTGCTGCAGTAGCCACTCCCTTGCTCCATCGTCTGTTTTTTTGGTGTGTTTTTTATGCCAGTGTATGGACATTTTTTGTTATTCCTAGCCATGCCCTTTCATGGCCCAGCTTCCCTCTCTCTATTGGCAGGAAAGCTCTGAAGGGCTTTTCTCCCAGACTTGTCTTTTAGTCATCTCAGTTTGAGCTGCTTGACAGTTTGGGTGCATGGAAGATGCCCAGAAGCTTTGGAAGCTGGCCGGCTGTCGTATCTTTGGTAGAATAGACTCCATAGAGCTTAGGCTACTGCAGCAGTGATCATTTGGTTCATAGGTTCGTACTAGGCTATCTGCCCTAGGGCATTTATAAGCCTAGCCAGAGTGTATGTGGCTTACACCACCCCTTAGGATGAGAATACTACGCCCTTTTAGGGTTTAGTTTACTATGCCTCTGTCTAGTAGTTTGAACATCTAATGTCATTGTAAGTTCAACTTGCACAACTGTACTTTTTTAAAGCTGTTAGAACTGCAGTATGTCACACACAAAAAAAAAATTATTTTGGCTACTACATAGGAGGCATGATGTAAATCTTTTGCAATGTTTTGACTTTCTATTTTCATGACTACTATTTTTGTTATAATATCTGTCTATATCATATGTAAAACATAAAAAAATCTATGTAACTGTTGGAGCTTTTCTTCCCTGTTCTCCGCTGAAAACGGGCTCCTGGCCCAGTCGGACACTACCCGGTTAACAAATGAAATAAATACATAAATAATGTGAAGTTGTTAATTTTCTTCCTATTCATCACTGATGGGTTTGGTTCTGAGCCCTCGGAACCGAGTCTGCCTAATACCAAGCTCGCATACACAATAACTCTCGAGCTAAGCTGCTACCCACAGTGCCCTTCTCCCAGTTACCTCAGATCTCGTTTGCTGCACAGCCGTATTGCCGCGTTTCACCGAGCTCTCCAGCTTTTGTATTTTTCAAATTTTGCAGTATTTTTTTAAGTTTTTCTCTCAAAAGTCTTGTATTTCTTGGCTTCTTAACTAGCTGTACCCATGGGTATTCTCTTTCTTACCATCGTTGGTAAATGCCCTTCTTTACCCTTGTGGTATTCTTAATACCATTGTTGGTATTTTCTTCCCTTCTCAATACCTTTTTTTTTTGGATTAGTGACTCGCTTTTTTGGTATGTCTGAAAAGAAAGGACTACGGTGTTTAAGCATTGCATTTCCTGCAATGGTAAACTCCCCAGCAGTGATCTGCATGAGGAATGTGTTTGTTGTCTGGGGACACCACACCTATCTGTGAACCCTCCCTTTCAGATTTGTGTTAGTTTCAGTCAGCGGATGCTGAGTGAAAGAAAGAATAAACTTATTCTGAAAGGCCTGCTTCCTTCTCCTTTTTCTGAGGCTATGGCTGCGTCGGAGGTCTCAACCTCTCCATCTATGGACAAAAAAAGTCCTCATTCGGACCCTTCTTCACCGGCTGGTGAGAATGGCAAGCCTCATAAGCACAAGGCCCGGTATTCCCCATCTTTGGATCCATTTGCTGGACAAGTCTTTAGCCCTTTTTTGGACCGACTTAACTCCCCCTCATGAGTGTTGGTAAGGTCCACCAGGAGCCTATTTGAATCTGATGTGGTACGCCTGTTTGATCAGCTGCTGACAGCCAGGGGGATTACAAATTTTCCTCAAACCCACCCCACTTCGGGCTTTGGGTCCATTGACCCTGCGACTCCCACATATTCTCCTCCCTTGGACCCTTCAGTTCCGAGGCCCATAGCTCCGACGTCTGCAGGGAGGACTCCTTTCCTCTGTGCTGACAGTGCCCTTCTCTGAGGCCCCGAGGCCCCTTTGGGTTTTGATTCCTTTGGAACACCTCCTTTCTCAATCTCATGCTTGGGGGGGGTGGAACCCTCAGCTCCAGGAATGGTTCCAGTTGTTTCATCGGCTCTGGGGGTGACTCCCACCCGGTTTTGCTTGAGGGTACATCCCCTGGAGCGGGGTGTGACCTGGTTCTGAGATTGTCGTCCTTGGTTCCGGGCCTTCATTCCTCTTCGGCCTGCCTTCCGGGTGATGGAGAGGGTGCTTGCTTCGGGAAGCACTCCTCCTAAGTTGGACCTTCCCCCCACTCCTCCTGAGCTGCAGCTATCACAGGCCACCCCCCAGGACACCAAGAGCGCAAGCCTCAGGAAACTTCTGTACAGGGCAACCTCCTTTCTGAGTCTTCTTCGGATGCTCCCACTGAAGAATCTCCTTGGAAACTAACATGTAAGAGAAAACACATGGACTACCCGGAGGAGTCCCTCACTGAAGATACAGACTACAATGATGGGGAGGGGTCCCCACGGTCACCCCCTGACGACGTCTCCTTTGGGGACATTCTGGAAATTTTGAGGCAGAGGGGTGACTGGGAAGCCTTCCAACCCTTCCTCGGAGGAGTCCGTATTCCTGTAGGCCTTCCGCTCTCGGCCCTCTACCTTTTGGTTGACCCCCCTGCTGATGACTTAGTCAAGCTCATCGTGCAGTGGGCATAGAAGAACCCTGATACCATTGAGGCCATTCCCCGGAGACCAGACAAAATACTCTCCCCTCCAGGGGAACAGCCTCATTGGTCGAGAGGCTTACTAGTAGACTATATGGTGGTGGCGGCTGCCGCCTCCCCCTCAAACAAAAAATGCAGCAGCTACTTTGCCCTCTTTCCCCCACATGGGGAGTCACCGAGAGACCCTTTGACTCACGATTGGCCCACGAGTCTCCTCTATGCTTATCCTCCAATACCTCTGATACCCTTATTTCTAAGGAAAGCTATTCGGTTGAGATGCAAAGTGATCCTCATTGCCCCTTTCTGGCCTCGTCAAGTGTGGTTTCCCTTCCTCCGACCTCACCTGTTACAACCTCCTTGGATCCTGGACACTTGTCAGGACCTAATATCTCACCCACAAAGGCTGACTCCCCCAAATCTATCCACTCTCAAGTTGACAGCTTGGTTTCTCCACTTTCGCCAGGTAGGAAACCCTCTCCTTTTCTGTCAGGGATATTATTCTGGCCTCCCATAAACCATCCACTAGAAAACTCTACAGAGATGAATGGAAAAGATTCGCTATCTGGTCAAATAATCAGATGCTAGATCCCTTTTCAACTCCTACAGCCACCATTCTTCACTATCTTTCTGAGTTGTTTGACAATAGGGCATCAGCTTCTACTATTTGAGTCCATTTAGCAGCTATTTCCAATTTCCATAACGTTTCAGATGGAGTCCCTCTTATCTCCACCCAACTTTGCAAGACCTTTCTCAAGGGAATTTTCCATAGTAGACCTCCTATCAAGCAGCCTGTAGAGACATGGAATCTCTTCTGAGTTCTCCAGTCTCTCTCTCTACCTCCCTTTGAGCCTGCCACGATATGTGATCTAAAATTCCTGTCATGGAAATCTTTGTTTTGGTGGTGGTCACATCAGCCAGGCGGATATCTGAGTTACAAGCCTTATGCATCAAGAGCCCATATCTAATCTTCCATAAGGACAGAGTATCCCTTCGTACTAACTCATCCTTTCTCTCCAAAGTGGTTTCCAACTTCTCTATTAACCAGTCCACTGAGCTCCCTGTATTTTTCCCAAACTACTCAAAGGGGAATACTGCCTTCATTCATTGGACGTACATAGAAACTACGTTTCTACCTAGACAGGACTAAGTCCTTTCGCAAGTCAGACCAACTTTTCATTTCCTTTTCTGGTCCTAGAATGGGATGTGCTGTATCAAAAGTTACTTTATCAAAATGGCTCAGAGATTGCATTACCTTTGCATATTCCCTTACGAATGAATCCAAACCTGATCAAATCAAAGCTCATTCAATTAGGGCCATCGCAACTTTGGTTGCCTTCCATTCCTGGGCTTCCATGGATGACATTTGAGCAGCAGCCATTTGGGCTAAACCCCATACCTTCATAAAGCATTACAACTTGGATCTGGTCTCCAGGGGAAGAGTGGCCTTCGTCTCAATGGTTCTCGGAATGTTCTTCCATAAGGGCCACCCAGATTCTCCAAGTAGCTTGGGATTCTGTCCCATCAGTGATGAATAGGAAGAAGACTAACAACTTCAGATAAAGAAGTTATGTCTTACCATAATATTACATCCGAGTTGTTGATCTTCTTCCAGTCGTCCCACCATCCCCCACCAAAGGATCCTGGCAGATCTGGGTCCTTGTGTTTTAGGGTTTCTGCGTAGAGATGGCCTCTATCTTTCTGTTTCTTCTATATG
Organism: Protopterus annectens; assembly: GCF_019279795.1. Lineage (NCBI taxonomy): Eukaryota > Metazoa > Chordata > Ceratodontiformes > Protopteridae > Protopterus > Protopterus annectens. The sequence goes on along the minus strand of NC_056738.1, from coordinate 23,560,197 downwards.
TGGCATGCAAACTCGATCTGAGGTAACTGGGAGAAGGGCATTGTGGGTAGCAACTTAGCTTGAGAGTTTTTGGTGTACGCGAGCTTGGTATTAGGCCAACTCGGTTCTGAGGGCTCAGAACCGAACCCATCAGTGATGACTGGAAGATCAACAATTCAGATGGAACATTATGGTAAGACAACTTCTTTTTATGAACAGAAAATGTGGCAGAATGAAGTGTCTTACCAGTTTTTAAGGCCATTAGTTCTACACAGTAGCACTTTGTTTCTACCTCCTACCCATACTTCTCAACAGAGTCTGATTTTGCCTCATATTTTTTACCTGTCCCTCATAAAACTTTTGATTTTCTGGTAAATGAATGAGGGTTACAGTTAGCCTGTAATGCTACACATTAGTTTCATTAGTCTTGTTCTTTAGAAAATGCATGCTGAAGCAAACTTACTGTACTATTAACTTTTTATATGAATTATAGAAATATTTAGAAACTGCCCTTGTTGATCTGTTGTCCCCAGTTATTTTTGAATTTGACCAGAATTGTTTAGCAAAGACATTGGGAGAGATGCTGCTGATGATTTGACAGCACTTAGTACTTTACCACCTTTCAAAACTGGCAAAATATGACACTCCTATGATCTGAAGTAGTTAACTTCATTTGTTCATCAACCTGTGGGTATCTGATCTGAATCGGATCCGAGCCGGCAGCTTTATCCAGCTAAGATCTGAGCTCCAAGCTCCTCCTCCTTACACATAACTCCCTGCCATCCCTCTCTGTCCTCAGATCTCATTTGCTGCGGCTTATTCAAGCATCTAGAACGAGTTCCAAGCGTAGGATTTCGTGAGTTTTATATAAAATTTACCTTTTTTGAACTAGTTTTTAGTTTAATTCATAGACGAGTGAGTGTTGTTTCCCCTTTTCTGTTAATTTACTAAACTTGTTAGTAATTTTTCGATTTTTTAGTTAGTCTTCCCCCCTCCCCCCGTGTGTGTGAAGGTGTGTGCGGGTTGGGCCTATCTTGTGACCATGTCTGAGGCCCCAAAAGCAATTTTTTCTCCAAATGCACTGAGTGTGGCCATAAGCTATCCCCAGCGGATGGCTACACTTGGTGTGTTATCTGCCTTGGGGTTGATCATCTCTCCATGGGCTGCACAATTTGTGCAGCCTTCAATCCTAGGGCTTTGAGGGACAGGAGGGCAAAGCTGATTCTGGTGGAATTTCTGCCCCCGGACTCTGCTTTGTCCTTTTCTCCCTCGGCGGCACCGGCTGCGACCGTAGTGGTCCCACCTTCCATCCCTGCTCCCCTGGCCGGGACTCATCCTCCCACCTTGGCTCAGGAGGAGAAGGAATCTAGAAGGGAGAAACACCACAAGCGGCGGGCCAAAGCTTCCTCCTCAGTTCCGCCGGCTAAGCAGATGGCCTCTCCTAGGACGTCCGGGCCTTCTCCTTCCCGGCTCCATTCACCTCGTTTTTCCCTGGAGCTGGAGGAGGAGACCCGGTCGCCTTTGAGGTCATCGAGGCGGCACTCCAGGCCAGCCTCGGTGGCCTCATCTAGATCGACCCGAAGTTTGTCCGATGCAGATATGGACCGGATGATGCGTAGGTTCCTCCAGACCCAACTGCAGATGGGAGTGCTCCTGCCTTAACCCCATTTTTTGCCTCGATTGCTCCTTCTCCGACCCACTTCCAGGGTTCGGAGCTGTCTGATCCAGTTAGCATCGGAACCGGGGGAGGCTCGGCTCCGATAGTACACCCTACTTTGGCTCCAACTGCACCCTCGAGTTTGTCAGGTCCCTTTTTGGATCTGAGCTCTCGGAGCAGTGAGCTGAGCTTCGGATCCGGAGGTGTCAATGTGTCTTCGACTCAGTCTCAGGTGGAGCATACTGGCCCTTCGGATCTGATTGCATCGGTGCTAGCCCCGGTCCACGCCTCTGATCCGAAGGGACTGCTCTCGGGTCCTAGAGAGAGCAGTTCTCCTTCAGCGTTCGATGTTGTGGAGAGGGTCTTGTCCAGGGATTCGAGACCCCAGGCTCCTGCTATGGTTCCACCCTCCACTCCCTCTCAGACGGGCCTACCTTCCATCAACCAGCCCCAGGGACAGCCTGCGCCTACGTCCCAGATAGTTCCCTTAGAGGAACAGGATGTGGTTGGTGAGGCATCTTCGGACAGCCCCCCTGAGGAGGTTCCTCACAAACGTAAGTGCAAGAGGAGGCACTTGGACTCACCCGAGTCCCTGACAGAGGACACAGACTTAGAGGAAGGGGAAGGTTCCCCAAGGTCACCCCCCAAGGACGTCTCCTTCGGAGACATTATGAAAATGCTTCGTATTAGAGGGGGGTGGTCAGCTCAAAAACCTTCCTCCGATGAGTCTGTGTTTCTGGAGGTGTTTGACGCAGGCCCATCTACCTCTTGGGTGTCCCCTCCCGCCGATCCCCTGGTAGATCTGATCACTACCAGGGCATGGAAGGAACCGGACACTGTGGAGCCCATACCAAAGAGGCCAGACAAAATCCTCAGTCCACCCACAGATAGGACGGTTTGGAGCAAGGGTGCTCCAGTAGATGCCATGTTGGTGGCGGCTGCCACCAAGAAGGAACTAGCCCAGGAGAGTTCCTCGGTCCACCCTCCCGACAAGGAGTCTCGGACAATGGACCACCTAGGGAAGCGGATGTTCATTTCAGCTACCTTCTACGTAAGGTCGCTGAACTATATGGCACATGTGATACGACTCAAGCGGGATCTCATCAAGGAATATGCCAGGTCGCCCCCAGAGTCCATTTCGGCCGAGGATAAGAAAACATTCTCAGCTCGAATGGCCACTCTTAAGTCCATTTTGAACACTTGTATGCAGCTTCTTTCCCATGCTACGGAAGTAGCCACTAGAGCTAGCGGAGCGGGAATTATCTTATGGCGGCATGCTTGGCTCCATCTCTGCGACTTTGCAGAACCCTTCAAGGCGTCCTTCGCAAATCCCCCTTTTGACGGCTCTTCGTTGTTTGGCAAGACCGTCTGTGACACGCTGGTCCAGAGTGAGAAAGACGGGAAGACGTCTGCCGTCGGGATCCGCTTCTCGGCTCCCCAGAGGTCTTCTCCAGGAAACAAAGGGGACAAAAGAAGATGTGATTCCGGAAATCTCAACAGTCCCGTTTCGCTCCAGACCCCTCGTACTTCAGAGGCAGAGGAGGACAGGGTGGACACCGGCCCAGAGGCAGAGGGGGACCAAAGAATTTCAGGTCGAGAGAACCCTTTTCGGATCGGCCCGCGCAGCAGCCCAGGAGGGTTACCCGACTGCTCCACTGTGGAGGCAGTCAGGAGGAGTTTCTTGAGGTACCTAGCAGTTTGGGAGTCCAATACAACGGATCGCTGGGTGCTTCGAATCATATCCAGAGGTTACACTATCGCCTTTCTGAATCTCCCTCTCAGACCCCAGAGCCTCCTTGATGTCCCATCTAATCAAAGGGAGGCAGCAGCCACAGAAATAAAGCATCTGCTAGAAAGAAGAACAATCCAGCCCGTCCCCCAAGATCAATCCGGATCAGGCTTTTACTCCAGGTTCTTTCTGGTGCCAAAAAAGATGGGGGACTTAAGACCAGTCCTCGACCTGTCCACTCTAAACCTGTCAGTTGCCAAAGAAAAGTTCCGGATGGTCACCATTCAATCCATTCTCCCACTTCTGCAGAAGAATGACTGGATGTGCTCTATAGACCTCAAGGATGCGTACTACCATATTTTGATGGACAGACGATCCAGATTCTCCTCTTCTGGCTGGGAGCCAGCCACTATCAGTTCAGGGTCCTCCCCTTTGGTCTCACCACAGCCCCCAGGGTGTTCACCAAAGTTATGGGAGTTGTAGCTACCCACCTGAGGCTTCAGGGAATACAGGTCTTTCCGTACCTAGACGACTGGCTCCTGATTGCCCCCACCAGGCATCTACTAAGTTCAGCCAGGAATTACTTCCTCCACTTGGCCTCTCATCTGGAAATCTCAATCAATCTCAAGAAATCCTCCCTTCAACCAACACAAGTCTTGGATTTCATAGGGGCCAGGATAGACACAAACCTGTTGAGGGTTTTCCTAACTCCGGACAGGCTTCGAACTTTGACACTCCACATGCTGGCCCTCCTACAATCCTCTGCTCCTCCAGTGGAATTGGTCCTGAGGGCACTAGGTTCCATGGCTGCGGCTATCAATCTGTCATCTCTAGCTCGTCTAAACATGAGGGTCCTACAATGGACCTTTCAGGTTCAATGGTCCATCCTGCAACATCCACTAAGTGTATCTATCCCCCTCAGCAAGGTTTGCAGGAAATCCCTACTCTGGTGGATCCAGTCCGCGGATCTCCGGGAAGGGTGTCCCTTCCCAATGTCCCCACCCCAAGCCACAGTGACCACGGACGCTTCTCACCTAGGGTGGGGGGGCACTGCATAGGCAGAACTGTCCAAGGCACATGGACCCACTCAGAGACCTTGTTGCACATCAATGTCCTAGAGATGAGGGCGGTGCTTTTAGCGTTGCAAGCACTCCAGGCTCTTCTTCCCTTAGGGACAATTGCAATTCAAACAGACAACATGTCAGTAGTCTGGTATATCAACAAACAGGGGGGAACCAGATCCTATCCGCTTTGTCGAGAGGCCATGAGAGTTTGGGAATGGGCAATCGCCACCAACCGCTTTCTCATAGCAACGCACATCCTGAGTCGGTCAAACATTTTGGCAGACAGGCTGAGTCGAACCATCCTCTCACCATACGAGTGGTCTCTGAACCCGAGAGTAGCGAAGCAAATCTTCCTCAAGTGGGGGTCAACCTTGCTGCAATCTCTTCACGTTGCCTTCGAACGCAAAGTGCAGCGAGTACTTCGCTCTACTTCCCCCACCAGGGAATCCCCCAGAGGTGCTCTAGTGCATGTTTGGTCATCCGGTCTACTTTATGCTTATCCACCTCTTCCACTGATGGTAAAATTCCTGCAGAAAGCTCATCAGTTGGGTAGCAGAGGGATCCTCATAGTCCCATTCTGGCCTCGTCAAACGTGGTTCTCTTGCCTATGGTCTCATCTAGTGCATTCTCCATGGATTTTAGATCCCACTCCGGATCTGATATCTCACCCCTAGGGTTGAGAACCCCAAACCTGGACAATCTCAACCTCACAGCTTGGTTGATCCAGTTCCAATAATAGCTAGGACTCCCGGCATCTCCTCTTCTGTTAAGTCTATCTTAGTAGCCGCTCATAAACCTTCTACTAGAAAGGTCTATAAGAGCAAATGGAAACGTTTTTCGATCTGGGCGGAACATAGAAATTTGGATCCCTTTACAGCCCCAATACCAGCTGTATTAGATTTTTTTGTCATATTTATTTGACCAAGGTGCCAGCTCCTCTACGGTTAAAGTTCAGTTAGCTGCGATTTCCCACTTTCGTGTGGGAAGTTATCTCCATCCTTTAGATTCTTCTAAGATCTGCAAGACTTTCTTAAAAGGTACTTTCTTGTTAAGACCTCCTGTGAAGGATGTGGTCCCTCCATGGGATTTAACCCTTATTCTCCAGGCTCTTACTGGCCCTCCCTTTGAACTTGCAGCTTCGGTGAATCTAAAATATTTATCTTGGAAAACAGCCTTTCTCATTGCTATCACTTCAGCTAGAAGGGTTTCGGAGCTTCAAGCCCTTTGTGCCAAACCTCCATACCTGGTCTTTCATAAAGAAAAAGTTTCCCTCAGGACCAATCCCTCCTTTTTGCCTAAAGTTGCCTCTGAGTCCAACATAAACCAATCTATCAATTTACCATTTTTTTTCCCAAATTATCATAACAAAGGTGAATACAAATTACACTCTTTGGACATGCACAGACAATTGAGGTTCTACTTACACAGGACTGCTGAACATAGAAAATCTGAGTAACTCCTTGTATCCTTTGCTAAACCCTTTTTGGGTAAACCTGTGTCAAAAGCTACATTGTCCAGATGGATCTCCCAATGTATACTCCTCGCATATAAGAGTTCTGGCCGACCTGAACCTGTCGGAGTTCACGCCCATTCTACTCGATCAATTTCTACTTCTGCTGCCTTTTGGTCCAGAGTGTCCTTGGATGACATTTGTTCAGCAGCCACTTGGGCTTCATCCCATACCTTTACTACCCATTACAAGTTGGATATAATTTCCAGAGGGAGGGCATCCTTTGGCTCTGCAGTGCTCCGGAATATTCTTCCATGAGGACCTCCCATGTTTATGGTAGCTGGGGACTCTGTCCCACAGGTTGATGAACAAATGAAGTTAACTACTTCAGATAAAGAAGTTATGTACTCACCATAACGTTCATTCTGAGTAGGTAATTTCATTTGTCAGCAACCAACCCCCCCCCCCCCTTCGTCCCCCTAACCTGTAGTTCATCCTTTTTAGGATCTTTGTGCTTCCTTTCCAGATGACATCAGGTTAGGATGTTTAGCTGATTCTTTGTTTTGTAGGATTCTATAATACTATAGCAAACTCGATCTGAGGACAGAGAGGGATGGCAGGGGGTAATGGGTAAGGGGGAGGATCTTGGAGCTCGGATCTTAGCTGGATAATGCTGCCGGCTCGGATCTGATTCGGATCCGATACCCAGAGGTTGCTGACAAATGAAGTTACCTACTCAGATGGAACGTTATGGTGAGTACATAACTTCTTTTTTTTGATAGTATATGGGGCAGATAAAGCTCCAAACACTACAAAGAATAATAAGCTGGTTGTGACTGGAGACCCAATCATAATTCTATATGTAGTGCATGAAGCACCATGATTATTTTCTAAAATTCCCAACAAGGCATTCTTAAGTGACTTTCCAAGATTGCTGCACACTGATTCAAGAGCTTAACTTTAGCTCTTCCAGTGTGAAGAAAGAAACTGAAAGATAAGGACCAGTCACTTATATTGCATGGATGCCAACAAAGAAGAAACTAAACAGACCCTGTAAGAAAATCAACTAGAAAAGGTGAAGAGAAAACACTGACTAGGAAGAATCCTGCAGCTGTTCAGCAAACAGAAGTTCAAGCTCCAGCTTTGGTGCAAGACTTGGCTTCCAGTAATCTAGAGGAATCATGAGTCAAATGCACTCAAAGGTGATTAAAATAAACAAAACAATGAAGGAGTATATCAATTCAAATAAAAGGGTAGGCAAATGAAAGAAGCTTTAAACATATTCAGATGAGATGATAAAACTGCAAAAATCAGAGGTCAAAATGAAGAAAAGTCTGACTGAGTATAAGACTGATCAAGAAGAGATGTTTCAAGACTTGCAGTATGGCTGCACACTAACAGCTTAAATTAGACTGTCCCAATGTGAAAACAGAAACTCAGAATAGATAGCCAGTGAATTTGTATTTTGGGGTAAATTTCTGTTACTGGCTAGTAAGTGCACTGCCTGGATACCAGCAAAGAAGAAGAAATTTAGAGAACCTGAAAGAAATTTAGCTACAAAATGTGAGGAGAAAACGCTGTCTGGGAAGACTCCTACAGCTATTCAGAAAAAGTTCAAACTTCAACTTTAGTGCAAAACATGACTACTGCTAATCTTGAGGAAAAATAAGTCAAATGTGCTCAGAGCTGATTAAAATAAATAAAATAGTGGAGTATATCAAGTCAAATAAAATGCTGGAAAAATGGAAGAATCATATTCAGATGAACGATAAAACTGCAAAATCAGAAGCTGAAATAAAGAAGAGGCTGGCTGAATAATAATACTGCTCAAGAAAAGAGGTTTTTAAATAAATGGTAGAACTAGAGGACAGAGCACTTAGGGAAAACCAGAAATTTTCTCTTGTACCAGAGAAACTGGAAGTAACAAACTGTATTAATTTATGAATGCACAAATAAGCAACTGGACTAGTATAACACAGCAGAAGTTGCTAACTGAAAGGGCACATCATGTATGAGCCAAACCTGACCACGAGAAAGCAGCCAAGATCTCTACCAGCAGAAATATTTGATTTTTACAAACTGGCAGAAGGGCAAAGTCCTAAAAGTTGGAAATGATAGTGTTTTTGGAAAATCATTATTCGCAGTGCACCTGGCAGAAGAGGAGTAAATGTATTCCAGCAATCAGGGAATGTTGAGAGACAGGTGTGAGATTCAGGTTGCTATATCCAGCTGTCTTAAGAATGTTTTTCTTTTTTCCTGGTGCATCAAATTCTTTTTGCTCTAGAAAATGCTAACAAGGAAATACAAAAGTCTAGTCGGTCTAACAAAAAGTGATCTATCAAATGGAAGAGGACTCGCTTCTTATTCATCTTATAATAAAGCTCACTGAGAGACTATGCCAGTGAATCCTTTTCCAGTGTTCCAAAGGAAAATGCTTGAGAGATGGAGAAAAGCAAAGGGGTTGACTAGAAGAACCAGAAGTATGTTGGAAATTAACCAGTGACTGGAGATGGGAGATGGAGATCAACAGGAAGAAAACCATCAGCTGGGAAATTAATGAATAAATGTGGGATTACAAAGCATCTGTCATTTGTGAAATGTAGTGGAGCAAAATAACTCAGACATTAGACTTTTTTGATTTTGTTAAACTTGTAGGGGACTCCAAAGCATATGCCTTACTTCATGGCATTAGTATTTGGAGAAACATTAAGAGGAGGGGAAGAGGAAATAATGAAGTAAATGTAAGTAAAACAATTTTTGATTTTAACTGCATTTTTTTATAAAACATGACATATACTTCATGTTGCATAGTAAAGCATTTTCAGTTATTTTTGTATTTTATAGGGATATTAAAGTAAACAGGTATACTTTTTCTCTTTCTTTATTGTTCAGTTTTTAAAAAATGTCAGCACTGCAATGCAAAAAAAGAAAGAAGGAAGCCTGAACAAAAGCATATTTAAGATAATAGGCTGTAATCGTAGGTTGGTGAGGTAAGAGACATGTTGTACAAGTATACAAAGCATGATCTAAGTAAAATTTATATAATTTCTCTTACTTTTGCATGGGGGAATGAGTGGATTATGGCCCTTGGCTTGATCTAAACTTTTAAGTGGGAGCAAGTAAATAAAACAACATGGGATATATTGAAAATTTTTCTTTTAGAAAATGAATTTGCACAGTACAACATGAGAGGTTTGTAGTTGAAGGCAACTGTGTATCTCATTCTCATGTTTCTATGAAGACAATCTGATAAGGGGGCAATAAAAACAGAGTACTCTTTTCTTTCAGTGGCTAAAAATGTTTTTCCTGAAAGTATTCAAGTTGCTTTCTACATCTGGGAGAGGAATACAGATAAGACAGAGAGAGACAGCACTTAGTGTAAGTAAATGTACATGCTGTACCATGTGTCTTAGTATGGATAACCTTTGTTATAGGTCAATTAAAGTCTCTGAGTGTAGCTGTCAATCTTGGACAAATGTTGCTGTTAGTAGGATTAAACTTCATTATTTGATGTTGTACATAATTTTGTTGTTTATATTAAGCTAATAAGTTGTGTGTGTGTGTGTGTGTGTGTGTGTGTGTGTGTGTGTGTGTGTGTGTGTGTTCTTTTGTTTGAAGGTTTTCATTAAAACTTCTTGTAAGATGTAACATAGGTTCAAATGGGTATGACAAGATGAAGCAACTGTATATAAAAGATCAACCTGCCAAACATTAGCATACAAATGTAACATAAAAGCTGAAACCAGACATTTAAAAAAAGCTGTTATGCATATCAGGTTGTAATAATAGCTTTTTATCATTATGGCAACACTTTCCATATTATCTTTGAACATGAATGTTCTCACAGGTGTATACAAAAAAGGATTAGTGCGCTATATTAAGAAATGAGTAATACAAATAGAAATGCTACAGGAGGCATTTGGAAAAAATGAACATGTGAGTTTGACAAAGGATTTCAGCATGGATATTCAGCAGAGTATCAGGGATAAAGTAAAAAGAGAAGTACGTACATATTGCTAGAGGAGCTCCAACAGTGATAGAAAAGGGGAAAAAGATAATAATGTCAAATTCTTGGTAGTAAGGGTCTAGTGGCAAGGGATGAGGATTATGCTGGCATGTATTTATATTCCACCTAAAACTGCTATTATGGAGCTTAAAAATAGGAGAAATGATCAGTTTTCATCAGGGGAAATTACTTATGTGGGGACTGGAATTTGATTTGCAACACTGCAGCTGTATCTGGGGTCCTAGAAGGGAAAATATAATATAACAGTAACTGGGCTAGAGTAGACAATTTATATTTCACAGGAACATGTGCATTCAATTGAGAACTTTGACAAACATCCAATAAGTATTTCAGATCATACACCACTAATTACTAAGATAAAATGCAGGGTATCGAAGTAAAGATACGACACTGGCACTTATCCACATACTTGTTAAAAAGAGAGGAATTTAAGGAATTGGATGTGGAAATTATACAGGAGTTACTAGGAAAAAATGGAAAGTACTCCAGAAGTTATAGCTAGTAAGTAGGATAAAATGGAAGTGGAATTTACAAATAGGGTAGAAATCAAACAAAAAGAGATCTGGTTAGGAAATAAGAATAATTTAGAGGGGCTGACAAAGGTTAAAGTATTCCAGAATAAAGGGAATCTCACAGAACAGGAAGAGGCACAATCGCAGAGTGCTAAAGAGAAAATAAGGGAGTATCTGGATAATATGCATGAGTTTAGAAAGATTGCTGTCAAGCAACTATTTTTTTTTATAATAACTCCAGAACACAAAAACTTTGGCACAATAACTTAGGCAACAGAAAGTAGGAAGGGTTGTTGCCAAACTTAGGGAGCCTATAACAAGAAAAATAACCTGAGATCCTGTAGCGATACTACAAATATTTCAGAAATTGTATGAAAATTTGTATAAAGCAGAATAATGGGGAAATCAAGGAAAAGCACAAATGGAAATATTGTACGAAGACTTAAATATGTCTAGGTTAGAGGTAGATTAGGCTCAATTTACAGTTAAGGTAGGAGGAGATGAGATAAAAATGGTGAGGCATAACCAATCTCTAGGAAAGTCTTCAGGAATAGATGGTATTCCTGTGGAAGTTTGGAAGCTAGGAGGGAAGAAAAGTATAAAGATCTGGAACATTTTAACAGTATTTTAAAGGGAGGGGAATCACTAACATCCTGCAAAAGAAAGTAAACACCTTCAGATCCAGCTTCATATAGGCTCATTTCAATTTTAAACCATGATTATAAGGTGTTGTCTATGACGACTAAAAATGGTGTTGCCAAAATTGATAGATGTGACTCAGTGTGGTTTTGTGTAGGGGAGGCAAACATTTGACAACATTAATAGAAGAATGATGGTACAGAGGGGAGCATAATGTAAAAAAAATACCACTGTTGTTGGTAGGTCTTGATGCAGAGAAAGCATTTCACAGAGTAAGCTGGGATTTAATGAGTATGGCAATGGACGCATTTTCATTTAATGATCCAATAATAAGGTTAATTAGGAGGATATATGAGGGGTCAGAGGCAAAAATAAAAGTGGGAGATGTCCGCTATGATAAGTTGCGTCTAAACAGATGAACCAGGCAGCGGTGTCCTCTTTCACCTTTGTGGTTTGTGTTGTATTTAGAACCATTGGCAAAGAAAAAAAGAGACTCAGAAATTCAGGGATGTAATTGTTATGGTATTCAGGAAATGTTTTTTTTATTTGCAGATATTATTTTCGACATCTCAGTGTTGTGAAACATTCTAAGACAGTTTTTTTTTTTCAGGATAAGAAATTAATGAAGATAAAACAAAGCCTGCAGCTGTAAATTATATGACTAAACCTTTCTACGGGGACACCATAAGATGAAGTACTTCAGAGTATGGATTAAAACAACTTCTGTTATGGCAGCTAAGGATATGTCAGAAGAGACTAAACAAAACATAATACAAAAACCAACACTGGAAGCTCTTGTTTATGAATATGGACAGTAAGACGCAAGCACTGTAAATGTTTTTAGCCCTGTTAGTTTTATACACAGGTCAGGCAGTTTTTTATTAACCAGAGGAGAAGTTGTGAATGGTAATTAATAAAGAGTTGAATGATTTTTATCTAGAAGGGGAAGATGGCAAGAGTCAGGTGGGATAAGTTGATCCTTCCAATAGAACAAGGATGTTTAGGATTACCTGATTTGAAGGGATATTTTAGAGCTATACAGTTAATGCTCTTAACACAAGCAGAAAGCTACAATTGAAAGTGGACAGGAATGATGATGAAGCAAGAGAAATTAAAAAAAAAATAAGGAAAAATTGCATTTTGGATGCAGAATCTTAAGGAGAATAATAAGTCACGCAAAATATTATATTCATAAAGAAGCAGAAAGTATACAAAGAACTAAGCCAACACTGGAATGTCGAATGACTGCAATTAGGGTACAGAAAATAGACAAGAGGCAGGGGGCTGGAATTTACTGGAGGAAGCTGGCAAAGAACCAAGGTCCTGGGAATAAATGGAGAGGGAAAGGTAATAGAATGGGAAAAGGCCAAGAAGACATTTTGACTGCAGGCTAGAGATTGCCTTCTCTATCAGGAATTGATGTCAGAGTATAGGCAAAGAGAAATCGATAGAAGAATCCTAAGTATAATACCTGCATTAGTTGAGTTTTTACTTGAATCTAGAACAGATTATACTGTTTAAAAAATGATAATTTGTAGGGCATATAAAATATTGCACAATGACTATAGGGATCGATCAGAGGAGGTCAGAAAAGATTGGGAAGAGAGATTATATAAGCAATTCACAAAGAAACAATGGGAGGACATATAGTTGGCTTCAAAATATGCAACAAAATCTAAAAGATTTAGGATTTTTGCTTTGAGGCTTTTACATTATAGGTACTTTTATACCCCAAGCAGACTTCAAAGAATTTTTAATCAGACAGATGGCAAAGAAAGAGGTACCTGGAAGCATATGTTTTCAGAGTGTAATCAGTTGGCAGGCTGTAAAAATTCCCTACAGAGTACTTTGTCTGGAGAAACAAATGGGTATAACTAAGGACATTTTTAGAGTTGGGATACAGGATCTGAATTGCCCACACGTAGTAAGGCCTTGTTAAGTTTAATTATGGTAGCTGCCAAAAAAAACAATTACTAGAAAATGGAAATTAAAAGTCTAAACCAGCCATATTTGAAATAGTGAAAATTGTAATGAGATAAAAGAACAAGAAGTGAGATCTTTAGATAAGGGTAGGAGTAAATTACATAGAAACAATTGTAAATTGTGGGAATAGTATATGAAGAAAAATGTTTTGGAGGAAGAATGAGGCTTAAGATAAGGCAAGAATTGAACAATTTATGTAATGTTGGATTGATTATGTTGTTGTGTCTGTCGGCTTTTCCCGGTTAGGGGTCACCACAGTGGAACTTCAGTCTGCTAATGATTGGCAGTAGATTTTTACGTGCCGAGTTGCCGGCTCTGATGCACAACCTTCAACGAAGGTACGCCCATTCACGCATGTCTCCACACAGAAGATGGTGTAGCTGAGAATTGAACAGGACAACGTCTTACTGTGAGGTGACAACGCTACCGCAGCACAACCACCGCAGTATAATGTTGGATTGATTATATTGTATAAAATATTTTATATGGCGTGTAATATTTTTAATGTGAACTTGTTAATATGGTTTGATTACTTTGATATAAATATGTTTGCCTATGTCACAAGTGATAATCCAATTTTAATTGCATTTTCTTAGGCTTGTTATATAACTTTGTGACAACTAAAAGGTGCTTAACAAGCTTTTATTAAGCACCACCCTGTGCTGTTAAGCACTAGCTTCATGCTAGAGCATTAACAGCTCTCAGCAGTGACAAAAGGAGATCAGTACAAAGCAGTTAAACATTTTATTTGCACTTTTTTTTACCAGCTTCACTGTGCTCTTCTTGGGTGCCAGCTGTTTGTGTTGCAGTTTTCTAAGGAGTAAAAGATTTACATGCATACAAATATTTCAAGCACAGGCAATAATGCCCTTCTAGCCTGCTAATATACCATAACAGCTGTTTCCATAATAAGTGTTCAAGCTGTTCTCAAAATATCTAAACTAGTGCTTGCTTTAATGTAAGCTGATAGTCTATTTCATGTGTCAGCTACTCTCTCAAAGAACCAATTAGTGCACCTCTCATTCCTACATAACCTTCTACATAGGTTGCCTGATGATTCTCTACTACTGTTTTTGATAACCCCAAACATTGACAGAGGTTATTGTCTCTAAATGCCTTATATACCTGAATAAGGTCTCCTCTTAAATATCTGTGAGAGACACTGTACAAGTTCAGATAATTTAGTCTTTCATAATTTAAATTTTCGCATCCATGGATGCCCTTGGTATATTTTCACTGCACTCTTTCTGTTTTACTCATGCTTGTTTTCTTATAGGTTTCCATATTGTTTATTCCATACTCAAGTTTAGGTCTAATATAACTACCAAACAATGACTTCACTATTTCTGATTTCCTAGCCTTTATAAATCTTTTTTATACAAGGTCCTTGAACAAATCTACTACCTTTCAGTTTACAACATATGCTTATTTTTGATATATTTATCAGCATATTATTCTCCTGTGCCCAAATGCTTAATTTAGTCAAGTTATTTTGCAGACATGCCTTATCTGTAACACATATAATCAGTTTACCCATTTTCAAATCATCTGCATACATACTCTAAAACACTTCCGATGAAAAAGGTACATCTGAAAGATACAGTCTAAATAAGTATTGGCCTAGGACAGAACCCAGTGAGACACCCTGACTGTAACCTTGAATTTCCCCTGTCAATTTGCTGTATGATATTTGCCATGTCCTGTTTGTAAGTCCTGCAGATATCCATCTTATCAAGAATACATCAATACATAATTGTTCTAATTTATTGATCAGTGTTATGTGTAAAACCCTATCAAATGTTGAAGTTAAATCAATATAAGTTACATCACAGCACAATGTTTCATTCATAGCTGTTGTATCATGATGTTCTATATGAATATAATAAGTGGTAATAGATCCATTTTCAACATATGCATGCTGATACATGGTTTTAAGTCCCAAACTTTTCAGTTCTGACAATACTTTATCCAACATAACCACTATTATTTTTCCAGAACATGAAAGTAAACTTATGAGTCTGTATGACTCTGGGTTTGTCCTACTTCCTGTACCCTTTCTCGTAAAGATATGTTTAACAAGTGCACATCTCCAATAGTGAGGAATCACTCCATATTTATATGATCTAGTAAATAACAGATATAAGGGTACTGTAAGTTCATGCTGAATTGTTATCAGGTCATTATTACTAATTAGATCTCTTCCCTGAACTTTGTTTCCAGTTTGTGTAGGTCTTTTTCAATATAATCTAATTTAATTTCAATATCTGAGGTTACATGGATGTTACTAGGACACTTTATCACCCCCTCTGTGAAGCCAAACTACTTTGCATATGTCTTTATAAATATATCTATAATCTGTTGTGTCTGAGAATCTTTACACAGTTTATCAATTTGTATGTCTTTACTCCTCTCACATCTTATGTTTCTATAAAATGGTGCTCAATATCTTCATGTAAATTTTCTTCGAATTCTTCCTGGTTGTGTCTCACAGTATGTTTAATTTGTCTGTACAGTTTGTTTATTTCAGTTTTCAAAGTCATGCTTTGACCTCTTTTCCATTTCTTATATTTTTTGTCTCTTGTCTTAATCAAGTATCTTTTTCTTATGGAAATATATCCTCCTGACATTATGTGCCTAGATTCTGATGTTAAACTTTTTTTTATTTTTAGCATTCAATTTCTCTTTCAAAACTTCCCACATTCCTTCTGCAGTTTTTTCACTAAACACATAGCTCCAATTAGTTTTACATAGTGACTGTGTTGCTTCCATATAATGTTATTAATCTTATCTGCATTGGTTTAGATTTCATTTTGGAGAATTTTCTAACAATTTGACCTTTATAACCCCATGATCACTGCACAACAACAGTGGTGAAACTTGACATGAAATAACAATAGTGTTTACACTTTTATCTAACTGTTGTAGCACATAGGCACAAGTAATGCTCCATAGACATCAAAGAACTGTGATCAGGTTGAATTTCTTGACAGTAATATCTCAAACCCATAACATCCTCTATATCTTGATCAGCTTGTTTCAGTTTTCTCATGAAAACGTTTAATGTGCATGTGTCTTCCACAGCATCAGAGTTTTCAAGGTTATTACTGCCACAATTTTTTGCTCTTAATTTGGAGCTATAAAGTGTGTCTTATAAATACAATTTATTTCAAATTATATTAGAATGTGTCTTGAGAACATTAAATTTAATCACTCTCTTCCTTGGCACATTACTGAAACAGTTTTGTCATACCATTTTAACTGACTGTAAAGAACTTTATTGCCTAAGGTTGTATTATTTTTAAAGCTACTTTTACTGTTCTGTGATTTCTAAACTGATATTCTGCCATGAGTGCTCCACGTTATTATCCTGTAAAAATATTTTTCATGCAAAACAAAGGGTAAAAAGGTCACACAGATAAAGCATTCAGACCCAACCAAGGTAGAGTCTCCAGTATGTAATAACTAAAATAAAACCTTCTGTATTCGAGACAGGTGGGATACATGCAAATGACCCCTTAAGGACATAACAGTTTCAACTACATGGCTTCTGAATTCCCAAGACTTTTTACTTTTTAATCTTTATGGGTACATTCAGGCAGGTGTGTCAGACTTAGAAAAGAATGTCGTCAGAAGGCTATGTTAGTTTCTTTGTAAGTTACCAGGACTCTCTTGAGGATTCAAAACTGTAATATTAAGCCATGAGTCTTTTTCTTAAATTATTTTTCACTCAGGAGAGCAGATTCAGATTTCTATATTTTAACATTTCTCTGCAGTGTGGCATTGCAATATTAGCATTCTGAACTAGCTCCTGTATCAGTATCTCTCCATATCTTGATTTCTTTCTGTGCTGTTTGTCATGTTTGCACTTTTAAATATGTCAGAATCTATTAAAACTAAGACATTTAATACAGCCACCTTATTGTCATCTATCCTTCAAAGTTAATAAATTAGTTTTTAAATAAAAGCTTACTTTCTCAGGTTTTAATGACCAAACAAAGTAAAGCCTCCCCCATTCAACCAAAACCCTTATCAAATAACAATAGGAGTAACAGTGAGCATAAATTTAGTAAAGAACAAACAAAAGGGAATTTTATGGTACCTCCAAATGATTTACGATACATATATTTTTAATAATACCATTTATTTATTTTATTCCAGTGAAGCAAAAACATAATACAGTAAACGCCAAAAAAATGTGCCACCTGAAACAATAAAATTCTACAGTAAAGTCTGAGTAGTCTATACGGTAAATAAACATTTGACAGTAAAGGTGGTAAAATCATTAACAGTAAATTGTGCATGCTTGATAGTAAATTTGTTGTTATATTACAACTGTACTAAAATGCATAAATAGAGACATCTTCTTTAAAACTGCAGGTGATTACATCTCTCTTTCTATCACAAGATGTAGGCCATGCAGATGTTCTTCCACACACTTCAGTAGTCAGCAAATATTTTCTTGAGTTTTATGGGGTTTTTTTTTAAATATTTTATTGCATAATTTGACTGCTCATTATAATGAAGGTCATATTTGACAACAAAAGTATCGAAAAGGGTAATTCAATTGTTTTCATTATTCGAGGTATGATGTTGTGCTTAAATTAAAAAAAAATCTCTAACAGTTTATTCCTATGAGCAGCAAACAACCTGCAATCCCAAAGATTGTGTTTGAGATCTGCACTTTCCACTTTGCAGCACTGATGTATTAGAGGAATGGATAACTTAAATAGATGGATTTAAATAGCACTACATAAGCATCATAAACAATCATGTGGTACATATAGTTAAGTTTGGCAGGGGAAATTAAACAGCAATTTACCAAATTTATGACCTGTAAATAGTAACATAATATTTTTTAGGAAGTTAATTTAATACCTGAATGGGGTTACCACAGCAAATTGTCAAGCAAAGGGCTATTATATACTTTGGAAAATCATGTGGCTGTTCAAATTGAAATTGAAAGTATTAATGAGGGCATCTATGTTATAGGTATCACTGGGAATATTTTAACCATTGCAATTCTTAGTAAGTTGAACTGTACATCAGGTTTTGAGGATAATATAGAATTGGTACTAGCTAAGGAGGAGTCACTCAGACATTTGTTTTGGTTCTCATCACCCTTATTGTCTGTTGACCTTAAGCCCTTTCCTGGCCAAGTTGTCCAATTTAGTCCCATCACCAGGATGAGGATGAATACAGAGGGGATGTCATCTTGGTTGTTTGCATTTTTTTCTTTTTCCCTCCCTGGCTTAACTTCTCCACACCCAGTAGTCACCAGCAGGAGGTCAACATCTAGACAGCCATTGGGGTAGTTCACGTTTCTTTTTTTTCACTCCCAGAACCTTAACCTGAACACACACAACCAATGGGCCATTTGTGGAGGATATCTCCTCACTTCCAAAAAAGAGGAATTTCCTCCAGGCAACCCTGTCTTCCCATCAGAGCACAAAAGATCATTTCTCCAGTCTTCACCAGGGAGATCACACCACTTAATGTGCCTCTGAGTACACACAAATGCCTCCTGCCCCTGGGAGAGGTAAGTAGGACATGCCTCTTTACTCCTCCAACTCCCTGCCTGGCTTCTCTCTGCCAAGTCCACTAACTGAACCCTTTTCACCTTGGTTGCAGCCAGGACTCCATCCCTCTATCACACAGCTAGACATACTCAGCCAAATTTAATACAGGCATGTTACTGAAATTGGATAGAACAGGAGAACTGAAAAACGCTAAGGTCAATGTGATGTTATGATCATCTGTGAGACGTTAAAAATGTGACCACATATTCTTCAGGGAGACTCACTTTAACAATAAATCATGACATTTATGTTTAGTATTTAGAGATCGGGTGATAGTAAGTTAAGGAAAAGAAGGATAGGTTAATCCACTGGTAAATGTAGAGCTTCCAGCATGTTCCAAAATGATACAGATGGGGACACAGCAAGTGGAGAAATGCAAGTTATGAGGGAAACAGAAAGGTACCATCATTTGTTTGTGGGTGGAAACCAAAGTTAGTTTGATCTGCTAAAATTAGTTAAGTGAAAATGAAGGGAATATGGAGGGATGAAAGTGAAGAACGAAGTGTGACATCCCTTAGTAAAAGAAATCTAAGGAATGGCAATGGTGATGATGAAGAAAATGGTGGAGGAGAGACAGGGACATACATAGTTATCATCTTGGAAACTTGTGGAAAGTACTAATTTGTTAGCCTTGAACATGACTTATTTAAGGCTGATTTTATTTCCTTTTCACATGATTTTTGTTCAGGCCATTGTTGGATTAAAAGTTTGGAAAAAAAGGACTAAAATGCACCACAAAGTGTCTGTAAAGCTCCAGGCCTTCTGGAGTTGTTATGCTACAGTCTTGGGTATACCATCTGTGATGTCACAAGCTAGGACATGATGTTAAGTTGTCTATCTCGCCTTCATTCTTGCTGGATGGGTTCGGAGCCGACCTCGGCTCCGACTCGGCCACTCTAAAAGCTTGAGAGTTGGTTCCACCGGCTCGAGGCTCCCCTTATATCCCACAATGCTAGGCGGTAATACCTCAGATCTCATTTGCCGCTACAGCGATCGAGGTGTGTTGCTTCAACCGGCTTCAGGTTAGTGTAGAAAATAGTTTAAAAGTTTAACTAAATCCCTTTTAAATTAGTTTTTGTTCAGTATCCCCTTACTTTGAAAGGATTTTTATCACTTCCTCCTTGCTCTTAGGTTCATAGGTTCATAGGTTCATACTAGGCTATCTGCCCAAGGGCATTTATAAGCCTAGCCCATAGTTATGTGGCTTTCGCCACCCCTTTAGTTTGAATAAAAACTATGCCTATCATTTTGCTGTGCCTCTGTCAAGCAGTGACACTGAAGTAATCCCTGGGGTATATCTGCAATCTCCCATCCATTGGTCAAGATTCCTCTTGAACAAGGCCAGAGAGGTGCTCTGCCTCACATGTACCGGGATTTTGTTCCACAGCATAGGGAGTCTCTGGGTGATGAATCTGTCCCTCCAGCACGTTCTATTTATAACCGTGTCAAGGTTTAAGTCTCCGCCCTTGTGGTTCTGAGGGATCTAGATTTTTGAGGTGAAGCATATTCATCAAATCTGGGTTTGACATGGCCTTATATGTCAGGCACAGGTCACCTCTGAGCAAGTGGTATGAGACTGAATAGAGCTGGAGTTCTTTCAGTCGGGCAGCATAAGACATATTTTTGAGACCCTTTATCCTTTTGGTGAGGAACTTTTGGGGCCTTTCAAGCTGCAGCAGGTGTCTGGTCAGATACATTCCGAATGGGGCATTGTACTCAATCATAGGTCTAATGAGTGATGAGTACAAAGGGACGATGACCTCCCTTGATCTAGATGTGAATCCCTTCTTGATCAGGTGGGCGATATAGAAGGTTTTCCTAACTACTTTAGCAACATGAGTGTCAAACGAAAGGCTACTGTCAACCTGGGTCCCCAGATCCCTGATGACTTTTTCTGTGCTCAGTGGATTGCCACCTATATGGTAGCTAGGGGTAACCTTGTTTTTCCCGAAGGGTATGACTATGCATTTTTTGGCGTTTAACTTCAAGCCATGGCTCTGGCACCAGTTATCCGTTTCTGTGAGGCCCTTCTGGAGGATATCTGTGTCAGATGTGTTTTCGACTATGGCCCAGTTTGCAGTCATCTGCAAACTTTGTCAGCCATAACCCTCCTGTGTTTGCTTGTACTTCAGAAAAGTAGATGCCGAACAAGAGTGGACCCAGGACTGAGCCCTGTGGGACACCACTTGTGACAGGCTTTGAGTCTGACATGGCTCCAGCAACTCTGACCCTGTGGGTTCTGTCACTTAGCCAGTTTGCAACCCATCTTGTGATGTATGGGTTTACATTCAAGCTGATGAGTTTTTCGATGATACCTGAGTGAGTTATTGTGTCGAAGGCCTTTGCCAGGTCGAGGTAGGCTGTATGGACTGCCTTTCCCTCATCAATGGCCTTGGTGACTGTCTCGAAAAAGTCAACCAAGTTTAAGAGGCAGGATCTGCCTTTGACAAAGCCAAACTGGGTTGGATCCAAAATCTGCAAGTTCCCTATGTCTTTATTTATGAGTTCCATTATGATCCTCTCCATGGCTTTGCAGATAAGGCTTGTCAAGCTAATGGGGCGGTAATTTCCAGGGTCTGTAGAGGCACCGCCCTTATGAAGTGGGACCACAGTCGCCGTGCGCCACTCCTTGGGTACGTATCCTGAGGTGAGGCTAAGATTAAACAGCTGTCCTAACTGTGGGTTTAATTCCTCGTTGAGTTCGTGAAGCACACAGCCGGGGACACCATCCGGTCCCATGGATGCTGTGTTTTTTGCCTTAGTGAGGGCAGTTCTCACCTGGGCGTTGGAGATGTTTGGGGGGCTACAATCCTCTGGAATAGATATCTCTCCTTTTGGGGGGGAGGGGGGGAGAAGTTTGCACTGAACCTGTCAGCCAGTATGTTGGCAATGTGTGTAGGTTCAGTAATTTTCACATCATTTTGAACTAATTCTGAGCATATCTGGGAGTTTCCTCCTAGGTTTCTAACATAGCTAAAGAAGGCCTTATGATTGTCTTTAGAGTCCTTGGCGATTTTTCTCTCAAAATTTGCCTTTACCACAAGAACTTATATGTTCTTCCCTTAGGCCTTCGGGCCCTCCATCCCCCCTTGGAGTGTATGTGTTTTTTGTAGGGACTGTTATAAATTTATAACTATCTAACTAAATTTATTTAGTTTAAATTAGTTTTATTTTAGTGAATAGTGTAATCGGTGTGTTTGTGCTTGTGTGTGATTACACTTGTTCCTTAAAATGTCTAAGGATTCGAAGGTCTCAGGCTTCAAGAAGTGTGACTCGTGCTGTCAGAAAATGTCTCTGACAGATGGTCACACTTCTTGTGTGTACTGCCTGGGACCTTTACACCTGCAGGACTCTTGTGCTGTATGCCATGGCTTCAGCCCTAGAGTCCTGCAGGAAAGAAAAAATAAGCTCATCTTACGGGGCTTGCTTAAACCTGAGGGTCCCCCGACTGTTTCTTTGGGCAAACCCTCTAAGGCTTCTAGGTCTTCGACTCCAGCATCTGAGTCGACACCTAAGGCGTCGAAGTCTGCTACTACATCGGCTCCGGCTGGAGCCGATGAGACTCGAGCTCTTATTTCTGTGGTTCCCTCGGCTCCGGCTGGAGCCGAGGTATTAGAAATCTCTGAGTCGGCTCCGATAAGACTATCGGAACCAACATCTAGGAAGAGGTCTAGGTCACCGTCCCTTGGCTCCGTTCATTCGGCTCCAGCATCTCCCTTGCTGTCTGAACGGAGCCATAGATCTCACTCCTCTAGGTCATCGAGACTGTCTGACCATGACCTTCAGAGGGTAGTGAGTCGACTTCTTAAGCCCGAGGCACTGGCCCAAATGCTTCAGAGCTCGACTCATCAGTCAATGCTTAATCCTATTCCTCAAAATGTTCCTCCTCCGACTCCCTTGAGCTCGGAGCCGGGGCGTTTCGGACCCGAGACTGTGGTAGCGTCGGAGCCAATACAGTTGTCTTCGGTGCCGTCGTCGGCTCCGATTTCTTCCTTGGAAGAATCTCGGCGCCGGACTTCCCTCGTCGGCTCCGAGGGGGTGAGTGGCATCGGACCCTTGTCCGACCCGCCTCCTCTCGGCGCTTCAGCGCTGGTGAGTTCGGCTCCGACATCGGCCTCGGAGCCATCACTGTCGGTGCCGAGGGAGGTTTTCAGCTTTTCGGAGCGGGGACCTCTGGCTCTGCCTGACAGGGGTGCTTTCAAGGTCATGCGGAGTGTGTTGGAACCCGGTTCAACTCCACAGTCGGCTCCGTCCGTCCCTCCCTCTTCGGTGCCTCAGGTAATGTCTACTCACTCCCTCATCCCAGACCGCAGAGAGCCAGCTCCTCAAGAATCCCCTGTGGGGACCTCATCCTCTTCCGAGGCCTCTCCTGAATTGGCAGGGGAGCCCCCTAGGAAGAGAAATTGCAAGAGGAAGCACATAGACTCACCTGAGTCTGTCACCTCTGACACGGATTTAGAGGATTCTGAGGGTTCCCCCCGTTTCCCTTCTGAAGATGTCTCCTTTGCAGACATTCTGGAGATCTTGAAACAGAGGGGAAATTGGCCAGCCCTTAACCCTTCGGAGGATGAATCTGTGTATCTTGAGGCGTTCGGCTCTCGCCCTTCCACCTCCTGGGTGTCCCCCCCCCTTTGACCCCCTTATGCAGGTGGTAGCAAAAAAGGCTTGGACGGCTCCTGACTCAATGGACCCCACCCCCAGGAGACCTTCAAAGTTTATTACAGCTCCAGCAGACAAGCAATTTCTGACTAAGGGAGTTTCTGTGGATGCTATGGTGGTAGCTGCTGCCACTAAGAAGGAACTAGCTGATCCTTCAGTGCCTGTCCATCCCCCTAACAAGGAATCTAGGTCTATGGACAGGTACGGGAAGCGGATGTTTTCGTCAGCGACCTTTTCAATGCATTCGCTGAACTACCTCTGTCATTTCACTCGTCTTCAAAGAGACTTGATCAAGGAAGCGAGTGAGATGTTAAAGGATCCTACAGCTGCAGGTTTTCAGGACAAGATGAACGCTCAGCTGGCTACCCTAAATTCTATAGCTAACTCCTCCATGCGCCTCCTTTCATATGCGGCTGATGGAGCGAGCAGAGCCGCAGGGACAGGTGTGGCCTTACGCCGGCATGCCTGGATGCAGCTATGCAATTTTGCGGACCCCTTTAAGACGTCTTTCACTAATTCCCCGTTTGATGGATCGTCCCTTTTTGGTCCTCAAGTGAAAGAAACCTTGACAAGGTGCGAGACGGATGGCAAAACTCTTTCTGCCGTCGGAGTCCGTTTTTCTACTCCTTCTAGGCCTTACCCCAAGGGCCAGAAAAGTGGGAAAATGTGGTTCCACAAGCAATCTCAAGGGGCTTTGCCTGACGCACAGAGTCGGTTCCCCTCTAGAGGCAGAGGGGGGAACAATAATGGTAGACGTCGCCCTAGAGGCAGGGGGGGTCCGCAAAACCAGGGCAATCGAGAAACCTTTTCCGATAAGCCCTTCCAATATCCCTGAGGTGTTGCCCGACTGTCCACCTTCGGAGGCAGTCGGGGGAAGATTATCACTGTACCCAGAAGCCTGGTGATCCCTAACTCAAGACAAGTGGGTACAGTCCATCATTTCCGAAGGCTATTCCATTCCGTTCTTTCGCATTCCAAATCAATCAAAAAAATCCCTTCCAGATGTTCCACCCGCTCAAAGGGATCAAGCAGCGTTAGAAATATCGAAGTTGCTTGCAAAAAGAGCCATTCAGCCAGTGCCAGCAGACCAGCAAGGATCCGGAATCTACTCCAAATTCTTTTTGGTTCCAAAGAAAACAGGGGACTGGAGGCCCATTTTGGATCTCAGCATCTTGAACAAGTCTGTCAAGAAAACAAGATTTCGGATGGTCATGTTGCAGTCCATCCTACCCCTATTGGGAAAGGAAAACTGGATGTGCTCTATAGACCTCCAGGATGCGTACTATCATATAAAAATGAACAGACGCTCCAGGAGATTCCTCCGCTTCAGGCTGGGAACCAGTCACTTTCAATTCAGAGCCCTGCCCTTTGGACTCACCACAGCCCCCCGGGTGTTTACCAAATGCATGGCAGTGGTGGCCTCTCACCTGAGACGTCAAGGATTCCAGGTGTTTCCATACTTAGATGACTGGCTCCTTACAGCTCCCACCAAGCATCTTCTGCTACTTGCCAGAGACTACACTTTTCGCATATTTCGAAAGCTAGGTATCTCAATAAATTGCGAAAAGTCTGTTTTGTCACCTTGTTGTGCTATTACCTTCATAGGCGCAAATCTAGACACAGTCAACATGTCTGCGAGACTCACAGACCAAAGGATAGCAGACATACACAAACTAGTTTCCCTTCTTTTCCACAGCAACAGAATCAAAGTCAGATTAGTCCTAAAAGTACTGGGGATTATGGCGGCTGCTATCCCTCTTCTTCTATTAGCCAGATTTCACATGAGAATCTTACAATGGATGCTCTTCACACAATGGTCATACCAACAACTTCCGATGTCCCACACCATTGTGATAACGCAAGCATGCAGGAATCATCTCCTTTGGTGGATTTCTTCCCCCCAGCTCTTCCTAGGAAGACCATTTGTCCCTCCCCCTCCGGTTGCTACTCTGACAACGGACGCCTCCCTGATCGGGTGGGGGGGGCATTATCAGGGCAGGACAGTCCAGGGCATATGGCAACCAGACTAACGCCACTTGCATATAAATGTTCTAGAGATGAGAGCAGTGCTTTTAGCGTTGCAAGCCCTTCAAGACTCTCTTCCTTTGGGAACGATAGCAATTCAGACGGACAACATGTCTGTAGTGTGGTATATCAACAAACAAGGTGGAACCAGGTCCTACCCCCTATGTCGAGAAGCACTCAGACTGTGGCAATGGGCGATTTCTTCTCAGCGGTTTCTGATAGCAACGCACATCCCCGGAAAGTCCAATCTCATTGCGGACAAATTGAGCAGAACTATTCTCATGCCTTACGAGTGGTCTCTGAAAAATTCAATCTTGGAGAAAATTTTTCTAAAGTGGGGCCAGCCTTGCTGCGACCTTTTTGCTACTCCCCAAAACAGCAAGTGCAAAGATTATTTCACCCTCTTTCCTCTACCAGGCCATCCCAGCAGGGACGCTCTAGTCCAAATTTGGCCCCGGGGACTTCTGTATGCATTTCCTCCCTTCCCACTAATTTCTCAAGTGATACAGAAAGCTATCGCTCAGAAGGCTTCATTGATCCTCATTGCCCCTTACTGGCCTCGTCAAGTTTGGTTCCCTTTTCTACACCATTTTCTGTTGGAGCAACCCTGGCATCTGGACCTAGTTCCAGATCTTTTGATCCATCAGTCGGGTCAGTTACATCGCTCCCTTCCCTCTCTGAACCTCACTGCTTGGTTCCTCCAATTCCAACCTTAGCCAGGCTCTAATATCTCACTCAGTTCGAGATATTTTAATAGCTTCCCATAAATCTTCCACCCGGAAGATTTATCTTAGTAAGTGGAAACGTTTCTCCTATTGGGCTCAAGGAAGGGACATAGATCCTTTCACTGCTCCCATTCAAATGGTCCTTGATTTCTTAGCCGAACTATTCCACGCAGGTTCGTCTCCATCTACTCTTAAGGTTCAATTGGCAGCTATATCTAACTTTCATGTGGGCATCTCGGATTCTGCCATCATGTCTCACAAACTTTGCAAAGCTTTCTTGAAGGGAGTTTTTCTTCTCAAGCCTCCTATAAGAAATCCTCCTCCTTCTTGGGACCTTAATTTAGTTCTCACATCTTTGATTCTTCCCCCTTTTGAACCTGCAGCTTCCTGTTCAATGAAATTGCTATCCTGGAAGACATTCTTTCTGGTAGCCATTACTTCGGCTAGAAGGGTCTCAGAGCTTCATGCACTCTGCAGTCGATCACCATATCTTTTGTTTCATAAGGATAGGGTATCCTTACAGACCAACCCATCCTTTTTGCCTAAAGTAGCCTCTGCAGCAAATCTAAATCAAAACATTGACCTTCCTGTGTTTTTTCCTAACTATTCTAACAGGTCTGAACAAAAATTACATTGGCTAGATGTTCATCGACAATTAAGGTATTATTTGGATAGGACCAAACAGACCAGAAAAGCTGACCAATTGTTTGTTTCTTATGCAGAAGGCAGAAAAGGCCTTCCAGTTTTGAAAGTATCACTCTCCAGATGGCTTACATCCTTGATTTCCTTTGTGTATGAGATTAGACACCAGAACTTGCCTAACAGACCTAAGGCTCATTCTACTAGAGCTTTGGCTACTTCTATAGCTTTCCAAGATAGGCTGCCTATTGATACGATTTATGCAGCAGCTACATGGGCTACTCCTCACACTTTCATTTCTCATTATAAGTTGGATTTAGCTTCTAGACATAGAGCTAACTTTGGTTCCACTGTACTCAAGAGTCTGTTCCGATAGGCCATCCGGGACAAGGTGCTAGGGACGCGGTCCCATCCAGCAAGAATGAAGGCGAGATAGACAACTTAACATATAGAAGTTATGTTCTTACCATAACGTTCCATGTTAGTTGTCTTCTTCTCGCCTTCTTTCTTAAGGCCCCACCTCCTTCCCTAGCCTGGACAGACCTAGAGGAGTTTGATTGTGACCTTTCTTCCTACCACCTCTATTGTATATATGTATATACTATACTATGTATATATTCCTTCATCAGGTTTTAGGTCACCTTCTTTCTGTCATTTTATAGAGGTGGGTTTCCCATTTCCAGTAGTTCTGGATTTCTTATTGGCTGGGCCTAGCTTACAAACGAGATCTGAGGTATTACCGCCTAGCATTGTGGGATATAAGGGGAGCCTCGAGCCGGTGGAACCAACTCTCGAGCTTTTAGAGTGGCCGAGTCGGAGCCGAGGTCGGCTCCGAACCCATCCAGCAAGAAAGAAGGCGAGAAGAAAACTAACATGGAACGTTATGGTAAGAACATAACTTCTACTTTTGTCTTATTTTGGACATGTGGAAAGAAGAAATCATATTTACAAACAATACTGGATCTTGCTGAAAGTAGGGACATATTTAGAATAACTGCAGCTGCCATAATGCAGTATCTTGAGAAAGTAACACTTGCCAAATACAAAAGCAAAATATTTAAAAAGTTAAAAAATGTACATTTTTAATTACTGGAATACTTTATTTTTATAACCACCTAGAACTTCTGCTTTTTTGAAGAAAAGAAGACCGTTATAGACAACACTAGACCTTGGGTAAGTGCCGATCCAAAATAAGAAGTGACATGTCTATAACTGGACTTTTTTCAACTGCTGAAGTTCCTACCTAGTAGCAGCTGTACTGTTAATGTATTTGTGTCAACATTTCCTGGAATTAGTCATAAACAGAACACTTCAGTTACTGAATAATAGACTAATTTATTGTTTGTCTCAAGTGTTGAAAAGCTTTTGTTTTAGATTTTTCACTGTCCTTACACAGAAGTGCAACAATGTGGTGTTAAAAGCCTCGTCTGTTATGTTGGTTAATATCCTGTTTGTAGTGCATGTTTTTTGTTTGTACTGTGCTCCAGTAATAGCTGTGAAGTCAGGTTTCTTACACTTTGAGTTTATTATATAGTTTTTTCACTCTCTGTTCCCATTGCCTGTCAACCATCCTCATCCTCCTCCTGGCCAATAAGCCCATTCATTTCCCCATCACCAGGCAAGGGTCGACAAGAAGGGATCCCTACATTCCCAACAGATGTCCTGCTTACAGAGCTGAAGGAAGAGATGCAATAAGCTGTCCAAACTAAAGGTCCCTCATTTCTGCAAGAGATATTGCCAACAAAGACCCCCAGCCCCCTTTTTTCAAGCCCGGGAAGTGGTTTCCCTAGTCTCCATCAGACAAATCACATTTTCCTAAGTGATTCCAGGTACCTCTACCCCCTCTGCTCCCTGGGAAAGGCACGTTGTCCATATTCCTTCACTTCTTTCCCTCCCTGCTGGCTCCTACAATGCCTGGTCCACTAACTGAACCATGGTAGCCTCCAGTGCAGTAACGACACCATTACATTTTAAGTTTACCATTTGAGAGACTGGCCTAACAATAACACAGTTACCTAACATTTTTGGAAATTGTATTATTGTTTTCTGCAGTTTGTGCTTATAAGAAATTGAATAATTTTCAAGGTGTTAAAAGTTGAAAATAGCTATGCGGTTGTAACACCAGTATCAATGCGATTTTAAAAGTGTAATTGCTTGAACATTAAAGTTGTTGATAGCAGAGGGATACTGCCCCTTCAAACTGCTGCCACTAATTTCTTTTAAGAACGGAGAGTACAGGGCAGCTTACTTACATCCCACCATCCATCCACAGCCCTTTTCCCATTTTTGCACATGGGGTCTAGATGTCATTTCAACAGTGACAGCCATCTAGAGCCAAGGTTGACAACTCCAGGTGGCTAGACCTCCCGCGGTAGTTCTACACCGCACACTTGCTTGCACACTCACTCCCATGGCCAGTTTAGAATGTCCAATCTTCTACTGCTTCTCTTTGGAATGTAGGAAGAAACTGGATCACCCAAAGGAAACCCATGCAAACACAGGCAGAACACGCAGACTCCACGCAGAAGCCACCCCAGCTGAGAATCGAACCAGGGAACTGCTTGCTGTGAGGCAACAACACTATCTGCTATGCCACTGCAGGGGCAGCTTCCTTCTATCCCTTACAAATGGAATTCCTAGCTCTCAACCTTTTAGTTCTAAAATTTGGGATAAAGCCTAAATAATCAGAGAGAGAGGTCACACATCAGGGATATGTTTTAAGTAATGGTAATGTGCATAGTTTCATAGGTAGGTACTAGACTATCAGCCCAAGGGCCTACATAAGCTTAGCCAACAAGGTTCCCTGGCTTACACCACCCAAGAAAGTTATTTTCCTGTGCCACTGTTGAGCAGAGACACAGACATGATCCCCGGGGTGTATTTCCTAATTCCCATCCACTCATCAAGATTTTTCTTGAAGAGTGCTAATGAAGAACTTTGCTTGACATAGATGGGTAGCCTGTTTCAGAGTATGGGAAGTCTCTGCGACAGGAATCTATCCCTCCAGCATGTCCTGTTTATTGTGGTGACAAGGTTTAGGTCCCTAGAGCGTGTAGCTCAGAGGGATTGGGATTTCTTTAGGTGTAGCATGTCCAACAGCTCTGGGTTTGACATAGCTTTATATGTTAGGCAGAGATCACCTCGGAGTAGGCGATATGCTATGGAGTAAAGCTGGAGTTTTTTGAGGCGGTCAGTGTAAGGAATTTGTTTGAGGCCAGTAATTCTCTTTGTGAGGTACTTCTGTGACCTTTCCAGCTGCTGCAGATGTCTTGTGAGGTACATTCCAAAAGGGGCATTGTACTCTATAATGTGTCTAATGAGTGTCGAGTAGAGGGGAACAATGACCTCTTTTTTTCCTCTATGAGAACCCTTTTATGATGAGGTGTGCCACGTAGAAGGACTTCCTGACTACTGTGGTGATGTGACTATCAAAGGAGAGACTGCTGTCCACCTGAGTCCCAAGGTTTCTTATCACACATTCGGTGTTAAGTAGATTGCTGCCTATGTGGTAGTTCATGGGCACAGAGTTTTTACCAAAGGGGATGGCACTACACTTTTTGGCATTGAGCTTGAGACCATGGCTCTGACACCAGGCATCTGTCTCAGCAAGGCCCTTCTGTAGGATGTCCACATCATTTGGGGACTTGACTATGGCTCCTAGTTTGCAGTCATCTGTGAACTTCATTAGCCAGAGGCCTTCTGTGTTAGCCTGTACTTCAGAGAAGAAGATACCAAACAGGAGAGGTCCCAGGATGGAACCCTGTGGTACTCCACTTGTCACTGCTTTGAGGTCAGATTTGGAGTCTACAACTTTTACAGTGTGGGATGTTCATCGTGTTTCACTGTTGCAGTCATTACTCTTGGGTTATCCTGCTGGCAGGCTACCCTTAGTCGGCCAGAATTCCAAAGTCTAGGTCCGGCGTCGGTTGTTGTCACCTCTTCCCTGATGTCAGTGCGCCAGGGGTATAAAAGATGCAGCCGATGCCATTTTCTTCAGTCTTTCTTGCCATGCGGTGCCCGAAGCAAAAGCAGTCCGCAAGTGCTGGTCGGCCGACTCCTGAGATTTTCAAATTCGAATTTCAGAACTGAAGTCTTCATTAAAGCTAAGTACCCCGTTGGGGAAACTTTTTTCTTGCTCCAGACCGATGTCAGAAAAAGTTAACAATTATATTTCTTGTGGGAAGCAAATACCTCATAAGGATTTTCACTCTTACTGTATTCCTTGCCTAGGCCCTGATCACAATGTTGCTAGCTGTCAGTTTTGTGCTACATTTAACCAACGCACTATCAAGCGTCTGTTTGATTTTGCATTTCATTACTTTGACCAAAGATTTAATTATATAATGCCGTCAGACCAGTCGACAACCGGAGTTTACAAAAAACGCAAGGACAAGGAAAAGGATAGGCATCCGAGGTCCAAAACCGACGACGAAGCCTCTGCTAGGCCAGTCGCCAGTTCACCAGTTCTCAGTGAGGTGCTTTCGCAGCCCCTGGTGCCCGCTACCTCAGACCCACAGGCCGTTTCCAACTCCCACGTGGAGCTGACTGGGCCTCTGGAAACTCAAGGTACTGGACACTCGGAAATCACTCCCTCAGATGGGTCTGGAGCCGCTGAGCAGGCATCGGCTTCTAAGGGTGTCTTCAGACCTACACAACTATATATTAAGCCATCCTCAGCTTCAAAGACAAAGACTAAAGCAGCTCTAAAGACAAAGAAACAAGTACAGCATTCTCCTTCTCAGACTTCCATGCCTAAAAAACAGATGCTCAAAATGGCCGAAGACCTAATTGGTTTGATTAGGGGCTCCCATCCCCCTCCTGATAAGAGGCCTAGGCAAGAGACAGAGTATGATTCTTCTGATCAGGTTTCCATTTCCTCTAATTCCTCTTCTGAACAGGATTACTCCATGCTTTCCTATGAGGATTCTGATGCTGAAGAATCCATTCCTTCAGCCTCTCCTCCTGAGGATTATTCTTTTGGGGAAACCCTGCATACCATGAGGGAGCATTTCCACTGGGAGAGCCAAGATTATTCTGAATCTAAGAAAAGGCTCAGAGACTTTCTGCTACTTCCTCAGCACAGACCCCTTGCTATTCTACCTGTTCTGGACATTGTAGATGATGTATTTTTAGAGTCCAGCCTGTCCCCTGACTCTTTACCCCCTGCACCAGCTAAGCCAGACAGTTACTACAGGGTCCCGGATTCTCATAAGTTCCTATATAAAAACCCCGCAGCTGACCCAGAAACTATATCTCAGGGTCCCAAAGGGGTTAAAGCTTCCAGTGCAAAAAACCCTATCCCCTCTGATAGAGATTCTAGGGCTCTAGACAGATGGGGGAAAAGTCTACACTTCTGCTACCCTGGCTGTAAGGGCTTTAAATTGTCAGTTTCATATGCTTAAATATCAGTAATATTTAATGTCACTGCTTAAACAGAAAATGTTGACAAATACCGAATGTTCAGAGAACAAAGAATTGCAGGATTTATTGCATGCAGCTGAACAAGTGGGGAAGCATACTTTGCAATGTGGTTATGATTCACTGGAGGCCGCTTGCAGGGCCGCTGTTACAGGATCTGTTATTAGGAGGCATGCTTGGTTAAAGGAACAGAATCTGCCTGATCATGTTAAAGCAAAATTATTAGATGCACCATTACTGCATGATACTTTGTTTGGTACTAAAGCAGAAGAGGTGTTGAAAAAAATGGAGGATAAAGCAAAATCCATGCAGACAGTCAAGGATTTCTTACAGGTACAGCCACCCAGGTTTAGCAGGAACTGGCCCTCTAAAAATTGGTCCTTTCCCGTGTCAGACAGACCACAAAGAGGCAGATACAGGTATCCCAGAGGCAGATCTCAGCCTCAAGGCTCATACAGGCCTAAACAATGGGGTGCTCCTACCTCCAAAAGCGGAGAAGACAAATCACAACCTTACAGGAAACAGTCCCAATGACTTTCCTCTACCAGATCCAAGCACTTTTCATTTGGCAGCCCCCTTAGGGGGAAAACTAGCACTTTTTTCATCAAATTGGCAAATGATTACCCAAGACAAATGGGTCCTGAACATAGTGTCCCAAGGCTACAGGTTCCATTTTCACACCCATCCAAGGTCAAAAGGTATGCCAGACCTGCCACACAATCAGTGGGCAGAGGCACAAAAACAAATTACTGCCCTCATGGACATGAGGGCCATTCAGCAAGTACCACAATGAGCAGGGGCAAGGATTTTACTCCAGACTCTTTCTAGTACCCAGAAAGGACAAAACCTGGAGACCAATACTGGACCTGTCTATACTAAATACGTTTCTGGAAGTTCCAAAATTCAAGATGTTGACTCTACAGTAGCTACTGCCCATGCTGGGCAAGAAGGCTTGGCTCGTAACTTTGGACCTAAAAGTGGCATACCTGCATGTCCCAATCAGACAATCTTGCAGAAGATACCTCAGATTTATAGCTGGCTCAATGCATTACCAATTCTCTGCACTGCCCTTTGGCTTATCTACTGTGCCCAGGGTCTTCACAAAATGCCTGGCAACAGTAATTGTGTTTTGCAGACAAAAAGGAATTCAAATATATCCATACTTGGACG
The DNA here is from genome assembly GCF_019279795.1 of Protopterus annectens. Taxonomy (NCBI): domain Eukaryota; kingdom Metazoa; phylum Chordata; order Ceratodontiformes; family Protopteridae; genus Protopterus; species Protopterus annectens. The sequence goes on along the minus strand of NC_056738.1, from coordinate 23,526,945 downwards.
ACTGCCTAATTCAAGCAGAGAACAAAGACATTCTTCTGAAGCATCTGGCATTTGTAAAAAGATTACTAATTGGCCTAGGGTACACAGTAAACGAAAATAAATCAAAACTAGTGCCCTCTCAAGAGATAATATACCTGGGTGCAAGCTTAAATACAACTGCCCAGATGGCTTATCTCACGCCAGACAAACAAAAGCAACTGACTACTTCAAGAAATTGGCAACAAAAACCCACTTATCTGCAAGGAAAATCCTGCAGGCCTTGGGTTTCATGGCATCTTGCATTCTACTAATTCCATATGCCAGACTGCATATGAGGAAACTACAATGGTATCTAACCACAGCCTGGAGACAGTAATTGCACTCATTCCCTGCCTGCAACAGGATTTCCGATGGTGGGCAGAAGCCTGTCACCACAACAAGGGTCTAGCATTCAGATTCCCCACAGCCAGACAGACACTGACAACGGATGCATCAGATTATGCCTGGGGGGCCCATATGGCAGGAAAATGTATTCAGGGCACATGGCCTCCAAACCAGATGCATCTTCACATCAATCAAAAAGAGATGCTAGCTGTTCAAAATGCCCTGACAGCTTTCAAGGACCTGCTTCATCTAGGACAGTTACTGATAGACAGACAACACTACGGTCATGTGGTACATAAACAAGCAGGGAGGTACACAGTCCTACCCACTCTGCAGACAAGCAATGACCTTATGGGACACAGCATTGGCTTTTCAAGTTCACCTGCAAGCACAATTCCTGCCAGGAAAAACAAGTACTCTGACAGGCGAACTAAGCAGAAACCTCATGGAAACCCAAGAATGGAAACTGGATCCACAAGTCTTCAGTATGATAATAAGGAAATGGGAATGCCCAGACATAGATCTATTTGCCTCCCCTCACAACTGCCAGTTGCAGAGATTTTGCACAAGCATTTATCACAAGCAAGCATGGAAAGTGGACGCCCCATCCTTCAGCTGGAAAAATCTAAAGGTATATGCTTTTCCCCCACTGCCTCTCCTTCCCAGGGTACTCCTAAAGGTCAGACAAGAGAAGCCAAAAATTATACTGATTGCACCAGACTGGCCATGCCAGCACTGGTACCCAATCCTAAAGAGCTTGTCTCAAGGTCCAGCATGGATATTGCCTCAAACTTCTCACTTACTGACCCAACAAAACAATCAGATCCTGCACAGCCAACTCAGGACCTTAAATCTGGCAGCATGGTGGATAATGTAGCCATTCAGAACACTCCTCTTTCAAAAGCTGTTATGGATGTTATCTTGGAGGCCAGGAGGCCCAGTACCAGAAAATCTTATGCAGAAAAATGGAAGAGATTCTGTGCTTGGAACCAGGAACAAGGCATTGACACGTGTGTACCAAATATCCCTCAGATTTTACAATACCTAACTGAGATGCTAAACAAAGGCCTTTCTTTCTCATCAATTAAGATTCATGCCTCTGCCATTTTAGCCCATTACAATACGGAACCACCTATCTTTTCTCATCCCTTAATAAGGCAGTACCTCAGAGGGGCCAAAAACATTAGATCTCCAAGGAGAGCACCAATTCCGGCCTGGGACCTCAATTATGTTTTGGAAAAACTGACACTGCCTCCTTTTGAGCCAGCATCAACAGCAGATATTAAATTCTTATCCTGGAAAACAGCTCTGCTCCTAGCAATAACTTCTGCAAGGCGAGTCTCGGAGTTACAAGCACTCATGGCTGTGGAACCTTTCATCATTTTTCATCCAGACAGAGTTTCTCTGAGGACAAACCCTACATTTATGTCTAAGGTGGTGTCCAGTGTGGCCCTTAACTAAACCATTCACTTGCCTACCTTTTATCCTAACCCACAGAACAATGGTGAGAAAATTCTGCATTCTTTGGACATACACAGGCAGCTACACTTCTACTTGGACAGAACTAAAGCTTTCAGAAAGACTGAGCAACTTTTAGTGTCATATGCTGCAGGATCACAAGGAAAGGCTATCTCAAAACAGACTATTTCTAAATGGATAGGCAATTGCATCTGTTTCTGCTATTTTCAACATGGCAAATCAGTGCCTAAGGGCATTAGGCCTCATTCCACCAGAGCAGCAGCCACTTCAGCAGCCTTCCTCAGAGGAGTACCAACCAAAGATATCTTAGAGGCTGCAACTTGGAGTTCAGTGCACACCTTCACAAAGCACTACCACTTACCTCTTTACTCTAGGTCCAGAGCAGGCTTTGCCACTGCAGTTCTGCAGGGCCTCATAGCCTCTCCTAACCCTATTTAGCCCAGCCACCCTTCCTCAGCTTTGGGATTCAACCCAAGAGTAATGACTGCAACAGTGAAACACGATGAACATAGTACAGTTGTGTATCTACCATAAATGTAGATGTTCGAGTATATTCACTGTTGCAGTCCAGGTTACCCACCCACCATCCCCCTTTTCTTTGCTGGGACTTATCTGCACTTTTCTATCCTATGCAACCTTTTTGGTGTATTTGCTTGTAGATGAAGGAAATGTTATTTTTGTGCATGCATTTTTATTGGCATATTTTTCAGCCTACCAATTTGGGGGCACCTGACATCTGGGGCAAGAAAAACTGAAGAAAATGGCATCGGCTGCATCTTTTATACCCCTGGCGCACTGATGTCAGGGAAGAGGTGACAGCAACCGACGCCAGACCTAGACTTTGGAATTCTGGCCGACTGAGGGTAGCCTGCCAGCAGGATAACCCAAGAGTAATGACTGCAACAGTGAATACACTCGAACATCTACATTTATGGTAGGTACACAACTGTACTTTCTGTCAGTGAGCCAGTTGGCAACCCATCTTGTGATATAGGGATTTATACCTAGTTTAGTGAGTTATAATTCCAGAATGGGAGATGGTGTCGAAAGCCTTGGCGAGGTCAAGATAGGCTGGGTGAACCACCTTACCCTCATCTACAGCTTTGGTGACTGCCTCAAAGAAGTCTGTCGGGTTCAGGAGGCATGATCTGCCTTTCACAAACCCGAACTGGGTGGGATCCAGAGTTTGGAGGTTACCAGTGTCTTTGTTTATGAGTTCCATGATGATACGTTCCATGGCCTTGCAGACCAGGTTCATCAGGCTAATAGGTCGATAGTTCCTGGGATCAGTGGTGGCTCCCCCTTTGTGGAGTGGGATAACTATTGCTGTGCACCATTCAGTGGGCACAAAGCCTGATGTGAGGCTATTAGTGAACATGGTGTTTAAGTGGGGAGCCAGTGTAAAATGCAGCCTGGGATATTGTCCGGTCCCATGGATGCTGTTTTTTTGGCTTTAGAGAGTGCAGCTTTTACCTGCATAGTTGTGATTACAGGGACTCTGCATTCTTCCTGTATAGATATGGGCCCTTTGGGGGGGGGGGTAAAGTTAGCACTGAACCTATCTGCCAGGATGTTGGCAATATCATTTGGTTCTGTAATTTTTGTGCAGTTGTGCTGTAACTCAGAGCAGATCTGGGTGTTGCCATCGAGATTCTTGACATAGCTATAGAATGCTTTGTGGTTGTCCTTAGAATTAGTGGTGATTTTGGTTTCGTAGCCATTTGTAGTGATAATTCAGAAAGTTGATAAAGTGATGTGAACATGCATTTTTTTAAGTAAAAAAAAGTTAGTAACTATAATGATTATCATTATTCCATGAATGTAATCCACCAGTGCTTTCATGTGTTCTGATTGTGGATTGACATCCTGATTCAGATGCAAGTACAGATAATGATCCTGCACCACCTGCCCTCCCAAGCTGCAGTTGACACTTTAGAGGCAACTAGTCACCCATCACCAAAGTTGTGCCCCTCCCAAGTTACTCAGTTCTCTTCCTTCTGTCTCTAAACTAACTTATCCTGGGATTCAGAAATGTTTTGTACATTAAACAGGCAAATTTACACTACAAATGGTCATACACAAGGAGGAGGCAATTCAGAGATTAACTTAAAGGGATAACAGTAGACTGGGAAATACCATGATCAGCCGCCAGAGTTACTGACACTAGAAAAATCCTGGAGTTATGGAAGACAAACTGCAAGACATGCATGGGATAGCCACCACTTTAGCAGGTTTGTATATACAAAAGGCTGTTCTTGCAGTCAGTAGCAGTGGAGGTATACAGGATATAAAATATACAATGTGTCAGGGGCAACCCAGGCAGTGTCCACAATTCCCATCTATGGTACATGTGCAAATCTATATCAGTTGCTTGTATGGGGTTATTTTCTACAGGGTTGTCATCTTGGCAATGTCAGCTATGCCCTGGAACCATGGCTAATAAGACTAATAAGAAATACCACGTCAAAAAAATACATACAACATAGCAGTGTCACAGATCTGAATTATTGTTGAAGGTGCTCAGATTCCTTAAAGCCTACATCTGCTGTCCAGATGTCTCTAGAGTTGCCCTACAATACAACTCTGAAACATGCACTAAAATATTTTTTTATTGTATGCATTATTACTTATCATGCAAACAGATACAGTAGAGTAGAGATGTTTGAGAGGAGGAAGTCACAGAATCAGTAGCAGGGGAGCTGCCTGATGAGAAATCTGTAGAGAAGCCATTTGGGATGACTATGTGAGGTGGAGGTGAGCATAGTACTGCATAACACTAGCTAAGAGGTAGCATCTGGTTCATAACTATTGGCCAGATTAAACATAACCTTCAGCAGTAAAAATGATTCATACAGTAATAACACCCAGGCTGTGCTGTACCATATGTGGAATGGCAACACTGTGCATCAGACAGTACTTTCCCAGGTAATACAGCAAGAAAGAGTAGAGCACAACTGTCATATGCACAGGTGGGAAAAGCCACAATGCATGTGTCAACAGTAGGTGCTGCGTGCTTGTGGGGGTAGGGGAGGCAAGTTAATGTGTGTTTGACAGTGTGAGTCATGGATGGGTGAGTCTGTGGAGCTGGACAGACTGGTCAAGTAGGGGTGGTGTCTCCATTGCTTTATGACTGGGCAGAGCAGGAGGATGCTGATGTTTGTGTGGAGGAGGGGCTGTGCATGGACACATCTTCAGCAAACAGTGCAGCACTGTGCTAGGGTCTGATGGACAGGTCAAGGGCACCTGCAGGAGATCTATGCACCAACCGTGTATGACCCAATCCATGGAGATGAGTTCTTCTGGGAAAGTTATAGGTGCAATCCATGCCAAACACAGAAGATGGAATGCTCTGTGACCATGAATGGCAGGGTGCACTGTAGGTGGTCTCAGCACAGCACTCCATCCATAACGTCCCACAGTTCCTTCAACATGAGACCTAGCTCATTCCCTCTGCAAGGGATATTGCCAACAAAGACCCCCATCCCTAGAGGTGGAGGTAGACCGGCCATGATAGCTGGCCTCACAGCATACATACACCCTACAGCAGATTTTCAATATACTGTATAAATGGGTCAGGCACTCCTGGAGGTCATCACACAACCATGACCAGCTCAAGTAAGATGATTTTGCTACTGAAAATGAGGGAGCAGCCTATGCTGGCCACATCCTGTTCTACTATGGCATCCTGGGACTGAGGGGTGGGATGCATAGTAGCTGTGTCCACGAAAGGGGAAATGGAAATTGCCATCACATTACCAAATGTCTACCACTGCTACCATGACTCCCGATTGTATTGGGATTTAGCTGCCATTATCGTTGGACACAGGCAGTTCTTTAACATCAGGCATATCTATATCCATGATGGAGGAGCATAACAACACAGTGCCTATAAAAACACATAAGCATAAGCAAGTATGAAAACACCCTTCATCAACACTCACAACCCAGTATAGGTAAACCTCTATAATAGAGTGCTGTGGAAAATCTACAGTTAACATACCTTGAGCAGACTGATAGGGTATATGTACTTCTGATGTTTTTGCAACAACAAAGAAGCTATGTCCATTTGTTGTATGGCCCTGTGTCAGATGGTTAATACAAATAGTCCCACACATTATGACATATCCACTAGGACATCATCAGCTGGTATCAATCTGAGGTGCTTCATATAGGTCAGGATCCCATTCCAGTACTTCACCATGGATAACAGAACTGTCTGATCTCCCAGACAGAGATGTCAGGAACTTTTCCATGTCTGTTAAAGATGCCTTTGTTGGCAGACCCCTACCCATGGCATTCCACTACTGTGCCATATATGAACCTGTTTGTATGGTCTATTTTGGCCACTAACTGCACTGATTTACTTTAAAAGGTCCTGAAAGGTGTGCTCATGAAAAGCTCAGTCAGGTCTTTTGGTCCTGTGTGTCTACTGACCATGCCACAGACAGACTTCAGCAGGATGTCATTCTCTGCCTGGGAGAAGTATTACTTGTGGTATCTTTCAGTGGCATGCAGTATCAAAGAAATATACATGTAAGCTAGCGGCATCTCATACACGATATAGACATACCTCAACAACACATGAATATGCCTAGTGTTCTTATGACCCATTTTACCTGCAGCCCATGATGCAGCACAATCCACTTGTATGACTACCTTCCATGTGGTGGCAGTGAGTATAGTATGTTTCTGGGTGTTACTCTGACACATGGCAGGGGGCCACATTACCCTGATAAGGAAACCATACACCATACAGAAACACTGGGGCATCTGGAGAAGATCATGTATTCTATGTCTCTGTGGGCACAGCAGCACACATACTGCCTCTGCCTAAACTATTGATGGATACAAGTGCTGCTGATGATTTTGGTTAGTCTCCTGAACTGTGGAAGTGCTAAGAGCCAGGTAGTGGAACTGCCTGCCATTGCCTGACTACCACACTGACAATGGCATATGTGATGCCCGACTGCTGGACCAGTAATCAAGGAGCCTCGGTCCTCACCACTAGCACCAGTGGGGGGCATACACTGAGAGGATGACAAAGCATGCACACACACACACACACAGTATTTCCAGATGCAGCTCACTGCATCAAGTGCAATTTCCCTTAAAAGCAAACAGAGACCACAGTCAGTCTGGGGCTGGTTTCTCCCCTCTCTCTCCAGATCCTCAGTAAGACTCCCCAATGGCACAGCTATAGAGTTGAGTCCTTAGCCAGGGTTCCAAGCCAAGTCATCCAACACTCTCTCTGTCCAACCAGTGCTTTGTGTCCCTGCCCAAGTAGCTGACACACATACTCTTTGAGATTTGTTTTACACACACATGCCTGGGAAGGGCTGGCACAGATTTACTAGCTATACCCTCTTCTGACCAGACTATAAGGTAGTTATCACTGCCACCAGAACCCCTTATCAGCTACTTTAAGGCCCTTAACAAAGGGTGTCCAATCTTACTGTATAATGTTATTATCAATACATATGGTGGTTTGACCAAGAACAAGGCTATTATGACTGGCCTTGTCCTGAGATTTAGGACATATACCACAACAGACTCCTTGTGGGATTCACCCACACCCTCCCACTCATCACAAATCAAATCTAGAGGTCCCCTCACCCTATGCCCATACAGCAATTCAAAGAATGAAAAACTTGTGGATTCCTGGGGCACGTCTCTGTAAGTAAACAACAGATGGGGCAGATATTTGTGCGACTCCCTTTTAAAATAGTCTGCAAATTCCCATATCATAATCTTTAGTGTAGAATTTAACCTCTCCACCAGACCATTAATCTGGGGGTGGTAGGGGGTGGTCTTTAGGTGATTCACCCCACAGGACTCCCACAGACAAGCCAGCAGGTCTGACATGAAATTGGCACCTCTGTCAGTCAGTATTTCGTTTGGGAAGTCTACCAGCTGAAAATCTCTAACAAAGCATTTGCCACCTTTTCCACCTCAATAGAGGACTGAGCCACCATCTCAAGGTATCTGATAGCATAATCTACTACCACTAGGATATACTTCTTCCTGTGGAACTTGGGGTACCCAGAGTCCCTACAATATCCATAGCTACCCTCTGAAATGATTTCTGAATCACAGGCAAAGGCATCAAAGGAGATTTGACTTTTTCTCCTGCCTTGTCTACCTTTTGGCACTGCTCACAGGTCCTGCAGTACAATGTTACATCCCTGAAAATCCCAGACCAATAAAAGTTCTGCATAGTACATCTCTTTGTACACTTTATGCCCATATGACCTGTAAAGAGAATGTCATGGACTATGGCTAGTAGTGCCAGATAGTAGGCTCTGGGCACTACCAACTACTGCATTCTCTCACCCTCTAGCCCTCCCAAAGTGGTCCGCTCTCTATACAGTAACCCTTTGTCCCTGTATACATATTCCCTCTTTCCATGAGAATCAGGCACGTCTCTGGCTACCTCACTCAAGCCCTGTAATGTAGGGTTTGAGAGATGAGCCTGTCTCAACTCACTCTTTGTAACCCTTCCCAGCACCCCTTCCACAGGAAGTCGGGAATCCTCTGACAGTGGTGCCACACTGTGTCAGACTGGGTACTATTATTCACCTCTGCTCTTGCAGTCACTCTGTCCAAGGGAACATCAGTACCCACCAGCAGTTGTGGTTCACCTTCAGTCTCACTGCTGCAGAGTAGTTCCCTCTCTGAAGTAACCACCCCACCAGTCCTGGTTTCAACTCTGCAGTCTGTCTGGGTTTCCCCAAGGCTACCAGAGCCACATGCTTGTCTCCAAGCCTGACTGCGTGTAACTGCATACACACAAGGTACTGAATTATCAAAATCATTCCCTATCAGGATATCTGCAGGGATATCCTCAAACAGACCTACTTGCTTTCTTCTTTTTTCCACCCTCACAGTCAAGGTGAGCCCTAGACAAAGGTATTTGGAATGGGGTCCCTCCTAAAGCTCTGATTGTAGTAGACTGGCCAAGCAAGTAGTGCTCCTCTAATAACCATTATAGGCTTCACAATGGTTAGGTCAAAGGCTGTCTCTCATTTATCAGTGGCCTGTTTTCCATCTACTAAAATAGGATATAACCTCTTGTGGTAGTTTGGTACCCTTGTTGTCTTCAGACAACTTACTACTGGCATTCTGTCATTCCCACTTACTCTGCCACCTTTTGTTCCCCACCTTGCCTCCATGGACATCTATATGCTACATAGCCCCACTGGTTGCATTTAAAACATTTAACCCTTGGTCTTGGCTGTGTACCTGAACTAGTGGCTTCCTTTGCTACTGGCAGACTCTGTTGTGGTGGTTTAGGCTGCCAACCATGGGTTCCCTTAGACCCATGAGCAGCACTGGGTATGCCTTTATTGTGCAGTGATGCCCTGCTTGCTAGGTATATGTCTCCCTTTTTCCCCACCTCATCTGCGGTGTTACATTCCCTATCTTCTAACCAGATTCTCATGTCCTCAGGCAAAGTGCTAAGGGCTTGTTCCTTCACCAAAAGGTTTGCCAGCCCTTCAGAAGTGATGACCTGACACCCACTCACACTTCTATGAAAATAAGTGCTTAACTAAGCAATATATTCACATGCACTTTCATCTGCCTTGTGGCTATCCTCACAATTTCTTTTTCTATAACCTTCAGGTGTTAACTTAATATACTCTAATAAACAATTTTAACAGTATTATAATTTAAGCAATCAGTATCAGACAATTTAGAAATAGCAGTTACAGCTTTACCATGAAGTAAGGAGGTCTGGAACTGTACCCAGAGACTTTGGTCAACATTATACTGTTTACATACCCTTTCAAACACGAAAAAAACTAAAACTATCACAATTATCACCCTCTGTAAACTGTGGAAGAAATTTACTGACCTTTGTTGCTTCTGGGGTTCGGTTATTCCCTTCCCCATTACCTCCATGTCCCTGACGAAGAGTCAGCATCTCCTTTTCATGTTGCCTCTGCATCTAATTTTCTTCAGCTTCCAGGCATCTCAGTCTCTCTGCTGGTTCTAATGCCATCTAGTTCTCATTTTCTTCAGCATCCAAACACTGGAATCTCTGTTGATTCTAGTTCTGTTTGGCCTCCAGTTCAAGTCTCTTTAACTCCAAATGGATTTTAAAGTCCTCTGAGGCAAAGTTGAACTGTCCGTTTTCTGAGAGTTATACATCCACAAAGCCAGTCTGGTTGTCCTCCTGGCTGCTGATCTGTGATGCACCTGTGACTAAGGCTACAATCATTTCTGCTTTAGTCAGGTTGACATGCCCCAGTCCTTTGGCTTGGCACATCTCAGCTAACTGGCTTCTTGTCAGCTTGCCATAATACTCTGCTCACATCCTTGCTTGCTCTCCCTGACTAACTAAGTTAACAAAAAACAATAAAACTATTGTGATATGAAACTCTAAATGTTCACTGTGTGGCTAATTTAGAGTACAAACATCTTCTTTAGTGACCATTGTTTACAGGCTACAGGTGTTCAATATCCAAACCACTGAATCCCAATATGTGGATATCCCACCACTACCAACCAATAAATGTGATGCCCACCGCTGGACCAGTAATCAAGGAGCCTCAACCCCTCACCACTAACACCAGTGGGAGGGGCGTACACATAGAGGATGACAAGGCACACACACAAAGTATTTCCAGATGCAGCTCTCTGCATCAAGTGCAATTTCCCTTAAGAGCACACAGAGATCACAGTCAATGTGGGGCTGGTTTCTCCTTCTTTCTCCAGATCCCCAATAAGACTCCCCAATGGCAAAGCTATAGAGTTGAGTCCTTAGCCAGGGTTCCAAGCCAAGTCATCCAACACTCTCTCTATCCAACCAGTGCTTTGTGTCCCTGCCCAAGTAGTTGACACACATACTCTTTGAGATTTGTTTTACACACACACATGGCTGGGAAAGGCTGGCACAGGTTTACTAGCTATACCCTCTTCTGCCCAGACTATAAGGTAGTTATCACTGCTACCAGAACCTCTTATCAGCTACTTTGAGGCCCTTAACAAAGGGTGTCAAATCTTACTGTGTAATGATAGTATCAATACAAATGGTAGTCTGACGAAGAAGAAGGTTATTATGACTGGCCCACAGTGTCACCAAATGAATATGCAAGTACTCTCAGAGCTTAAATAGCTCTACAAAGATCAACCACAATGAAAGGTTTAAATATATTTAATAATAAATAAAAGAACAAGAAAATACTCCATTATAATTACAGTGACATCACAGTTCAAAATCACAGGAAATATTTAAAACAACATTGCAGGACAGTCTCAAATAAAGAAAGAAAAACATCTAAATTAAGCTTTGCTATATTCCTGACAATATCTAAGATAATTATACTGTTCCCTAGACTTACGTACAGAGCAAGGCAAATGTGTGGTGAATGGGTCTTGTCAGGTCCAAGACAAACTACAGAATGCTGTCCCTCTCTCAGAGAGTTCTCAAATTAGTATCTTAGAAATTACTGCTGGGCTAGCTTGCAGATTGACATAATTTCTTGTCATCTGACTCCTAGTTCCCAGGCCCCAAAACAACCATTGATAGCAGCTGGTAGCATTTAGTATCTATCTGTAAAATTACATAAGACAATGATGTTTCCTCAGATCTTTGGCAAATGGTGGAAGTCATAAAGCAATAAAACACTTCCAAGACAATACAGAAATTTCCCTAGTTTTATACATTGTGTCTCCTTGCTGTATTGAAACTGAAAAACACCATCTTTTTATGGCCTGGCCATAAAGTAATTTAATTTCAGTTTTTTTTTTTCTGAAGTTAACCTCCTGTATTCCAGTTTCTACTGTTAAAATATATATTTAAACAGTTACAATAGTGCATGTACATTTCTGTTCTGTTCCAGTAACGTACACTGTGGATACATTTCAAATAGCACTTTGTAAAATACCTGTTCAGGACATGTCTATACAAACCATCTTATATAACATACAGTTCTAATACATTTGTGACACAAGCATCTTGTATGCGTCATGATGATATTCACAAATGACATATAATTATTTACAAAATTCCAGATAGCTGTGCTGCAGTATCTCCTTCTGTTACACTTCTGTATAAATCATGTTAATATTCACAAAAAACATATAATTATTTACAAAATCCCAGCTAGCTGGGCTGGCAGTATCTCCTTTCTTCACAGCATACATCATGAAGGTCAGCTACAGTATATCCACACCCCCCCCCCACAGTGTAATATACATTGCTGTATACTTGTGTGCGCCTAGCCCAACAATAGGCTGAGGCCTATGGGAGGACAAGTCTCAGGATATGTGTGAAGCTCTCCCCCAAGTTCAACCCAGACATAAAGCAACATGGTACAGTTGTAGGAAAAGAAATACCATAAATGCTACAGAGGCTCTAGGATTATCCTCCCTAGGTAAAGATGATAAAGGATAATGAGGGAAACATACTCACAAGCGAGGAGTGTGTGTTGAGGAGATGGAAAGAGTACTTTGAGGGGTTGATGAACGAAGAGAATGAGAGGGAGAGAAGGTTGGATGATGTGGAGATAGTGAATCATGAAGTACAATGGATTAGCAAGGAGGAAGCAAGGATAGCTATGAAGAGAATGAAGAATGGAAAGGCTGTTGGCCCAGATGACATACCTGTGGAAGCATGGAGGTGTTTAGGTGAAATGGCAGTGGAGTTTTTAACCAGATTATTTAATGAAATCTTAGAAAGTGAGAGGATGCCTGAGGAATGGAGAAAGTGTTTTGGTACCAATTTTTAAGAATAAGGGTGATGTGCAGAGCTATAGTAACTACAGAGGGATTAAATTGATCGGTCACAGCATGAAGTTATGGGAAAGAGTAGTGGAACCTAGGTTAAGAAGGGACGTGATGATTACTGAACAGCAGTATGGTTTCATGCCAGGAAAGAGCACTACAGATGCGATGTTTGCTCTGAGAGTGTTGATGGAGAAGTACAGAGAATGTCAGAAGGAGTTGCATTGTGTTTTTGTAGACTTAGAGAAAGCATATGACAGGGTGCCTAGAGAGGAGTTGTGGTATTGTATGACGAAGTCAGGAGTGTCAAAGAAGTATGTAAGAGTGGTACAGGTTATGTACGAGGGTAGTGTGACAGTGGTGAGGTCTGCGGTGGGAGTGACGGATGCGTTTAAGGTGGAGGTGGGGTTACATCAAGGATCAGCTCTGAGCCCTTTCTTATTTGCAATGGTGATGGACAGGTTGACAGACGAGATCAGACAGGAGTCCCCATGGACTATGATGTTTACAGATGACATTGTGATCTGTAGTGAGAGTAGGGAACAGGTGGATGACACCCTGGAGAGATGGAGATATGCTCTAGAGAGAAGAGGAATGAAGGTCAGCAGGACTAAGACAGAATATATGTGTGTGAATGAGAGGGAGGATAGAGGAATGGTGAGGATGCAAGGAGTAGAGGTGGTGAAGGTGGATGAGTTTAAATAATTGGGGTCAATAGTTCAGAGTAATGGTGAGCGTGGAAGAGAGGTGAAGAAGAGAGTACAGGCGGGATGGAGTGGGTGGAGGAGAGTGTCAGGAGTGATTTGTGACAGACGAGTACCTGTAAGAGTGAAAGGGAAGGTCTACAAGAGGGTAGTGAGACCAGCTATGTTATATGGGTTGGAGACAGTGGCACTGACAAAAAGGCAGGAGTTTGAGCTGGATGTGGCAGAGTTAAAGATGTTAAGATTTGCACTGGGTGTGACAAGGGTGGACAGGATTAGGAATAAGTATATTAGAGGGTCAACCCAGGTTGGAAGGTTTGTAGACAAAGCCAGAGAGGCAAGATTATGTTGGTTTGGACATGTGCTGAGGAGGGATGCTGAGTATATTGGGAAAAAGATGCTAAGGATGAAGCTACCAGGTAACAGGAAAAGAAAAAGGCCTAAGATAAGGTTTATGGATGTGGTGAGAGAGGTCATGCAGGTGGTTGGTGTGACAGAACAAGATGCAGAGGACAGGAAGAAATGGAAACAGGTGATCCACTGTGGTGACCCCTAACGGGGTAGTAGTAGTCAAGATATATGTGTTTACTGCAAACTACAGTGGAGAATTACTACACCAACAGACATAGACAATGGTAGTGTAGCTCCTGTTCTCCCCCTGCTACAAAGACACACTCTTCCCCAAAATTGCAGCCCATCAAAGGAGGTTACTGTAAAAGGTATGTGAACACAGGACACATGACTCACATGGTCACGCCATGGAGGGCTATGGACTAGAAGGTCCTCTGCAAGAACACTCATTAACATAGGTGACAACCTACCTCCTCTCCCCATAATGAAAAATGTACAGCTGATGTGTCACTGCCCACTCTGCAGACAAATGTACTACTTAATGGCCTCATACAGAGTACTGTATCAATGCCCCTCTGCAGACAAACGTACTACTCAATGGCTTCAGAGTACTGTACAACTCAGAGTTGCATCCTTCCCTTATAGGGCACCACAGCAGCATATATGAATTCAGTTATAGATTCAAACAGATCATCTTACAAGTTTTGGATTTCAGCAGTGAGTGACACACTCACAATCCTTTTTCTAAACCAGAGTCTATGTCTTCCATGTAATACAGTGCACATCAGACCTTTCTGATTTGAAGTCATAGTAGTATGCAACATCCCCTGCAATTATCATGCTATGGCAGAAACCCGTATCCCTGGTCATATTACTCAAACAGACCTCACCTGTTGTCAGCTACACGAGGTATCTCAACACCCCACCCCAACACAGTTTCAGGTAGTTCAGCAAACAAAAGACAACTACAGCATATGCAGAAAGTGAAAAATAATGTTCAGGCACCACTCCCCAGTGACTTACTGCACTTAGATGGTTGTAAAATCTCTCACCATTTAACCTTCCATACCATCCTACTCACTGGACAGGTTGCTCTGCAACAAACTTTTGTAGTCCATTCAGCAAAATGATTGCTACAGCTGATTTTTTCATGCAGTTTCAAACTCCCAGTGAGGTCATTATGCTAATAAGCTTATTTAAAGCAACAGTTACTGAATTGCACTTTTATGTCTTTACAACTCTGCCCAAGACTGAGCTATGAGGCTTGTTCATCATTGTACACTTGCATAAATATCTGCAAAGTGCAGTGCTCATGCATGAACAGGTCAGTGGCCCCACTGAGGATGTGGGAAAAGATTTGTAATATTATGGCCTGTAGCAGCACTGAAAGTTCAGAAGTAGAAACATATGTAGGTAATGTACTGCTGATACACTTTTTCCATGCCGTAGTTCACACCCTTACACTACCCTGCCATGCCATATATATTTCTATTGTGGCACAGTAACTTGGCACACTAACAAGGTGCAAGAAGTTGTGTGGCACAAACTGACAGCAGCAATGTGCATGAACATGAGAAGGCTGTTGTTTTCCCTGGACTGTGACCTGCAACAAGGCTATGGCTTCTGAAGGCTCTGAGGGTGGCAGAGCTACCAGGTGGTTTTCTGAAGAGGGCAAAATATGTCTGATCTGATCCACAAAGACAACTAGGAGTACCTGCCGTGAGACTCTTATGAGGGTCCTCAGTATTAAGTGAATGGCAGACAGTGACTTCTGTTACTAGGATTTACCATTGTGTTAAGCTGTGCAGGAAAACTCGTAGTGACCTGAAGAGGCAAAGGTTCATAGGTAAATACTAGGCAATCAGTCTCCAGACTATTACAGTATATGCCTAGACAATAACCAGGCATGAACAAAGGTAAGCCTCAAACTGTGTACCTTGTGTTCATGAGGGAAACACCTTAACCATTATGCCAACCCACAACCCATCATCTTGACCTTCCACATCAATGGGACGACAAGGTCAGTTCTAAGATGCAGAGTGCATATGCAGGACTGGCAAGTGCCCTGATGTTTTAGATATAGTTAAAAGGGCTCTTGCAGGACATATAATTCATCATGCTTATATATATTTTTTCAGGTAAGAAGCAGATTTTAAAGAGCAAGAAGAAGATCCTGTACTTGAGGAGAATGGAGCATCTAATCCCGCCCCAGGGATGAGTATGATTACTGTCATTTTGTGTGTGTGTGTGTGTGTGTGTGTGTGTGTGTGTGTGTGTGTGTGTGTGTGTATATATATATATATATATATATATATATATATAAACGTCTTTTGGTTTTTCCTAGTTAGGGGTCGCCACAGCGGAACTCCAGTCCGCTAATAATTGGCAGTGGATTTTTATGGTGCTGAGTTGCCAGCCCGATGCCCAACCTTTAAAGAAGGCACGCCCATTCATGCTTGCACCTACCTGCATGTCTTTAAATGTCACTCGACCATGGGAGGACATGCAGACTTCCCACAGAAGCCGCTCCAGCCGAGAAACGAACGGGAGAACCTCTTGTTGTGAGGCGACAATGCTAACTGCTGCACCACAGCGGCCTATATATATATATATATATATATATATATATATATATATATATATATATAAAATGTATATTGACATACACACACACACACACACACACACAGTTCCCTTGCATTTCACCAAACATATGTTTGTTCGACAAATGCAGGGGTGTGATTTAATGTTGACAGTATGGATGGCTGGATGGTGGATATGTCAATGGTATGGAATGTCAGTACAGGTAAGTGGGATTGGGGGGGGGGGGCAGAGCATGTGCATTTGTATGTGACTTAGGGTTAGGGTCAGGAATGAGTGAAGGATAGGTTTTGTGTGTTTGTGTGTGAGTTTGTCTATTTTAGGGTAAGATTAAGGCTTAGGTTAGGGAATAGATGTAGTGTTGTTTGTGTGTGTTTGAGAATGTTTGTGTGTCTGAGTCTGTTTTGTGTACTGACAATGTTACGGGAAGCTTTTAATGACATTAAGATGTAGGGTAGGGTTGGGTTGGGGGGAAGGGCAGCATTAACATTAACCCTAACGCTTCCCCTTCCCCAACCCTAACGCTTTACCTTAACGTCATTAAAACCTTTCTGTAACACTGTTACTATTCAGACAAATTTGAGGCTAGTATTATGGGGGTTTTAGTTTTAATATCAGGAGGGGAAATAGTTTTCCTGTCTCAATATTATTGTTTTCAACATTTTTTGCTATTGTGTATGATCTAACTTATTTTGTCAGTGTTTTAAATTTGACATTAAGATGTCTCGATCTCACTTAAGACTTATGAGTGTGTGTGTGTGTGTGTGTGTGTGTGTGTAT
Organism: Protopterus annectens; assembly: GCF_019279795.1. NCBI lineage: Eukaryota > Metazoa > Chordata > Ceratodontiformes > Protopteridae > Protopterus > Protopterus annectens. The sequence continues at coordinate 23,509,942 of NC_056738.1, read as the reverse complement.
ATATATATATATATATATATATATATATATATATATATATGTGTGTGTGTGTATGGAACCCGGACACTTCCGCGAATTTAACTTTCACCGAAAGTCAAATTCGTGCTCACACATACCCGAAATTGCTGTTCATCGAAGCAGCAATTTTGGGTATGTATGAGTGGTGTACCAGTCGCACTGTGGTGCGAGTAAGGGAATATTCCTTTACTCCACTGTAGTGTGACCTTGGAGTGAGAATATTTAAGTAGGGGGGTGTGGAGGGCACAGCCCCCCACGTTGTGGGGTGCAGGGGTGCGAAGCCCCCCTTCAAAAACATTTAATTAGTGGGTTTTTTTCCACAGTTTAACGGAAGCGCTTTTTCAATTAAAGCACTTTCGTTAAACTGTGATCAGTATATATGGATTCGGACACTTACTTTTTGTGTCCTAGATCTGTATGTATATATATATATAAGTTCAGAATATCATTGCAGCATTAGAGGTAACTGTAAACTCCATAAATAACACCCCTACAAACTGCCTGACTCAATGTGCGTGTGTGTGTGTGTGTGTGTGTGTTTTATATATATATATATATATATATATATATATAAACAGTGTACACACCCCTTTTTAAATGCCAGGTTTTTGTAATATAAAAAAATGAGACCACAATAAATAATTTCAAAACTTTTCCCACCTTTAATGCCTTTAATGTGACCTATAACCTGTACAATTCAACTGAAAAACAAACAAATCAGTTAAGGGAAAAAATATAAAAAATAAAAAACGTACAATACACTAGTTACATAAGTGTGCACACCCTTAAAGTAATAGTTGTGTGTGCACACCCTTAAAAAAATACTTTGTTGTATGTGCCCACCCTTAAACTAATACTTTGTTGAAGCACCTTTTGATTTAATTACAGCATTCAGTCTTCTTGGGTAGGAGTCTATCAGTATGGCACATCTTGACTTAGTAATATTTACCCAATCTTTCTTGCAAAAGTGCTCCAAATCTGTCAGATTGTGAGGGAATCTTTCGTGCACAGCCCTCTTCAGGTCACCCCACAGGTTTCTATTGGATTCAGGTCTGGGCCATTCTAAAACTTTAATTTTCTTCTGTTGAAGCCATCCTTTTGTTGATTTGGATGTATGCTTGGGGTCATTGTCGTGTTGAAAGGTGAAATTCCTCTTCATCTTCAGCTTTCTAGCAGATGCCTGAAGGATTTGGGCCAAAAGTGACTGGTATTTGGAACTGTTCATAATTCCCTCCACCTTAACTAAAGCCCTAGTTCCAGCTGAAGAAAAGCAACCTCAAAGCATGATACTGCCACCACCATGCTTCACCGTGAGGATGGTGTTCTTTTGGTGATGCAAAGTGTTGTTTTTGCGCCAAACATACCTTTTGGAATTGTGGCCACAAAGTTCAACCTTGGTCTCATCAGACCATAATACATTTTCCCACATGCTTTTGGGAGGCTTGATGTATTGTTTTGCAAATTTTAGCCGGGCCTGGATGTTTTTCTGTGTAAGAAAAGGCTTCCATCTTGCAACCCTACCCCATAGTCCGGACATATGGAGAATACAGGAGATTGTTGTCACATAGTACACAACCAGTACTTGCCAGAAATTCTAGCAGATCCTTGAGTGTTGCTGTAGATCTCTTGGCAGCCTCTCTGACCAGTTTTCATCTTGTCTTTTCATCAATTCTGGAGGGATGTCCAGTTCTTTGCAACATCACTGTTCAATATTTTCTCCACTTTTTGATGGCTATCTTCACTGTGTTCCATGGTATATCCAATGCTGTGGAAATTATTTTGTACCCTTCTCCTGACTGATACCTTTCGACAATGAGATCTTTTTGATGCTTTTTAAGCTCTCTATAAACCATGGCCTTTGCTTTAGCAGGCAACTGAATAAATGTCAGGAAAATCCTACTAGGACAGCTGAACTTTATTCGGGGTTAATCAGAGTCTCTGTAATTGATGGCAGGTGTGTACCCAAGAAGACTGAATGCTGTAATTAAATCAAAAGTTGCTTCAACAAAGTATTAGTTTAAGGGTGTGCACATACAACAAAGTATTAGTTTAAGGGTGTGCACACTTATGGAACCAGTGTATTGTACTTTTTTATTTTTTATATTTTTTCCCCTAACAGATTTGTTTATTTTTCAATTGAATTGTACAGCTTTATAGGTCACATTAAAGGGGAGAAAAGTTTTAAAATTATTTATTGTGGTCTCATTTTTTTATATCACAAAAACCTGGAATTTTAACAGGGGGTGTACACTTTTTATATCCACTGTACATATGTTGGCATGATAACTCAGATGCACACATGACGTATTTAGGGATGCAAATATTCCCCATTTATAAATGTATGCCCAGCTTAGTATACCTGTACATCACACCCACTGACACGGTGCCTGATATCCAGGGTTGTTGGCCCAGTGCCACTGTGTGGTCATTGACACAGAGCAAGAGGTCATATGGCATTCAGGGAGCACATCTCATTATATTGCTTGTGCCCCAGGGCACAGAATGCCCATGCATGTGCCATTCTCACCTCGCATACCCACGCTATTCATAAATTACAAAACTCTGTCCCATGGTATGTATGTATATGCTTATATAATGGTGGTTGCCCACTATATGCTGACAGCTGCCTGTGTTACCACCACTTTCTTATCTACCTTTGGAACACCACACAGGCACAGTTTGGCTGTTGGCCTGCATACTTAGCAACAGTGTCCATGCTCACAGGTCCTGACTTTGTCTCTGTCTCACACAATATACCCACAGGACACCACCACACACACAAACACACACCCTCTGTGGCCTTTTATGGATAATCGCATCATCCTGACATTATTGTCCCCACCCCCAGCCAAGCAGTACATGCATCCATGTACATACACCTTGTAATAGGCACACATGACATTCTCCACCTAGTCAGAATTTTGGCCACTGGCATAGTAGTATACCTTGTTGCTGTTTAGACCACCTGTGTGTACCCCTAAGATTAATCATCAGGTGCAGACAGATTAGTAATGTTTTTTGTTTCTTGTTTCTATCTTTGTTGCTGCCCTTCTTTTGTACTTTTATCTGATTTTTTTTTATTTTAATTATTTTGTCTAGTATCAACTAAAGCTGTGCCTGCAGAGCAGCAGCAACAGTTCCTGCTTCACCATCATGCCAGTCAGTCTTCTTTCAACTCACCATCTGCCTTCAGGCCTACTTCTTCATCAGGGGATGCAGGACATGTGACAGGGAGCCAACTGGTGGCATTCCTAGTGGTCTTTGGTAATTGATTACCCAAGGGAGGGTGTTGTAGCTCCCTCTGATGATAACACCAGTGGGCCACAGTTTGTTACCCATGGTAAATGGAGGTGGTGATGGGGGTTTGCGAACCAGTGACTTGATGCTCACATTGGCAGCCTGGACAGGATCCTGATATAACATACTGAGTTACACCACTGTCTGCCACTGTGTTGTGTGCCATTTGTGGCTGAACTGAGTGGGGGTGAAGCAGTTACAATGGTGACTGACCTCTTTCTGAGTCTCACGACCTCTTTCTGAGTCTCACCAGAGATAGTTCAGTCAAGAGCTGGGACCCTACCATCTCCCCCATCATGATGTTCCCCTTCCTTATGTGTCCTCCCCATCACTACTTCTCTTCTCTCTGTCAGTATGCCAATATGCGTATATATCCATTGTCAATCCCCACATGCCAGCACCTCTGCTATTGATATTTGTCTGTGTTTGTTCATGTGCTCCTCCTTCCATCTCTTGACTTCCCCTTCCATCTTCTCAATTTAATCTTCTTGAAAAAATGGATACCTGTCCCCAAAAAGTATACTCTTCCTTTCCCTCTCATGTGTCCTTGCTGTGTATGTTCCTCTTCCCCCTTTCTGGCTTTTTTTTATACTTCCATTTCTTCCCCATTTCAATGAATAAAACTTAATAGAGACATTGCTGCAAGTCACATTCTTGTAGTGCGATGGGGATGTGCATGTGGGCGCTCATACTTACAGTCATATAACATGCATATTACTGCTGCTTAGGATTTCTGTGGCTGCACCTATAAACTACCTCTCACTTTGCCAGCACTATTTCTGAGAGTGAATTTCTTAGTTAATAATAAAAGCACTAAATGCCTGTTTCTTAATTGAGAATTATCTTTGAGCCACTTGTGAACTCCATATCTCTGCATACACCTTTGTGCAGCTGCGTTGACCATGTTTCTGACTTCCAGTGTTAGCTTGGCAATCTTTTCCGACAAAAAGAGGAAGTTAAGAGTAAGAAAGAATCTAGACTGCATGTTGCACCACCAGCTGAACCTCAAAAAGTAACTGGTTATTTTTTTTTGTTTGTAGTCTGCTCTCGTTTTTTTATTTTTTATGATTTGTTTATTTTACTGATTGCTCGGTGTTGGAGACTATTCTGGGACTGGGTCAGCAAAGTGCATAAGTTGGTGTGTGTGTGTGTGTGTGTGTGTGTGTGTGTGTGTGTGTGTGTGTGTGTGTGTGTTGTCTCCGCCATAACTGCTATTGCATAACTGCAAGCAGGTAAAGTATACAAAAAACAACTATTCCAGTCCCAGAAATTAGTGCAAATTGCCATTTGTCTGTGATTTCCTTTAAATTTTTGTCCATGCTATAAAACTTGCCTTTCATAATATGTGCTTGCAGTCTAGATATGAAAATAAGCAAGCAGTTTTAAATTCAGCAAGTGTCTGTGGCTTGAAAAAGCTCATTGGTAGATAGTGTGATACCATGAGGGATAATGGAGTGAATGATGATTTCTCATTGAATTCCATCTTCAAATATTGATTTGACCATGCATGTCTTCAGTTATACTGATTTATGAAATTAATGTTATTTTAGTTTTTAATTTCTGTTTTGTGTTCACCCCATTGATATATACCTTCATACTGCTATGTGTAAGTAAAACTCCATTACTGTGACTTAGTACTAGGGCTCTATAGGCTAAGACCAAATTACAAAGTAATGTTTTTATTATTATGTTTAACCACATCTTTCAGTTGTACCTCAATACATGTACAGTGATCATTTTATGTCTTAACATTTCCATGTTCTGCACTCAGTTCCACATTTATTTTTAAGAATTCTTAACAAATAACTGCAGTAAATAATATTGAATCATGTCTGCTAAGTGCTACACATTTTGCTTGTGTGTTCACCATTATGAGAGGCAGTGTCCCACATTTAGGAGATGGACGGTTGAGACGTGTATGGTTTAACAGTCAGTAACTAATTTTGATCTGGTGTTTACCTAGTCTTATAAACGTTATAATTATTTTAAGCATTAGACAATGTATACTGATTTTTTTTTATTTTGATTTCTATGAAGAGAGACATTATTTTTAACTATTTCTGATCTGTATGTATATTGTGAAATGCACTATATTTGTTACAAATATTTTAATGAATTAATACTTCCCTATCTCTGTTTAATTTCTATCCCCATTCCCAACTATCTTCTCCCTCCCATACTGCTTTGCGCTATATCCATTTATAATCATAACCCTCCCTAATAGTACCTATCCATTCCATGTTGTATCTTTTACTTTTCCCAAATAAACCCTCATTTCTTCTTATTTTGACTACATTATTATACTCTAGCCTTTCATACCCTTCTGTTCCTCACATTCCAGAGAAGATACCAGGGCAACCTGCCTCTTCTTTTATAGAATATACTTCTCTTGTTATCTGACCTCTTGCAGCTTACAGAATCCACCATCACTGACCCTCGTACTGTCCTGCAACTTCTTGTTTCCTTCATTGCTACTTCCTCACTACCTGACATCTACAAAATACAGATTCCTGAACTTAATTGTGTTACTGTTCAGCTTATCCTCTATTCTTCTCCTCCTACTGTGCCATCTTTCATCCTACCATGACGCAGTAATATCTATCAACTTCTCTCCAACTCTGTCCCAACCACTCATCCATACTTTCTCTTTACACTGTCCACATATTGCACCAAACCTATTTAATAGTCCCCTCACCTTTATTCCAAATATAGGCTGATTAATTGTACTTCACCTTAAACTTAAATAAAATTAAGTGCAAGAATCCTCTCCAAAAGCAAGTATGCATAATTCCTCAACATACTAAAATCTTTCTAGGAGAAGATGTACACCCTAATAATGGTCCTACCTGTCACAATGAACACAAGGATAATTCTCTCCCACATACTTCTGTAACCCAACATCAGCCAGTCACCAACCTTGGTGATCTCATTTTTGTTGCAATACATATTAAAAGTATAAGAAATAAAACTACTGAACTACATGTCTGGATTACCTAACATAAGCCTGATGTTCTGGTTGTAACTGAAACTTGGCATAAACAACTCTGAAGTTATACCTCCTGACTATAATATCATCTGTAATGACCATATAAAAAGGAAAGGTGGTGGCATTGCTTTAATATTTCCCAGTACCCATCACATCTCCCCTTATAGCAAACCAACCATAAAATGCAGTTCAGCAGAGATTCTTATTGCTTTCCTAAAAATAAACAATTATAAACAAAAATGTATTGCTGTCCTTCATATCCCTTCTGGAGACAATACAACTATACTGGAAGATATCCTGCATTGTATATCCATAACATTTCCATAACAAAAAGTATTACTAAGGGATATGAATGTCAATTGGTTGGACACAAACTCTATCTCCCCTACATCTAACATGAACTTCTACAGTTTCACACAACTAATTAATAGTCCCACACATTATAACAAGACATCAAATTCTCTATCAGACTGGATCCTAGTATCAGGATCAATGTCAGACTCTCGCAGTGATCATCTCCCAGTCTATATGACTAGATGTCTCACATATCCAGTTAAACAGCATATTTATGAAACAACACATTAGCTTTCCAAGTTTAACCCAGAAATGATTGTAACTACTCTCTCATCTATTAACTGGAACTTCCTAAAAATCCTCCCCTTAGATGATGCTGTAATTGAATTCAATACAACTTTTCTAAATATCCTAAATAGCCTTGCACCTACTAGAAGGAAAAGAGTGAAAACAAATAATGTAATTTGGCGAACCAAAAAGAGTAGAATGTTAATGCAAGACAGAGAAAAAATGTTGTGCCTTTCGGCTTTTCCCGGTTAGGGGTTGCCACAGCAGAACTCCGGTCCGCTAATGATTGGCAGTAGATTTTTATGTGCCGAGTTGTCAGCTCTGACGCACAACCTTCAATGAAGGTACGCCCATTCACGCATGTCTCCACACAGAAGACGCTCTAGCCGAGAATCGAACAGGACAACGTCTTACTGTGAGGCGATATGGCAAAAATATAAAACACCTCAAGATCTTGAAAACTTTAGAATGCTTCACAATCATACTAAAAAGCAAATAAATGAAGACAAAAAACTATACTATAATAACTTTCAGAATAATACTAAATGCAACCCTAAACAAATTGGATATTCATCAAAGAAATCTTACATCCTGGCCAAAAATTCAATCCAAACACCTCTCACGATAACTTACCACTTGAAACTGCAATACAGTTCAACTTCTTTTTATAGATACTATAGCATCTCTAACTAAGTATTCCTCAACACCTAATTTCAAACCTGACCAACAGCCACATATCACCACATCCACTTTCACCTTCAAAACCTTTGCCCACATTCTAAATAAAACTTCTCTCAAACAAACGTAAACCATGCCCTTATTCAGCTGATGACCTTCCAAGTGAATACCTAAAAAATAGCAGTCAACAGCATCGCTTATCGTATCTCAGTCTTTATAAATAGTTCAATCCAGGAATCCCACGTTTCCTCTGTATGGAAAAAGTCACACATTATCCCTCTGCACAAAGGAGGAAAATCAACAGATATTAATAATTTTAAACCTATAGCAATCTTATGCATTCAAAAACAATTGCTAGAGTATCTCCTGCAGGAAGAACTCCTGTCCTGTACACAACATGGCTTCTGTCCTTCCCATAGTACTAGCACTGTCCTTCTAACCTATATAGATACTGTCAATAAAGCTAGAGATAAGGGCAAACTAGTCTCTTCCTTATTTCTCAATTTGTCTAAAGCCTTCATCACAGTTTGTCACATTAAACCTCTTCAAATGTCCTCACTAGGTCTCTCTCTCAGCCCATCCTATTTTGGTTCAAAAGCTACTTGTCCAACAGGTATCAATCAGTAAAATGGCACTTCATGCTCTCTCCTTACCTCTCAGTTACCACCGGTTTACCACAAGGCTCTGTCCTTGGTCCTTTCCTCTTTAACATTTTCACCAACACCCTCTATACTTGCACACAGCAGGCCACCCTAAAACAATACACAGATGATTCCACTCATTTGCACATCTGACAACATGGTACATCTCCAAAAAATTACTCAGGAAGTTTTAACAACACTGAAACATGGCTTTGTGACTCACAACTCATGCTTAACCAAAAAAGACCAAACTACTACTTATTTCCCCAAATCCCTCTCTCATGAAAAACAAAATTTAAAGTCCTCTCTCTTGATAATACAACCACTGAAGTCACTTCTCATGACAAACTATTAGGGGTGATAGTGGATAACAATCTTACATTCGGCCTACATATATAAAATTGCATAAGTAAACCTCATCAAAAACTAGGGATGCTTTACAAAGCCAAAAACTTTCTCACCGATGCAACTAAAACTACACTTGCCCATACTTTTCTACTTCCCAATCTTCTATATGGCACTCCTATCCTTACTAACCTCCAGGCTTCACAAAAAATAAAATTTGAGCAATGCTATATCAAAGTTGCTAAATTTGCAGCACATACCCCTTTCAGAACCCACCTCTTTATAGCACTGAAAATCCTTAATTGGTTAGAGCTGCCACATCAACTAACATATACACAACTTCTTGCCACCTATAAAATTATCCAGCATCCATCTGCCTGTCCAGCACTAAAAACATTCTAGACAACTATGTTCCCAGTCAGTCATTGCAATCCAGTGACTAAAAACTCCTGTCTACAAATCTAACAAATCTGCTGGACATTGCCTGTACTTGTACAAGGTTACTATGTCCTGGAATGCCTTACCTGTATCCATCAGGCCTATACCCTCCCTCCCATTTTTCAAAACCACTCTGAAATACTTCCTAGCTAAAATCTGGCTCTGTTCTTGCTCAAAATGGGATAAACTATATCCCTAAATGTGAATAGTTATCTTGTCATTCCTTATACCTCCTTACTCTCCTTTATTCACTTACTTCCTTACTGCTATCTAATTCTCTTTCCTGGCTTTCTCTATAATATACCATAAGCCTGTTTTTCCCTAACTTCATATTGCAATTCCTATTCATATTGGACTAACTTACCTTTACTTTCTTTACAAACTGTCTAAAACTTCTCTAAATATTAAATGATTGTCATATACCTTGTATTAATTCTTAACCAGTTTTTTTATATTATGTCTAATTTGTTATAATTATTTAAACTATAGATGTTTTTGTTTTATTTTTGAAGACTGTAAAATTATTGTTCTTAAAATGTTTTGTAATAATTTGGAGCTTTTCTCCCCAGGCCTCCACTGAAAATGGACTTCTACCCAGTCAAAATTTCCGGTAATCAAATGTCAATTAGTAAATAAATACATTCTCTGCACATCTCAGCTGTGAAAGAATCTGTCTCAGATGGACTTCATCTGTTAACACAGTGTAAAAAATAAATAAAACATTTTTCAAACTGCTCAAGAGTTGTAGAATAGCAACGGAGCTGCAAGTTTAAGGTGGAAAAACTGTGGCCTTCATCATGACTGTCTCCTTTCAAGTTAGATTTGGATGAAGTTTTATTCCACATTTGCTGACTACCTCATAGGGAAATCATCAAGTAAAAATGTCAATAATAATTATACCAGAGAATTGAGGGAATGGAGAGTTTATAGTGCATGGTCAGATCAACTCATTAGTGGGGTAATGAAGCACCATTATTAGGTAGTGAAAAATATATTGGATTAATAGATATTCCAAGGCCATGAAGTTTTGCAATCATTTATGACTTGCAAGTACCTTCCTTCAGTCTGCATCTCCTTTCTGTGGGAGGGCGCTGCCAATAAATCTCAGAGTAAATTTATGAATACCCATCCAGTCATCTAGGTTATGTTTAAAGGAGGATAGTGATTCACTGTTTAACATGCAGAGGAAGTTTCTTCCAGAGGTTTGAGAAGTGCTGGGTTATAAACCTATCGTTACACCTCGTTTTATGTTTAGTTCCCTGATTCTAGTACTGTTGGAGTCATTGGACTTTGTGGAGATACAGGAGTTCCAAGATGACCAAATCTGTAATGGATCCATCTCTTGATATCTCAGGGACTGTGGGCCTGTGACTTTTTCACTTAGAAGTATTTGGAGTCTTTCTGATTGCTTGATATGTTTAGTGAGATACACCCCAAAGGGAGCATTGTACCCGATAATTGATCTCATCAATGTTTAGTATAAGGGGGTGATTATTTCTTTAGACCTTGAAGATATTTCTTTGGCATTTAAATATGCTAAATAAAAGGATTTTCTGACAAATGTTTCTCATGATGGTCAAAAGACAGAAAATTATAACCTAAGTCTCTAGATCCCTGGCAAAATTTTTGTTTTATAGTGGTCTGTCGTTTATACAATATGATGAAGAGAGGGGGGGCTGTCTACCAAAAGTGATGATATTGTACTTTTTAGTATTTATTTGAGTTCATTTTAATACACCAAGAATTTACTAGGGAGAGTTCACTCTACAGTGTTTGGGTATCAGAGTGTGACGTAACTGACAATCCCCAGTTTGCAGTCATCTGCAAACTTTGTTAGCCAGAAGTCTTGGTTGTCTGCTTGGATATCTGAGAAGTGAAGGCCAAAAAGAGAGGTCCCAGAACCAAGCCTTGACAGACACTATTGGTAACTTTCTATTTTCTTATGAGACACCTGCAGCTCACATTGTTTGGGTTCTGTCCTTCAGCCAGTTTGTTACTCATCTTACCATATATGGGCAAAATCTTAAAGTATTTAGCTTTTGTATGATACTAGCGTGGGGAATGGTGTTGAAGGCTTTGGACACCATGACTAATGTCTACACCTCTGTAACTCATTTGAGAGGTTATTTCATATTGTTCATGATTTTATATATTGGCACATTCATTTAAATGTATTTTACATCTGTTCTTATTAGTACCTTTCATTTTTTTTGTGAATTCCTTGATTATATGAACATTTTTCTTAATTGGCTATCTATTAGTATATTGGGCATGGGGTGTTATAGTTTAAATAAAACAATAATTAACAGATGTCTACTTGCATTATAATTCTAGTTTCTTTTGGCATGATTTTATACTAGTAATATTTTTGTTATCTATCTCCTTTGCTGTTTTTAATATGTTCTCTAGTTGGGAGGCATTGGCTCTAATATCTGTTTTTCACTGCATGACGAACTTTTCAGCTATCAGGCCATTTTCTGATTCATTCAGTGGATATTACTACTTTACTGGCATTATACTTTTTGGATTACATTGATAATTGTAGTAGTGTCTTTACTTGCTTTTTGACACTGCCTCAGCATTACAGTTGTATTTTGCTGCCAAGTTGTGAACATACCTCTTAACTTCTTAGCTCAAGAAATTTGAACAAAGCCAAAAATAACACATTTAAAAAATCAGTCTTAATAACTTGATCATTGACAGAATGAGATGTTTTGCATCAGCATACATTTTCTGAGGGATATGAAGTCTGACACTCAAATGTCTGCCATTATTTAATTACTTTAATCATCAATGATTTGAAAAAATAAAATTATGAGGAACAGACCAAAAGTAATGTGGCAAAAATTTAGACAATTGAGAGGTATGGTTGTGCAAAACTATTTAATTTTAAACTTAGCTGGGGACTATATCTGTTGTTGGTCTTACATTGCTGTCTTGCCCTTTGTGAGTTTTGTTTGAACCTTTACTACAGACTTTTTATTATTATTTATTGAGAATTTTCTGGAGCACCAGATGACCTAGCTATGTCTCTGCTCAATGGACTTTGGCGTATACTATTTGATTTTTTCAGTCTAAGTCTTGAGTTAAGCCTTTTGATGAGCATTTAGTTTATAGTAATTTTAATGTGCCTTTATCGATTTTACTTTGACTGAAATACACTTAATATTCACCTTTGTAGCACAAGTTTTTTATGCTTGTTGCTTTCAGGGAAAGATTTGGGCGATATTGTACTTGAAGGCCTCACCTTGCGTTTCGTGCAGAAGTGGGCGTGTCACGAATGATTGATGACCAGGTCTGCATATGTAATGAGCCATGATTGACATGGCATTCAAACAATGTAAACAAATGGACTTTTTTTTTTTGCTAAAAATAAAAGCACCTCTTGAAGAATTTTAGTTGCTTGTTACATTTTCAAGTGTTTCAGGTACAAAAATAATAGCTTTTTTGCAAAAAATAAAAGCCCACACTTTTTAGAATTTTAGTTGGTTGGTAAGCGATTCAAATACAAAAATAATAGCTTTAGTCGACTAATAAAGGGAACTTAAAAAAAAAAAAAGGACACTTGCCATTTTCATATCCCCCTCCCCACAAGGACACACCTGCCCAAATAAGGGACTGCCCAGCCTAAAGGAAGTGAGCTTATATACTTTATTTTGACAAAAAAATGTATCTCTCAATTAAATCATTAGCTTAAAAAGTGACCATGTAGTTTACTGTTTAATTTAAAAGAAAATATACTTTGCAGACAGCCAGATGCAGGAACAAAACGAAGTTTCTGAAATATGTCTTTTATTTAATAAATACGCATTTCTTTGTTTATATTAAAATAAGAAACAAACAATTGCTCTCGAAGACAACACAAGACACGTACTAAAAGCCGGACAGTGTATTAGATTCTTCGAGGGAATACATATTCATTAGTGCCCGATTACGAAACAGCACGGGGGTGGGGCTTGCCACTGCGCATCTGGTGAGTCCCTCAAGTACAATATCGCCAAGATTTGAATGGGGTAGTAACATTTCTGCTGTTGTAATAGACGCTATAATAACCTTGTCCTGTTTGTCTCTATGGATAATATTGTGTCCTCTATTTCTAGCTAGATTTCGTGACTTGTTGCTGCTTTGTCCCTGATTCCATCGAGGCTGAGAGGTAGGTAGTATAACACGTTTTCTCAAAACGTCTTTTTTTCTTGGTGGGTGGGGGGGACGTTTTGAGTCAAAATGAGGGAGGTCTCAGTGAGAGCTATGATCGAATCAACAAACAAAAATTGTGCAAGTTGTATCAATTTCCATACCTTTCAACCTCTAGTTCAAGAAATCTGGACAAAGCTTACAATAGTGGTTTTGGTGGTGGTAGGGATGTGGAGGACAAAAGTCCCAAAATAGGTGCAGATTTGAAATGTTCCTCTTATAAATCTAGAAAGTAGCTAGAATAACAGGTTTGTTAGTATGCAATTTCTGAGATATATAAAATCTGAAAGTCAAATGTGTGTCGTCAGTTAGTGACTTCAGCCCTCAGTGATATGTCAGAAAAACACACATTTAATGAGACACACACCAAAAATATGAGGCAAAAAAATCTTGACTGTTGAGAGATATGGTTTTGACATAAAACTGGCACTGGTTGCAGCCAGAGATCGCGTTGACTGTTGCCAAGAAACCACTTCTGATGCGCAGCTGTCAAGCTACGCCGCCAACGTAACATTCTGGATAGCCGGATATACAACAGAGTCCCGTATTCTTACTCGTTACAGCTGGGAAGGGATGACATTTACCAGCTCCATGTAAACCCAGATTCATAAAACATGGCTCTCAGCTTTCCATCTCCTAAATGAAAAACACTGCCTGTCACAATGCGGAGCAAATAGGCAAAATGTGGAACAGCTAACCGCTTACTAACAACTTCAACCAGGAAGGTCACAGGGTGGTCAAAATGTGCTCCTTTACGCTTATAAAACGTTCTTATGATGAATTAACACGATTCAGTACTATTTACTAAGGATATCAGTTAAAAAAATCCTAACGTTAAATTTGGGACAGATCCTTTCAATGTGGATCTTCAAGGAACGGAATTTTTAAAGACCCAAAATGAATAAAGTTCCTCGTAATGAGGTGCACTTGAGAAGTAACAGCTATTTTCATTTTAATATAATTTGAGTCTCGCTGTATATGTTTTGACAATATAAGAAACACATTCCGTTTTCTTTACATACCATCTCACGTTTAGTGCCTACGCTGAGGGAATGGGGTAGGTACAATTGGAATGTTTCGAGAGATAGGTGTGGCTAGTAGCTGTAACCAATAGCTGTATTAGTGCGTCACGTATAACTGCCTCTTGTTTGGTAGGCGGCACCTAAAAGTTCCACCAATTACGAATTAGTATATGTTCTTGCCCTTGAGTGTGAGAAGTTATCAGTGTGTGGGCTTCACGGCCAAGTTTTATGGTGACTATTGGACTGCAGTAGAAAGAGCGGAAGTACTTCGTTTGTGGGTATCAGCATGGGGAGCAAAATGGCTGCAGGCACCCGAGTGGTGCAAGTGAGTTGTAGAGTATTTAGACGTATCTGTTAAAATGCATTAATTTGGAATACTGACTTGCTTATAATTGAGGAGTGGTTTGTTTCGATTTTTCTGCATTAGTGACCCGATGTTTTGATCATGTCTTCATGTCCTTTGAACTTCAGTTTGAATTTTAATAATTGTCTTAATTAATACAGTGAATAGCGATTTGTGCAGAGCTGTCGTATATGGTGCCATGGACGAAAAGATACGTCATTAACTGAATTGGTGCATTTTATACATCTACTTTATTAATGGAATGAGTGTAGTTTCCAGACGCCTTTATGTGGAATAAATAATTTTGTATTTGTCTTATGGTGCAATGTGGGTCAGTATAAGACAGATTTTGCCACACTTTAAAATATTTGTGAAATACTTGCACAGCGGTTATAATTGTTTGGATTTTCTGACCTCTAAAGTAAGGTCAGTGTAGATAAGAACCACAAGATGGCAGGCAAAACTATGCGTAAGTTTCTCTGTCTTTTTATAGTTATGAGCATTCCAGAACTGACTGTTTATCAGACTTTTTCGTTTGCTACCCAGGTAGAGACGATAAGTTTTACCACCCAAAAAGAAATGGAGAAGCTATAGAATTCCTAATGGTCTCTGAAATGTTTCGGGAAGGGTTGGTGGCTATAATTCAGCTTTCCTTATCTGAATTATTGCCAGGTTGTTTTTTGAAGAGGGACATTTGGCACAAGATCTGCACACCTTAGACTGTACCTTCGAACAAAGTGCTTATTTCCCATGGCTTTATGTCTTATGAAGAGTGTAGCACAGTTTGGGATATTGCCTATGAAAAGTTAATTAAACTTGCTGAACATCATTTTAATGTTCCTGCTGTAGTGATTTATAAGAGCAGTATTTAAAATCTTTGCCTATGTTTGGGCCTTAGCACAAGAAACCTGAACAAAGAGTTGTGATGCACCACCAGTGCTTTTTTTATTTTGAGCAGACTAACAAATGATGCATAGTACATGGTAACACTCACATTTGACAAACTCCTTTAAACTATAAATAGTGCTGAACATGACATCACCTAAAAAGTGACTGGCATATTTGTCTTTCCTAATTGTATGGGCTTATTTATATGAAGGAGCCCCGGTGGTGCAGTGGTAGCGTTGTTGCCTGACAGCAAGAGGTTCTCCCGTTCGATTCTCGGCTGGAGCGCCTTCTGTGTGGAGTCTGCATGTCCTCCCCACGGTCGAGTGGCGTTCGAAATACATGTGTAGAATGG
This sequence comes from Protopterus annectens, assembly GCF_019279795.1. Lineage (NCBI taxonomy): Eukaryota > Metazoa > Chordata > Ceratodontiformes > Protopteridae > Protopterus > Protopterus annectens. The sequence goes on along the minus strand of NC_056738.1, from coordinate 23,494,158 downwards.
GTGTGTCTTTGACGATTGGGTGTCGAGCTGGCACCTTGGCACCTCTAAAAAATATATACTGCCAATCATTAGGGACCCCCTAACAGGGGAAAAAACGAAAGAACAACATTATGACTAATATGAAGGGTTACTTGCTTTCTGTAGGTTTTGATTGCGTTATATTTGGGTCTAGATATTTCTAGTAGGTTGTTTTGTGAAGAGTGGAGGTTATCCAGGCTCTGAAGAGAGATGAAGTAAAGCTATTGGGGGGGGCGGGGCGGCTACTGTAATTTCTTTGGTACTGTATAAGAATGACTGTATTGCAGGCTTGGGTGAACATGTTGAATGTTGTGGAATAATGGATCTCATGTTTGCAGCTACAGATATTTTAGATTTATATATTGTGTGATTTTATCTTAAGTTAGCCTTTTCTTGCTGTCGCCTATAACCTAAGCCTATTTCCTACCCTTTTCCTTGGTAATTACATTTTTTACCTTTTATTGGTATTTTCACTCTCTTCTGTGTCTGACAGACCTTTCCTTTCTACTAGTAGTATTTTTTAAAATAACATCACTGGTATTTACTCCCTTATTTTTTTTTCTATAGGATAGCCTTGTTGCCTTACTATGTCAGACAAAGCTAAGTTGGGATTTAAACAGTCTGTGTGTACGTAAGATGCCTAACTCAGATACACATGTTCGTTGTGTCTACTGTTTGGGTGTGGATCATATTGGAGCTGACTGTGACACTTGTGCTAGTTTTAGTAATTGTATACTAACAGCATGTAGTAATAATTAAAAGGTTTATTCAAGGCACCTTTTTGGGAGGTTTTATCTGGGTTGGAGGTCTCCCCCTCCAAAGACCAAAAAAAATAGTGACAAATGGAGTCACTTGGTTCCTGCATCTCCGTCAGTTACGGAACCGAGTCGGCTCCATGCTTCCTGTGCGAAGACCTCTATGGCACCAGGCTTTGCACTTTTGTCCATGATCTTCACTTCTATTTCAGCTCTGACCTTGGCACCACTGATTTCAGTGCCGTGCTTGGATCCGACATTGGCTCCCATGACTCTACCTGCTTCGGCACCAGTCCCAACCACTGTGCCGACAGTTTCTTCTGCTACAAAACTCCAATACCTGCCAAGGACTAGATACCTTCGGTGCATACTGTCTCTGTTCCAACAGCAAGGTTTTCCCTGTCGGCACCATCCACCCTTGCTGCATTGCTCCTGTGGAACTGATGCTCTCCCAAAGCAGTGCTTGGACTATCCGTACCTTGGTACCTAGCCCGGCACCTATTTTCTCGCTGGTGCCATCTATGTCCATGGCTCCAGCTTCTAGTTCTCTTGCTCCTCTCCCAACCCTCTATTTCAGGACCTCGGCCACAAGAGTCACAAGAACCCTCTTTGAAGGGAATCCCTTCTCAGGAGTCTTCCTCAAAGATCCAACTGGGGAGCCACCCCGGAAGAAATGGTGCAATAGGAAGCACCTTGATTCACCGGAGGATTTATCACCAAAGACACTGTGTCCGGGTTTTACTTGAGGGTTCTTTTTTAGTGCCAAAAATTAGAGAGGACTGGAGGCCAATCCTGGATCTCAGCTTATTGAACAAATTTATCAAACCTCAAAAATTCCATCCCTGACTTGGGGTGGGAGGTGCATTTCCAGGGAAAGACTGTCCAAGGCACCTGCATTTCCAGGGAAAGACTGTCCAAGGCACCTGGTCCCCCATGGAGGCCAACTTGCAAATGTCCTGGAACTGAGGGCAGTTCTTAACGTTGCAAGTGTTCCATGCATCCTTTCCCTTGGGGACCATTGCAATTCAGACATGTCAGGCAAGGTGGAACCAGGTCTTACCCCCTGTGCCTGGAAGCCATGAGGATTTGCCACTGGGCGATTTCCACCCGCTTTCTTATAGCAATGCACATTTCCTGGGAGTTCCAACCTTATTGCAGACAGTCTGAGCAGGAATATCCTGATGCCTCACGGGTAGTCTCTCAACCCTTTAACAGCAGATCGGATCTTCCAGTGCTGGGGCAAGCCTTGCTGTGACCTGTTTGCTTCCCCTCTAAACTACAAATGCAGAAGCTATTTTGCCCTGATCTCCCCCCCCCCCCGGGAACCACCGAGGGATGCTCTAACGCACGATTGGCCCCCGGGTCTTCTGTATGCCTTTTTCTCCCGTTTTGTCCTCCGTCCCAGAATTTCTCCAGAAAGCTCAGAGCTTGAGAAGCAAAGTGATCCTCATTGCCCCCTACTGGCCATGTCAAGTTTGGTTCCCGTTTCTATGGCCTCCTCCTCTGGGGACTGATTCATCCGAACCTGCATGGTTCCTCCACTTCAGTGATTGCCAGGCTGCCTGACATCCCATCTCCTGTTCGTGAAATTCCTCTGATCTCTCTCACACAAGCCTTCCATTAGAAAAGTTTATTCTGCTAAATGGACTAGGTTCTCTTTTTATTTGGGCTAAAGACGAGAACTTGGACCCTTTCTCTATGCCTATTCAAAAGATCCTACAATACCCAACTACTCTTGTACATGCAGGAGCCTTAACTTCAACGGTCTCTGTACATTTAGCAGCTATCGCCAGTTTTCATAATGGTCTTGATGATTCTTCAGTTATGTCACACTGGCTATGCAAGTCCTGTTTTGAAGAGAGTATTACATGTCAGGCCTCCCTTAGAAGCCTGGGACTTGACTCTAGTGCTTCAGTCTCTCACTTGTTCTCTCTTCAAACCCTTCATGTGATTTGAAAATTGTCATGGAAAACACAGATAGTGTTTCATCGTACTGGCCCTTATTTCTTGCCCAAGGTCATTTCTGTTTTTTCCATTAACCAATCTGTTGACCTGCCGGTTTTCTTCCCTCGGCATTCTAACAGAGGGGAGTACCTTTTGCACACCCTTGATGTGCATCGGCAGCTCCGTTATTTGGACAGGGCTAAATCTTTCAGGAGAACAGATCAATTGTATGTGGCCTTTGCAGGATCCAGATTGGGTAAACCTGTTTCCAAAGTGACCTTTATCCTCTTGGCTTAGATACATTATTACCTTTACCTACCAACAAAATAAGCTATCTTTGCCTTCCAGAATAAAGGCTCATTCTACCAGATCTATAGCTACTTGTACCTTTTCATTCCAGAGCCTCTGTGGATGATAGCAGCAGCCACTTGGGCAAGACCTCATACCTTTATATCTCATTACAAATTGGATTTGACCTCCAGGGGGCGAGCATCTTTTGGTTCTATGGTGCTTAGGAATATCCTTCCTTAAGGGCACCCACGACAAAGAACAAAGATTTCCAACATCAGATATGTCTTAACATAATGTTCCATCTGTGTTGTAGATCTTTGTACATTATTTCCCGCCCTCCTTCCCCCTGCCTGGACTCCACTATATAGTCTGTGGATGTGATTTGACTGGGGAGTAGGTAAACCAACTGGGGAGTAGGTATTCCATTGTAAGGAATCCAGAGTTCGGTATCCAGCTTTCCTTGAGTAGACCATTTATTTGATACCGGAGGATGACTGCAGTATTGGCTACAGTAAGGGTACTAGGTAATCTGGCAGTATTGCAGATGGATGCAGAGGATTTTCTGCAGGCACCACTTTGTGGTATGCAACTCTTCAGGCTTGTAAAACACACACTGTCTAATATTCGTACAATGTAGGAAAGCAGGGATGATGAGAGATTGGATTAGAAGTGGTCCTTTTAACCTTGAAGTTTAGCGTGTCATTGTTAGAATGCCCTATCTTTGCCAACAGTTCTCCGAGCCACATTTTGCCAAGACCATAACTCCAAAATGGCACTTTGCCAAAACGGAAAAGAGTTAAACCATGTTATCTAATTTTTGCAGGGGGGCAAGCACCCCTACACCCGCTATGTGGGGGGCTATGCCCTCCACACCCCCTGCTAATTATATATACTAATTCTGAGATGTCACTACAGTGACAACAGTATTTGTTCATATATACTGTAGTGTTTCGGAGAAGTGTAAATTCGGAGTTATGACTTTTGCAGAATGTGTTTCAGAGAACTGTATTTTCGGCAATGTGAATGGGAATCATACATTTTCACTTTGTCTGCTGACCATTGAAATGGTTGCAGCTGTTCTGGTAATTCATTCCTCACTGGGTTGAGGTAGGAGCCAGTCACAGTGCTGACATGTAGACAGCCACCTAGGCATTTTTTTCCACACTGCCCTAGCCTTTCCCATGCATGCCATAGTAAGCATTGTAGAGGTGGGCAGCGAATGGAAGCAGTGAGGAGAATGTCATTTACATGTGTAGCTGCACCTAAAGCAGCCCTGCTGTTCATAATGTGTGGGCAGCTCCCATGAGATGTCTGTCTGTATTATCAATTTGCAGTGAGACAGGCACCCCACACTCCTGACCCTTCTAATGTAGAAAGGAAGTGGGCACTCCTTTTTCCTCACCTGGCTGGTTGCCTGATTTCGGCTCCAACCAGTCAGGGAACATTTAACAGCCTTTTGAATTTATGAAGACACTGTTTTACCAACTGGGATTACTCCAAGCCTTAAAAAGGCATCCCTGTATGAGGTCCACATAGTGGTATTCCTGGAATGCTTAAAATATTCCTTAATGCCTACCTTCCTTCCAGAAAAGATGCAGACCTATCCTCTGTGATTTTTCTGAATATCCGTGAGGAAATTCTTAAAGGAGCTGTGTTTCACGGCCTTCTCCATTGTGATTGTTCCTTATGCCAGATGTCAGTCTCTGCCCAGTGCTCTGGTACCTCAAGTCATCAGGCAAGTGCTTTGCCTTGATGAGCCAAAACATGTTCTGTCCAATGTGGGAGGCCAGTCTTCCCTCAGAGCTAATCAGTATGTGGCCACAGGTGCCTTGGACTTTGTTTGGGGATTTTTCTCCTAAGCCATCGAGGTATTTTTCTTTCGGCTTTTCACGGTTAGGGGTCGCCACAGTGGAACTCTGGTCTGCTAATGATTTTTTATGGTGCTGAGGTGCCAGCCCGATGCCCAACCTTCAGTGAAGACACGCCCATTCAAGCATGTCTTTCGAACGCCACTCGACTGTGGGGAGGACATAGACGCCACACACAAGGCGCTCCAGCCGAGAATTGAGCAGGAGAACCTCTTGCTGTGAGACAACGCTACCGCTCCACCACCGTGGCTTCATCACGTGTGTGTATGTATGGATATAAACTACAAATTACTACAGCTCTCAGCCTTCTTCTTCCTACCTAGAGGAACACAGTTTTTGTACTTTCCTCACTTGCTTAGAAACAGCAGCTCTTGTACTCACTTTCTTCACTTTCTAGAGGAAAGTAATTTTTTATTCAGGCATGTCCAGTAGTTGGCTCCCAGTTTTCTCCTGTCTGCCCCAAGGATGCCCAGAATCCTCAGGTAATGTAGCAATTGCCTCATGTAGACAGACCACACACTCCTCCTACCACCCAACACCACAACCTGTGAGAGATGCACTTATCTAGCCAAACTGGCGGTAAAGCTCTCTTCCAACCAAGATTGATAGTAAAGAGGAGAATGTAAACACTTGCACCACACTCCTTCACATAATCCCACTAAACCTACACCACCAAAATCCACACATGGAAACACAAAAACATTTGTGGAGGTTCTCAATAATAATCTGCTCAAGCAAGAGAGAACTGCAAAGCAGAAACACAAGCAACCTCCACCCCCAACATAACCCAAATGATGCATTGCCCACAGACTGCAGTGCCAATAAACCACAGCCCATAAGGCAAAACAACGTACCCAACGCACTAGTCATAGGTGACTCTCTATAGTCAGGCACACTGATGTCCCGCTAAACAAGGAGAACATTACTGTCAGCTGCCTTTCTGGTGCTAGGATCCGCCACATAACCCGTGCACTCGGGTCACTCCTCCACAAAAAGTACAAATATGACTCTGTCATTGTCCATGTTGGTGTGAACAACCTGAGACTCACCTCCCTGGACTACATGAAAAGAGACCTGGAAGAGCTCTCTGATCTTGTAGCCCAGGCAGGTATGACTCTAGCCCTGAGTAGCATCCTGCCATCGCCCAGAATGTTACCGCAGTAAAAGGACAAAATGATTGACTTCAACAATTGGCTAAGCTTCTGGTGTCATTCTAAGGGGATCCAGTATCTGTCTGCCTTGGATGGCATGGTCAACAGACCATGGTGCTTTTCCAGAGATGGCCTGCACCTGTCGCCCCTGGTATTCCGGATACTGGCTAAGGGTCTTGCCGCCCCTATTTTTAGGCAAGGTTCAAATGACATTCACCACCGTAACGGGAAAAGGCAAGCAAAAACTGAGGGTAATAATACTCAATGCTAGAAGTCTAAATCTCAAAGTGCACTCACTCGAGGCACTCCTTTAAAATGGAGAACATCGAAATCTGTGCAGTGACTGACCTGGTTCAAGGCTGTAGTGCACCCCTGCATTACCAGGCTGTAACTCATACCACACTTTTCAGCTGTCTAACCTGGACCAGAACACCAAAAGCAGAGGTGTGTCCATATTCATTAAGGATATTCACACCTCCAGGCTAGTTGCATTCGAGGTTATCAAAGTGCAACTAACTCTGGGCAAAACTGCAATTCACATTGTAGCTTGCTGCATACCCCACCATTAACTGGAAAAACTACTCGTGTACCAACTCCTTCTTTCAATGCTTTCTGGAATTCATAAATTCCCATGCTCTGGATCAACTTATCTTCACCCCCACAAGGGGCAACAATATATCTTGGACCTAGTCATTACCAACATGAGTAACCGGTGTTGCACACCTGAAGGCAACTCCTCATTAGTCAGATCCGACCATAAGCTAATCACACTAGATATCCGCATCCTGACCCCACTCACCATTAAGGAAACCACGGCAAATAATTTCTCCAAAGCCAACTTCATGCTTCATAAGATAGTGGCAAACTTCATCACACCCATGTAGATGGACACTACAGTTATGACTGCTGAATCCCACACAGATTCCCTCTGTAACCACTTACACGAGTGCATGGATCGTGCTATCCCAAACAGAACCAAGACATTATCCTCCAAAAAAAGGAAGCCAATCTGGTGGTCCCCTGCCATAAACTCTACAACAGAAGGAAGAAACTGTTGCAAAAGAGAGTAAAATCCCATGAGTGGAGGAGCTCCCTGGTCAGCCTCAATAAGAAGCTGCGATCCCTTATAAGATCCTCCCAAAGCTAGTTATGAAAACAAAATCGCCACTGATTCTAAAGGCAACCACAAAGAATTCTATAGCTATGTCAAGAATCTCAATGGCAACACCCAGATCTGCTCTGAGTTGCAGCACAGTGGCATGAAAATTACAGAACCAACTGATATTACCAACATCCTGGCAGATAGGGTTCAGTGCTAACATTACCCCTCCTCACTCCCTAAAGGGCCCATATCTATACAGGAAGAATGCAGAGTCTCTGTTATCACATCTGTGCAGGTAAAAGCTGCACTCTAAAACCAAAAACACAGCATCTATGGGACCTGACAACATCCCAGGCTGCGTTTTTATACGAACTGGTTCCCCACCTAAGCACTTTGTTCAGTCATCTCACTTCAGGCTTTGTGCCCACTGAATGGTGCACAGCAACAGTTATCCCACTCCACGAAGGGGGAGCTTTGAAGGGGGAGCTGCCAGGCTATGGAACTCCTAAACAAAGACATTGGTAACCTCCAAACTCTGGGTGGAGGAAAGGCAGATCATGCCTTCTGTACCTGATCGACTTCTTTGAGGCAGTCGCCAAAGCCGTAGACTAGGGTAAGATGGTTCACACAGCCTATCTTGACCTCGCCAAGGCTTTCAACACCATCCCCCATTCTGGAATTATAGCTAAACTCACTAAACTAGATATAAATCCCTACTTCACAAGATGGGTTGCTAACTGGCTAACTGACAGAACCCACCCTGTGAAAGTTTTATTTTATTTTGCATTTGATGACTGGGATAGTCCGACTGGATATATGTCCAATTTCGGCAGAGGCCCGTTGAGAAGCTCCACATAACAAAAAAGATACAGTACATCACTGAGTAATTTAAACTCTGGCAGTCATGTTTAGAAAAATATTGACAGAATACAGGCAGATATCAATGTACACAATGTGCAGACATTACATCTGATGACGTATCAGAAAATGTGAACATAGAATACAATCAGATCTCATAATTCACGATGCTTAGACATTCAAATGCTATGAGACCGATACTTGGCTAAACAGCGAAGACCTGTATTAGTGAAGTTGTTAGGTTTAGAACAAGAGCACAGCCAAGTTCCCTTTTAAATAGGGGTAATGAAGTTTCCTTGGTAACGGTAGTAGGGAGTAGATTCAGATTTTACTGGTTTGAGTTGCCAAATATAGCATCGCCTGGAGAGTTGTTGGATTTTTGGGTCAGTATCATTAGTTTATCAGCTGAGCGTAATGGCCTGGGGGCACTGAGGGGTGCGAATATTTTTGAGGGCAGGGGTGTTATCAGGTTGATGGGAGTATTTTAGGCTCTACTATAAGCTGTTTGAACTGTAGGAAGGGTAGGATACTCTAGCCATCCCAGTGCTTTGAGGTAATGGTGGGTCCTAAAAGCCATGCCAGTAGTGAATCTGGCTATATGATTGTAACATCCTGATAATTTGTTGGTGAGAACAGGGGAGGCATACATAAGGGTAGAGAGGAGGTGTGATCTTGCAATAGCTACCCTAGCTTGGGGGGGGGGTTAGTTAAGGTTTGGCTCTGTACATGGAGCCAAGGTTTTTTTTTTTTTTTTTTTTGTTGACAGACTTAATAGTGTGACATGTTTATCAAATTTCAGGTTGTTGTCTATTATTACTCCTAGAAGCTTTGTGTGGTCATCAGGGGAGATGATGGTAATTTCAGGTTGTTGTCTATTATTACTCAAAGTTTTGTGTGGTCATCGGGGGAGGTAATGGTGTCTCTGCTTGATTTGATGTTGAAGGAAGAGGAGAAATTCTATGGTTGGGGAAGAAAAGTGGTAGCTTGTTTTTTTGTTGGGCTTTAAAAGCAGGCAGCATAGCTAACCATGTTTCTACCGTGCTGAAAGTGGTCTGGGTGAAGGTTAGAAGTTGTGTAGGAGAAGAGGCGGAGCATATTGGTGTCTAGTCATCTGCACATTGGATGCAGGTGGCTCCTGGGATGGTGGTGTGCAGATCATTGATAAAGACAGAGAAAAGAAGGGGACCTAGTATGGACCCTTGTGGGACACCTAGGGTTAGAGGAAGTTGGGATGACGGCTTGCTCTGCCATAAGGCAGCCTGCTCTCTACCGTTTTTAGGTAGGAGTGAAACCATTGTATTGCGTGTTGGTCTAAACTGACGGGTTTGTAGGGTATTGAGCAGTAGCTGATGGTTGACCATATCGAAAGCTTTTGAGAGATCTAGTTGCAGACTCCAAATCAGTGACAATTGGAGTACCACAGGGTTCAGTCCTAGGACCTCTCCTGTTTTTGTATCTACTTCTCTGAAGTACAGGTACAGGCTAACCTAGAAGGCCTCTGGGTAAAAGTTCGCAGATGACTGCAAACTAGGAGCCATAGCAGAGAGTCCCCAAATGATGTGGACATCTACAGAAGGGCCTCACTTGAGACAGATGCCTGGTGTCAGAGGCATGGCCTCAAGCTCAATGCCAAAAAGTTTGTCATCCCCTTTGGTAAAACCTCTGTACCCATGAACTACCACATAAACTGCAGTCTACTTAACGCCGAATGTGTGAGACCTTTGGACCCAGGTGAACAGTAGTCTCTCTCCTTTGATAATCGCATCACCACAGTAGTCGGGAAATCCTTCTATGTGGCACACCTCATCACAAAAGGGTTCTCATCCAGGGAAATAGGAGGTCATTGTTCCCCTCTACTTGGGACTCATTAGACCCATTATAAAGTACAACGCCCCTTTTGGATTTTACCTCACAAGACATCTGCAGCAGTTGGAAAGGCCGCAGAAGTACCTCACAAAGAGGATTACTGGCCTCAAACAGATGTCCTACACAGACCGTCATCTCCAGCTTTACTCTGTAGCATATCACATACTCAAGATCTCTGCCTAACATATAAAGCTACGTTAAACCCAGAGCTGTTGAACATGCTACACCTAAAGAAATCCCAATCCTTCCGTGCTACACTCTCTAGGGACCTAAACCTTGTCACTACAATAAACTGGACATGCTGGAGGGATAGATTCCTGTCCCAGAGACTTCCTATAATCTGGAACGAGCTACTTATCTATGTCAAGCAAAGTTCAAGAAAATCTTGAGTAGATGGGAAGTAGGAAATAACACTCCGGTATGAGGGAAGATATATTTAGGAACTGTGGAAACGTCCCTTGCATGAGACCCAATCATAGAAGCACCAATAGTTGTTGCCTGTGAAGCTGCTGTTACTGTTCAGTTCTATAGAAGGTTTACCTTTTTTCCTGATTTTTGGAACATAGTCCTGGATCTCCATGCCCTACAGAAGTTTAGAGGTGATGTCTTTATTGACTTAAAGGAAGACCATTTCTGTAATCACTGTTGCTGTTGGCTCAGCTGGCAAATCTACCTTTCAGGGACAGTTGCATTTCCTGATTTAGAAAGGGCTTATGATTTAGAAAGGGCTTAACTTGGAGCTGGGGGACTTTTTCATCTTGTCCCTACACATTCCAAAAATGGGTCTTTTATTGTGAGGGCCCCCCAAGGATTATTCTGAGTTTTTACTTCTCTGTCTTGTGAATGAGATTCCTGCAAGCAGATGTACTTTAGGTTAAGTAACCAAGTACGTACTGACTGATACAAACCTTGGTTAATACAGTAGTTTTTGACACACTAAAACTCCTCCCTTCCCTATTTGCAGTTCACTCTATAAGCAGCTCGTGTTTAAATTCTATTTGATTCAGTCCCACTTTCATCTAATCTTCACCCACTGGGTCGGCCTATATTATAATTTTTTTTTTTTTTTTTTTTTTTTTTTTTTTGCCTAGTAGCTTTTACTTTTTGAAGGCAGGTCCTCCTGTTAGCTTCCTTAATTCTAAGCTTAAGCACATCTTGTCTTTACTTAATTGAGACAGTGCACACTATCTCTATGATTAAAGCGTGCGGTTACTTTAATTGGCTACAAATTTATTTAGTAGCCTGCATATTGTATGTGTTTAATAACATATTTGCTGTTTCATGCGTCTGGGTAGATTTATAACTATGCTCATGAGAGTTTAAAAAAAAAAAAAGCAATAGAAGACCTTTAAGTAGCTTAAGCTAAGCAAAAGAATAACCGTGCTGGGGGAAAAAGTGATGAGGCATGCTTTGTAGGTCACCCAAAGAATAAGCGTGCTGGGGGAAAAGGCATGCTTTGTAGGTCACCCAAAATAAAAATTGACAATGAAATTTCAAGTAGTACACGCAGCCTTTGATTGCAGCCAGTGCTCAATGTGCATGTCAAGAAATGATAGTGGCATGCAAGTATCTAAAATACTAAAGAAATAGATTTTGTTGTAATGTGTTTATACAGTAGGTGGTATATGAATGCAAATAAAGGAAAGCCAGTGTGAAAGAATACTTTTAAATCAAGAATTTACATGCATGGTATGTATGAGAGGTGATTTTAATAGCGGAGAATATAAAAGGCAGCAAAGAAAGTCAAAAGCCATTGAGTGGCACCACGTTTCTCTTCATCTCAACTGCAGGTGTTAGTATATATTTTATCTGATTTTTAATTGGGTTGCTTCCGCTATATATCTAAAAGTGAGGATAATTCTAAAGTTTTCTTGCATAAGTTGTTGCATGAGATGCCAATTTATTTGAGGTCAGTAACTGTTTATCCGCTGCTGACCTAAGCTCTCTGGGAGTGTAGGTGGAGAAGTCTGAAAATTACATTTTAGGGAAGTCTTGGCAGAGTTTGAGCTAAATGGTTGCTGTATTTTCAAGGCAGTAATCTTCCTGTAGGGAGGCAGTGGTGACTTTGACTGTTGTATCCTCTTGTAGACTTGCTCAAGTTTCTGGTGGCTAGAAGGGAGACTAATCTTAAGACCTTGATGTGAGTATAGTAACGTGGTAGCAAATGTGCAGTAGAAACATGGATCTGGGAAGCCTGTGTAAAGAAAATTTTTGTTCTGTACTTTCTGCAAGTTTTATGGTTGATTTCTGATTATGAGAATTATCAAATGTCAGTTTGATAATTGCACATCTAGGTGTAGACAACTTAAGTCTGGCTGTAAAGAAGAGTGTTGGACCCATTCTGAATGAAATCTGTATTTATTTTACATTTGTTAACTGGGATAGTCCTGGATACATGTCCATTTTCAGACGAGGACCGGGGAGAAAAGCTCCAAAGAAACATTTATGCAAAATATGCAAACAAGATACATTAACATGTTTCTACTATATACAACAAGGTCCTATTAATGAGCAAACATTAAGTCCTTGGCAAGAACATTTAAAAAAAAATCAAACCTATACAAACAATATTAAGGTATGTTAACTATGTAGTCACATCATGCATCTGAAAGGGGTATTGATAAGACTGTGTAGTCCTATCGAGATTGTGTGTAAGGCAAGAGATACTGCAGTAGTGGAATGGGACTGAAGTTAGTCTGGTGTGGAGCAGTGACGTAACCATTTGTTAAGATGGCTTTTTATAGACATTTTAAATTTGGTTGGAGAAGATTCCAGGGTAATTGATGAAGGCAGGGCGTTCCAAATTTTGGATATATAAGATGAGTAGAGGGAGTCACCGGCATGGTTGTGGGATCTAGTAATTGTTAATAGTACTTTATCCGTGGAGCGGAGTTGCCTAGGACAGGAGTACTGCTGAATTATGTTGCTTAAAGACTGTGTTTTATTTGGGTGGGAGAGCAGCTTATGAGTGACAAGTTGATTATAGATTAGTAAATTTGGCAGTTCAAGCCAGCCCAATTGTTTTAGGTTATGACATTTTTCTAATATTTTAGCCAGTGTAGACAGAATTGCGGTTTGTCGGTAGTTGGATATGTCATAGGAACTAACACCTTTTGTAAAGAGGTATGATTATAGGCAGTTTTCCAAATCAGGGGCACTGTGGCTTCAGTGATTGATCTATTGATTAGAATAGTAACTGGCACCGCTATTTCTGCTGCTGCCAGTTTTAGAAATTCACTGGGGAGGGAATCTGCTGCTAGTGTTGTGGTTTTCAGCTGGGAGAGTAGTTTTTTTTTTTTATGTAGGAGGTTTGGGTGGGTTGCAGCAGCTTAAAGTGGGTATGTAGTTAGTGGGAGAGTGGACACCTGTTTCAGTGACGGTGAGATGTTGTTGGGATAGGGCAAGTACGGTTTCAGTAAAGAATGTGTTGAATGATTCTGCTATGTTGTCTTTAGTTAAACCTGGGGGTGGGGAAATGGTTTTACCAGGGTGTAGTAACTTGTTTAAACGTGCCCAGAATTTCTTAAGATTATTCATATGTTGGTTTTGATGGGAAACGAAAGTAGTTTCTCTTGTCTTGCATAACTAATATTTTGGTTAGATTTCTAATTTGTTGGTAGGCTTGCTGTGTTATAGGGCTTTTATTGGACCTCCAGGCTACCAAGGCTCTATTTCTTGTGTATTTTTTGGTCTAGTTTCCCAGAATAACCATGGGGATGATTTTGACTTAACCCCAGTAGTTCTTGCAGGGGTGTGTCTGTTTAATATATCTAAGAAGGTGGAGTTGAAGTGCTCAATAGCTTCATTTTAGGGGTAGGTAATAAAGGGCAGACCAATTGTATAGCCTTAGTTCTTGTCTGAAGTTAGTGGGGTTAAAGGTTTTGTTCCTAATTGAAGTATAGGAATTTGGGGGTGGTGAGAGTTGTATTTAAGTAGGAAAGCAGTTGATAGTCACTCAAAGCATCTGGAAGGGTGCCAGCTGAGTAGGAGCAGGGTATTTACTTTAGTAAGATCCAGTCTAATAGGCTTTCTTTTTTACTGTTTTTGACTATTCTGGTGGACTGTTTGATTACTTGTGAGAAGGTATGAAGATTAATATGGTTAGTTGGTACTAGAGAGGAGCATGTGAGCCAGTTTATATTGGTCACCGGTCACCTAATACAATGGTCTCTTGAGGCATGGATTGTGATAACCATTGAAGGAAAGTCTCCATGGTAGGGATGTTATTGCCTGGTGGGATATAAACCGTTACTAGGTTGATGGCTTTTATGTTACATATTTTAAGCTTTGCTAAGAGAATTTCTGCTTTTTCGAAAGGGGGCATGGTTACCTCAATTTTATTTATGGATGGAGTATTTTTGTACAGCAGGGCACTGCCTCCACCCTTTTTGCTTAGTCTGTCTTGCCTAAGGATGCTATATCCAGGTGGTAGTATCTCTGTATCTTGGGTAGATGGTTTTAGCCATGTTTCTGTTATACTGACCTATATCTGGGGAGTATAGAGAGATTAGTGTGTGTAGTTCATGTGTTTTGTTTAATTCTTCTAATATTTAGGTTTAGGAGAAGTAGACTATTTTGTGGCCTGGTGGGAAGTTGTATCGTATTGGGAAGCTGATGTGAATTGGGTAGATGACTTGTATTGTTAGGTTCAGGGTTTGGGTGGATATCTCCAGAACATAGGATCTGCTGATGGACATTTTGCATTGATTTAGCTAGTTTTTGTAGTAAGGTAAAAGTATTTTTGGGTTGCTGTTGATTTGGGGTAAGAGGTAGAGTTTTTAAAATGGCTATAGCTTACAGCGGTAGTGTGGTATAAACCAGAGTTTATTGTTAGGGGGTAAAGAGTTAGGATGGGAGAGAAATTTGCAGTAGATTTATGCGTTTGGGGGAAGTTCTGTCATGTGACATTGTAAGATGTGATGTAATAGGTACATACTAAGAAGGATAGAAGGGACATTTGCAGGAGGTATGTCTTCATTATTAAGGAGAGTTGCTGATGGGTAGGATTAGTAGGAGTGGTGTATGTAATTGTTTGAGGTGGTGGGAGGAATGTGGATTGGTTGTTGGGTGAGTAGGGGGAGTGGTTAGCCAAGTATAAGTCTAGGTGATATGGGGGTGGGTGGAAATTGGGGGGTAGGGGAGCGGCGTGAGCCCACAGGGCAAACGAAGCTGGTTACAGCCAAGGAGAAGGAAGAAGAGCTATCAGTGGACTGAGAGGTAGGAATATATGGGGATGGAGCACTGGTTTACTATAATTTATCTCTGGGCAGTTCCTTAGGACAGGCAAAGAAGTTAAGGAGAACAGTGGAGGATCCCTGTTTGGGGGTTCTTTTCTCAGTCAGGAAGCCAGGTATGTCTTGAAATGGCGGGAGAATTCAGGGTTAGGTAGTGGATTTTGAATTATTAGCAAGATAGCAGTATAATGGTAAGCAATGTAGATTCAGTTTACTAGAGGGGCTACGGACAATAGGCTATTCATGCAACCAGTACATAGTTAGTGCAATCCTGCATCAAACGGATACATTCACAGAGCAATTAACATCTTAAGGCATTAGAATATAAAGTGAAAAAGTAAATTCCTACCCTTAATTGTAACCCCCCCCCCCCAAAAAAAAAAAATAAAAGCATAACCAGCCCTGTGTAGTTTTGGTTTTAACGTTATGGTGAAGGCCAGTACTGTTTAAGCACTGCCTTGAAGTTTGGGACATCCACCCTAGCTGTTGCAGCCAGACCACTGCACTGGCACTACTGCCCCCCCCCCCCCTCCAAAGCCCAACATAAAGCAGATGAAAGTTTGACTTTGTTCTACAAATAGCCACTTCTTTAGAAAACCCATGGCTTAACTGGCTAAAGCAACTGCTGCCAAGTATACCCCTACCCATAGTTACAGACGAGGTACTTGTAGACTGCTAGGCAGGAGATGCAGCAAAGTGCATGTTTGTAGTTTCAAACTGTCTGTTATACTGATGCTGACACACACACACACACACACACATATATATATATATATATACAAGGGAATTGTACTGCTTGCTCTGTCCATCTCTCCACAGAACTGTTGCAGTGGCTATGGAGACCAAAGTTGTGGACTGTCGGCTCAACCCCACCCTAGCTGTTGCAGAAAGGCTACTGTAGTAACACCAGTCTCCTTCCGGGAGGGCAGCAAGCTAGTGTCAGTGCAGCTTTGTGTCCCAGTTTACCGTTGCACCATATACACACTGGATGCGCAGACATCCACAAAGATGCCCTCAGCAACACTAAGTTGTCCACTACACTTATGGCACCAGAAGCGCAATTATATATTGGTGGACAACTTAGTGTTGCTGAGGGCATCTTTGCAAATGCATCTAGTGTGTATATGGTGCTATGGTGAACTGGGAAACAAAGCTGTACTTGACACTAGCTTGCTGCCCTCCCGGATGGAGACTGGTGTTACTACAGTAGCCTTTCTGTGACAGCTAGGGAGGGGTTTTGAGCTGACGTTCTGTAGCTTTGGTCTCCATAGCCACTGCAACACTTAAAAACCATGTGTCTGGTGCCATAAGTGTAGAGAGGGTATACACACACACACACACACACACACACACACACACACAAAACATGTGGATGCATAGCTACGAGGGGTGCTGAAAAGTTCTAAGCCCAACCTTTAAGAGAATGATGTGGCGCCATAAAACTTACAAGCTATTCAATATATTCGCCCTGAAGTTAACACCATTGGCACATAATGTCTAAAGTTTCTGTAACCCTGCCAAAAAAAGTCTGAAGTCTGGTCACTGAAATACTAGTCACATCCAAATGGCTCAAATTGCTGCTCTTTCAAAACTTTTTTTTTACGGTTTGGAATTAGTCAGATGGAGCAAAATCTGGTGAGTAGGGTGGATGGTCTATGTAATCTCCCCCCCCCCCCTCCCCCAAATGTTTGGTCAAACCTCCATCTTTTGCAAGCCTTGTGAACAGGTGCATTGTCTTGCAAAAAAGAGAACTTCTCTCCACAGTCCCCCTCCCCCCATGCCTCCTTTTAATGACCACAGCAAGTTGCACTAGTATTTTGCATTAACTGTTCCCTTGGAAGATGGTCATTGTAGCAGTACCTTCCTGATCCCAAAATACTGTGGCCATGAACTTTCCTGCTGACTTTTGTGTCTTGAACAACTTTGGCCTTGGTGAACCTGAGTGCTGCCATTGCATAGACTGTTTTGTCTCCAGATCATAGTGATGTAAAACATCATCAACAGTAATCTGAACCAAAGTGTTGGCACCAGCTCAACAAAAATGCTGCAAAATCAACTTGGAAGTGTTCACTTGATGTCTTTCTTGTCTGCATTCATACATTTTGGACACCCACTTGGCTGACCTTCTGCATACCCAGCAGCTTATGGATTATAAACACAACACTTTTTCTCTAGTGAAGATCAGCTAAAACCAACACCCCCACCCCCTCCTGGTAAATATCCGCTAAAACAATTCCTGAGATACTACAGATGTCCAATCTGCCAAAATCAGGTTATGGACATAGTCAATTTCAGGAGTTGACACCATTTGAGACCTTGCTGCATCTTTGGTATCAGTCTTCTTGCTGAAAGCTTGCACACCACTTCCTCACATTTGAGTAAGAAGGGCAGTTGTCACTCTGTGTTTGCATCATACATTCATGGAGTTCTTTTGGAGTTTCTTCTACAGGAATAGGAACTTCTTTACAGTTCGGAGTTCCACACTTGAAAATTCCGCACTTTTCGTTGACATGGTTCAATCAGTTATCTAAAGCCATATCAAAACATGCAAATTGGCACTTTACAAGATGAAATAACCTCTCCAGCTACAGAGGGAAATGCACAGAATTTAGAAAGTTGGCCGGGCTTGGACATTTTCAGCACCATTTTGGGGTGGTGTACAGGCTGTACTGTTTTGAGGCAGAGTTGTGTTTAGCAATTGTGACAATACCTCGCTTTTTCTAATTACTAGTACTTTTTTCTACAATAATGAATGGGCATATATTGGTAGAACATTTAACCAAACAAGCTTTCACATGGCAACAAAAAATACCTCTGAGTGCATATTCATTGAGAAATTTACAGAAATATGAAAACGTGTTTAATTGTATAACTGGCAGTATAAATAACACTGGATTTCTCTCAATGTACAATTTATAGTGTAAATATACTGAAGCTACTGACTCATAAAGAGCTATATAGGTGTCCAGGAAGCTGGACATTGGCTTCCTCCAACCTTTGCCCCATCATCATGTTGCTGTTAACCCACCCTCTTGCATACTGTTGAGGCTGCATCCCCATCCTAGTACTGCTGTCCCCAACCCCGTCCTCGTTAAATGCTCATAAGGAAGCTATTAATTTTTATATGAAACTGCAGGGCAAAGAGGAGATTAGTCCAAATGTGAAAAAGCATATAAAGCATCTCCCAGTTTACATTATGGCAGACTTTACTCTGAGCTGTAGCCAGATGGATTAGCACCTTTTAATGAACTGTGCCACAGTATCTTCCCCCATATCATTTGCAAGAGGTTGTATATTTGCCAGAAATACCTTCTCACGTGCGATGAGATTCTGTGACCTAAGCTGGAGCTCCTAGAAATGCAAATCACCATTACAGATGCAACTTTTATTTCATTGCTAGCCACAGTTCCCAGAAGCGTTCAGTAGAAATTACAATTCAACAGTGACAGTATTTTCAATGTATACTTTGTAAAATATAGTATGACAAATGACAATGCATATATGAATATACATTTTGAATGTATTAGAGAGGAACTTAAAATACTAGGAGAGTTTAGTATAGAATGGGAAATACTAGGAGAGTTAGAATGGGAAAAGGACAAACATGAGTGAAGTTCTGTCCAGTGTAATCTTTTAGTATCTCTCTCTCGCCACCTGTACCTCCATAAATTGACTGTACTGTTGAACACATGGAAGCAATAAAATAGTTGCAGATGGATGCTAAGTTACTTACTGGCTAGATACAAACTAACACATCCAGGCAACAACTGGAACACCCACAGAGAACTTACTAAAGATACAGTGCCTGAACAACAGCGTCCTACATGAACCAGCTCAAAGCCCTGTCATTCTACTCTGTATTCTACAGACTGCTAAGAGGACTGCTAAGAGGTGACCTTTTGTATGCCATACAAGACATCCTCTGAACCATTACTGATGGATTTACTACACATCTGCAAATCGGATGGCATGAGAAATTCTCTGTCTATGGATCTAAACCTCTTCAGCAACATTAAAAGAATAGTTTGGAGGGACGGGTATATTTCGCAGAGGGTACTGCTGCTAAGGAGCAAGACTGCCTGTTCACATAAAACAAAGTTCATCCATATCCATTTTCAAATGCAACTTGGGTCTGTGGATGGGAAATAACCCCCCCCCCCCTGTATTACTAATGAGCATGCAGCTGCTGAATGCTTTTATTCCAGGCTGGGTCCCCTCAAATCATCTATGGTATGATCCCAGTTATTCTCCTTGGGGACAACCTATAATTATTGACCATGGGATGGGTAAGGCCAGTCTATAAACAAATGGGCAGGTTATTTTGAGCACAAAAAGGGAAACTGCTTGGGTTTAAAATGGCCTGTAAGAGCAGCTAGCCTAGTACTTGGCTATGAACATATTTTCTTTGAAAGCCTCATTCTGCCCTATGTATGTAACATCGTATCATTGTGTTTAAAAGTACATCTGAAGCAGCCTTATCCTGAGAAGAAACTCGAGTCTTTACGTTAACGTGTGTATGTATACGTTTTTTCCACAAGTTTGAAAGTAGTAGTTTACAAATTTTAGTATTGTAAAAATGAGACTTTGTAACGTCAAATGTCCCTAAATTACAGATTGTCAAAATTGTCTGACTAAAATGTTTTATTTTGTTTGTAATTTAGCAGAGGATTTCATTCGTTATTTTGAAATTCTAACGGAATTGCATTTTTGAATAGCTAGTAAGCATTAACAAAAATAACTGATAATGTTTATCATGTGCACGCACAGCAGTCATTTTTTGCTGTATCAGTGATCATATGCATATAGCTGACTTGGGAAGTTTCATATGCATATAGCTGACTTGGGAAGTTTTATGTTGATTTGTTGCAAAGCTTTCCTAAGTTTTGGTGCACAGATACCATGAAAGGAGTAGGAATTTAGAAGCAAGTTACTGCCTTGTGCGCCGACTGAGCCCACTGAACCATAGACCTGAACACCACCCACAATGAATTGCAGAACAAAATACAGCTATAGATACAGAAAGAATGAAGACTCCATAATAAAACAGTACAGCATTTAACATATTCAGAGGAAAACCCATCGACTACAAAAAAAATATTACAGCCAACATCCAGCAGGAAAAGAAAAAGACTAGCCAGGACGATTCTCCCAGGGATTCCCGTGTGCTTCTTCCAAATACAGTAAGCTAGAGTAATCTTCTCGTATAGCCATGATAGCTAAGGCTACTGCAGCAGTGATCAATGTAATGAACATAGTACAGTTGTGTAAGTAGTAGATGTTCAAATGATCACTACTGCAGTAGCTGCTTCCCCCATCATCCTTGTTTTTGGTGCATTTTTTTTATGAAATTGTGTGGGCATTTTTGTTCCTAGCATTGTCCTTTCAGGGCTCCATATCCCTATGTCTGCTGGTAGAAAGGTCTTTGTGCCCAAGTTTGTGTTTTAGTCGTCTTAGCTAGTGGTGCATGACTGGCCACATGGAAGGTGCTCTTAAGTCTTTGGAAGCTGGTTAACTGTTGTATTCTTGGCAGGATGCAACTCTTACAGCTAAGGCTACTGCAGCAGTGATCATTCGAACATTTACTTGCACAACTAGTTTATTCCTTGCTCATGCCAGTTTACATTCAGTAATGTTTCTCATAAGTCCCATTTTCTTAACATTCCAGCTGAACATTGTTAGTGGTACAAGGTAGTTTTACTATTGTTTTCCCCCTTTTATCTTGACAGCTGGTAGGAAAATTCAGCAATGCCAAAGCACTCCTGCAATAAACCTCGGACTTTCTTCAATGTATCGCCTTATACAAAGTGCCAAAGAATACTGTCCATCTTTCATTTCTACATTTCTCCCGGGTTGGGAGGGTGGCCTAATGGTTAAGGTGTTTGCCTTACAAACACAAGGTGCAGGGTTTGAGTCTCACAAGGGATAACTGGCTAGGCTTAAAATGGCTCGCAAGGGCAGTTAGCCTAGTACTAACCCATGAACCATGAATCCCACCAAAGCGCTAAACGTCCTTCAAAATTACTTTCTCCTCCGTGTAACAAAACTTAAATTTGTACTATCCCTGGAAACCTCTCATGACTGTCAGAATAGCAGCAACTAGTGACATCTTTCCCAACCTATGCCTAAGCAGTAACCCCTTAACCAGCCTGAATAGCCCCCCAGGCCCATTAAGAAGCTTTCCTTTTAACAGACCTCAAAATATGTCCTATGAATGTAGACAGCATTAATAGGAAATGGGATGAACTGGAAGATTGGGTTGTATACCTTTCTCCTGACATAGTTTAAGAATAATAGTATACCATTCTTGCATAAATGATCTTTATGCAGGTCTGTGGAATAACAGACATTATCTTTCGGCTGTTCCTGTTGGGGGTCGCCACAGCAGATCATATGTTTCTATTTCTTCCTGTACTCTGCATCTTGCTCTGTCACACCAACCAATTGCTTGTCCTCTCTCACCGCATCCATAAAGGCCCTCCTCTTTTCCGGTTACCTGGTACCTTCATCCTTGGCATCCTTTTCCCAATATACTCCGCATCCCTCCTCAGCACATGTCCGAACCAATGTAATATTGCCTCTCTGGCTTTGTCTCCAAACCGTCCAACCTGGGCTGACCCTCTAATATACTTATTCCTAATCCTGTCCACCCTAGTCACACCCAGTGCAACATCTTTAACTCTGCCACATCCAGCTCCTAACTCCTGCCTTTTTGTCAATGCCACTGCCTCCAACCCATATAACATAGCTGGTCTCACTACCCTCTTGTATACCTTCCCTTTCACTCTTACTGGTACTCATCTGTCACAAATCACTCCCGACTCCTCCTCTTCACCCACTCCATCCTGCTTGTACTCTTCACCTCTCTTCCACACTCATTACTCTGAACTATTGATCCCAAGTATTTCAAGTCATCCACCTTCGCCACCTCTGCTCCTTGCTCCTCACCATTCCGCTATCCTCCCACTCATTCACACACACATTCTGTCTTAATCCTGCTGACCTTCATTTCTCTTCTCACTAGAGAATATCTCCATCTCTCCAGGGTCTTCTCCCACCTGTTCCCTATTCTCACTACAGATCACAATGTCATCTGCAAACATCATAGTCCACGGGGACTCCTGTCTGATCTTGTCTCTCAACGTGTCCATCACTCCCACCGCAGACCTCACCGCTTTCACACTGCCCTCGCACATATCCTGTACCACTCTTAACATACTTCTATGACACTCCCGACTTCCTTATACAGTACCACAACTCCTCTCTAGGCACCCTATATGCTTCTCTGTCTACAAAAATACAACGCAACTCCTCCCGACCTTCTCTGTACTTCTCCATCAACACTCGGAG
The DNA here is from genome assembly GCF_019279795.1 of Protopterus annectens. Taxonomy (NCBI): domain Eukaryota; kingdom Metazoa; phylum Chordata; order Ceratodontiformes; family Protopteridae; genus Protopterus; species Protopterus annectens. The sequence goes on along the minus strand of NC_056738.1, from coordinate 23,471,724 downwards.
CGAACATCGCATCTGTAGTGCTCTTTCCTGGCATGAAACCATACTGATGATCATGTCTCTTCTTAACCTAGCTTCCACTACTCTTTCCCATAACTTCATGATGTGACTGATCAATTTAATCCCTCTGTAGTTACTACAGCTCTGCATATCGCCCTTCTTAAAAAATTGTTACCAAAACACTTTCTCCATTCCTCGGGCATCCTCACTTGAAAACTGAATAGTTACTAACTTGTTGGATGGAGTACTAAATGAACTGTAGCCATTGTATATTCTCCCTGTAGTATCATTTGGCTTCTGTCCTATTCTACTCGTAAATGTGTTCCACAAGGCACTACATTTGTGCTGTGCCATTCTGCTGCTATAGTGAAGTACTTCCCCCATTACAAAACCTGTTGCTTCACCATTACAAAGGGTAAAAGCTGCCCATTGGATTACCACTGAAATTTGTATAAAAATGAAGTTTAGAAATCTAGCTAGGGCTGTTCTTCATGTTTCACTGTTGCAGTCATCACATTTGGGTTATCTGGTAATCGGGCCAACTGAGGGCTACTGCAAGCAAAGTCTTGGGTCATGCATCGGTTGCTGTCTCATCTTCCATGACGTCGGGTAGTCCAGGGGTATAAAGCATGCAGCCGACGCCATTACATCAGTCTTTCTTGCCGTGCGTTGCCCAAAGCAGAAGCAGTTCACAAGTGCCAGTTGGCCAACTCCTGAAACTTTTGTTTTCGACTTTCAGATCCAAAGTCTTCAACTAAGCCAACTACCCCGTTGGGGATCATTTTTCTTGCTCTAAACAGAGGTCAGTAAAAGTTAACAATTATATTTCTTGCGGAAAGCAAATGCCTCCTCAAGATTTTCATTCGTACTGCATTCCTTGCTTGGGCCCAAACCATGACTTACCTCGCTGTCGGCTTTGTGCCTTATTCAAACCGCGTACTATTCGTCGTCTGTTCATTTACACACCCAAATATTTTGGTACTCTGTTCAATTATCCAGAAATGGCTTCGGTAAGCCACCCGACTACTGACATTCTGAAAAAATGCAAAGATAAAGACAGAGGCGAACCGCATAGGTCCAGAGCTGTTGACGATGCTTCTCCTAAGCTAGTCCTCAGTGAGGCGCTTTCGCAGCCCCTGATGCCCGCTACTTAAGATTCACAGGTACTGAGACCCATTCGGAGTCCGGTATGCCGCAAGATGCTTCGACTCTGGAACCTGCAGATGTCTTTACCTTGGCTGGGTCCACTGCTGCTGTGCAGGCACCAGCTTCTGAGAGTGTATTCAGTTGTACTGACTTTCATATTAAACCGCCATCTTTTTCAAGGCCTAAAACTTGATCCATGCCTAGAAAACTGACGCTCAGACCGCATGGTCAGGCCCCTATGCCTAAAAAAACAAAGAATGGCTGAAGACCTTATTACTCGGGGAGAAGCCAACCTTCCCCCTCTGAGACCTAGGACTGATCTCTGATCAGGATTCTGAAATTTCTGTTTTCTCTGATGACCAGGATTTTTGCCCTTATCTACCTATGAGTAACTATCTGAGGAAGATTTTATCGAAAGCGCTTATCTTACTAACCAAGGGACTTTCATTTTGTGTCTTTATTTTTATTTTTGCCTTCATTAAATAGTTTTACGTAAACTTTTTGCTGTTGGACTTCCTTTGAGACACATTTGCATCATTGCAGGACGTTAGCTCTGGTGAGCCAACTGTCATTTTCTTTACTGTTTTTTTAGGCAGTTCACCGCAGCAGAGGGAGAATTTATTTTATTTTTATCTACCTATGAGGATTCTGATGCAGAGGACTCTATTCCCTCTGCTTCCCCTCCAGAGGATTTCTCTTTTTGTGAAAACTTGCATACTCTTAGGGAGCATTTCCACTGGGAAAGCCAGGATTACTCTGACTCCAAAAAGAGGCTTCTGGAATTCCTACACCTGCCTCAACACAGGCCTTTAGCTATCCCGCCTGTACTGAACATTGTAGATGACTCCTTCTTGGAATCTAGCCTAGCCCCTGACACTTTACCTCCTGCTCCCAGAAAACATGTTTGGTATTACAGGGTACCTGATTTTCACAGGTTCCTCTTTAAAAATCCTACTGCAGATCCTGAGACCATTTCACAGGGACCCAAGGGCATTAAGGCTACTACTGCCAAAAATCCTACCCCCTCTGATAGAGATTCCAGGGCGCTGGATAGATTGGGTAAGAAGGTATACACTTCTGCAATTTTGGCTATTAGGGTGTTAAACTGTTCATATGTTAAAGTATCAGCATATTATTGGATTGCTTAAACAGAAAATGATTCCTGGCTGTGCTGAAAATAAAGAATTACAGGATTTAATGCATTCTGCTGAACAGGTTGGAAAACCTACTTTGCAATGTGGTTTTGATTCATTAGAGGCATCTTGCAGGGCTGCTGTCACTGGTTCTGTACTTGGAAGGCATGCCTTAAGGAGCAATATTTGCCAGATCATGTTAAAGCTAAATTACTGGATGCTCCCTAAAACAAAGACCGCCTGTTTGGCAACAAAGCAGAAGTACTTAAAAAGATGGAGGAAAAAACTAAATCTATGCAAACTGTTAAAGATTTCCTGCAAGTACAGCTTCCCATATTTAGGAGGCATTGGTTCTTTCCAGCCTCTTCCAGGCCTTCTCAGTTCAAACCCAGAACCAGCAGAACACTCGGGCTTCAGCCCCAAGGTACTCACAGGCCTAAGCAGTGGGGGGCTTCCACTTCCAAAGCAGGGAGTAGTAAGACTCTCCCCTATGGTAAACTGTCTCAATGACTTGACTTTAAACCTTCCAAGCCCTGCTTAACTGACTGTTCCTTTAGGGGGAAAGATTGCCCTGCATGCAAAACGTTGGTAACTCATTACCCAAGACAAATGGGTTTTAAATATAGTTTCCCCAAGGATACAAATTCCACTCCACTCCTTACCAACCACAAACGGTTGGCCAGACCTACCCCAAATCATTGGGCAGAGGCTCAAAAGGAAGTCCTCTCTCTTTTAAGCATCAGGGCTATTCAACCTGTCCCAGAAGAAGAATGGGGGCAAGGTTTCTACTAAAGACTCTCTTTTTCTGGTACCCAGAAAAGACTATTCCTGGCATCCTATCCTGGACCTGTCTGACACATTTTTGGTAATCCCAAAATTCAAGATGCTAACTCTTCATCAGCTGCTTCCCATGCCAGGCAAAGATGCCTGGTTGGCAACACTGGATTTAAAGGAAGCCTACCTGCACATCCCAGTAACGGAGTCTTGCAGAAGACTGCTACGCTTCAGAGCAGGCTACATGCACTATCAGTTCTCTGCACTGCCCTTTGGCTTATCTACTGCACCCAGGGTATTCACAAAAGTGCCTAGCTCCAGTCATTGCATTTTGCAGGCAAAGACGTATTCAAATATACCCATGCCGATTGTCTAAGGCAGAAAGCCAGGACATACTGTTAAATCATCTGGCATTTGTAAAGAAATTGCTGACTTCTCTGGGTACACCATAATCGAAAAATACCTCACGCCAGAGAAACAAGTTCATTTGACAGCCTACTTCAAACTACAGGCCCCAAAGATCCAGCTATCTGCAAGCCCTGGGGTTCATGGCCTCTTACAGTCTTGCATATGGAATTAGAATGCATCTGAGGACTGCACTACTGAAGAAAGCCTTGTGGCTGAAACCGGTCTAGTTACAGTCTCAAACTTATTTTGATCTTCCTTGGTGCTGGCAAATTTTCTTCCTTGTATCTGAGGAAACTACAGTGGTATCTACAAAGCCTATGGTGTCAAAAGCCTATGGTGTCAACATTCTCAGGATCTAGAAGTGATGGTTAAGGTGTTTGCCTTACAAACACAAGGTGCAGAGTTTGAGTCTCACAAGGGATAATTGGCTAGGCTTAAAATGGCTCGCAAGGGCAATTAGCCTGGTATGAACCAATGATTCCTATCGTACCTTGTCTACAGATAAGTTCCTTTGGTGGGCAGAGGCCTGCAACCAAAACAAGGGATTGCCATTCACTCTACCCCCTGCCGCCCAAGCCCTAACAGATGCATCAGACTGTGCATGAGGGGCTCACTTGGCAGGGCAGTGCATTCAGGACAAATGGAACCCAAGTCAAATGCACCTGCATATCAATCAGAAATGAAGGCTGTCTGAGCATTCTGTACAGCTAACAAGGACCACAATTTCCAGGGCAATTATTGGTAAAGATGGACAACACCACAGTTGTGTGGTACACAGTGGCGGCTGGTGACTTCAAATCAAAGGGGGGCTGCAGGAGATGGCTGAATGGGTGGGGTCAAGGGGAATGGGTGTGGTCAACTAGAAAGGGGAGGAGCTAAAACCACAAAAACTAACTTTAATTAAATACGCTGCCCTGGGTGGCAAACAATCATTATGAGAGTCCAATCAAGACAAAAATAAGTGTAGAATAATAAAAATATTTCAATGCATTGGCTGCATGACGGCTTACTTAATATCTAGATGGAAACAAAAGGTTGTGAGGCATGATTACTTTTTAAATACATTACTGGAATGCCAGTCAAAATAAAGTACAAGAAAACCAGAAGCACTCAACTCAAACCACTTTGCCTTGCACTGCAGTTCTAATTATAATTTATATTCAGCTTAGTACCAAGTAACATGCTGAAAGTAGAAATCTCTGTGATGCCCCCACTTGTAAAAAATGTTTCTTATCCAAAAAAGACCTGCTGCCTGACCACTATCTACTTGTTTCATGGAGAAATGTTTCATGGAGAAAACATGATCAAAGTAAAAAAATGAAAAGCAAACAAACAAGCTCAAGATACATTGCTTAAAGGATTACTGTACAGGTTATGGACCACACATGATTGGCATTCTGTTTAGTTTACGGGTAAAGTCTGTAGAGATGACTGGAAGTCTCCAACGTGTAATGAGCTTTTTAAAATAATGGAATCCTGTCCTTAATACCCAAGGCTTATACATTATCTAGTCAAGTATTCTCTGCATGGCAACAACAGAAAGGATTTCAATGTTGGCAGTTCTTTAACAATATGCTTATTAAAGCTCATTGTCTACCTTGGATGTGGGGGACACTGCACATTTACACTGCATAACTACTCCTTGTCTGTCTTGGACACATCCAGAGTCACTACATGGGGGAGTGGGGTGCAACAAGTATGTCACAATTTTTAAATGTCTCTGGCTGACTGTGATGGCCCTGACACATTTGTCATACCTCTCGACCTCTGAGCAAGAAATCTGGACAAAGCCATACACAGAAGTGGGACAAAGGCCCAAAAATGACAATTTTTAAATATTGCTCTAATAAACTTAGAAAGATAATAGAATAGGTCTTGCATTAGTATGAATTTTCTGAAGGGTATAAAATCTGAAACTCAAATGTCTGTCATTATTTTTCAACTTCAGTCTTTAATTATTTGTCACTAATTTGCCAAAAAAAAACACAATTTTATGAAAAATGGACCAAAAATTGATTTGCTAAAATAGCAACACAATACAGCTGGGAACCTGTCAAAGTAGGGACGCTTTAATATTAGTACTGCTAACTTGAGCAGCTCTACATGCATTTCTGAAATAAAAGTAATCTGATTTATTACAGTTATTTCTTAATTATAAACCCTCCATGTTTTCTTCCAAAATTGCTATTTTGCGGAGGGATCATTAGGGGAAGAGCAAGATTTTTGAGCCAAAATCAGGGACAGTTGAGAGGTTTGGCTATGCCTAATTCTATAAAGCAATTTATTTGCATGTACCTCTCAAACTGTTAATGCAATAAATCTGGACAAGGCCAAATATATTGGGGGAACATATAAACAGTACTAAAAATTGCTCTTGTATAAACTGGGACAGTTGATAGAACAGGTCTTACTTTAGCATGCATTTTTCTGAAGGTTCTGAAGTCTGAAACTAGTGTCATTATTTAGTGACTTGATTCCTAAATGATTTGCCAGAAAACCACAAATTTTATTAGGAACAAACCAAAAATAAGAAGCAAAAAATCTTCATTCTTTGAAAATCTGGACAGTCGGGAGGTATAGTTCAACTGGGGCTGCCTAAGTTTGCCGCCCTTCCCCCTCACAAAACCATGGTCGAATGGAGCCTCCCCTTGCAGCCATTCCAATGATCCATTACTTTGCTATTTCACTCCATTTACCATAAACACTAATGTGCATACTGATTTACTTCTATGATAATTTGAACTTCATTTGAAAGTTTTATTTTGCATTTTACAGCACAAACACTAGGACATCTGTTAAACAAACTTGGCATTAAAACTTCTCTGCCCTTGAAACTCACATTAATTGAAACAACATTAAAACCCACATTCAAAGAAAATACATTTTACCCGTGGCAGATAAAAATTTAATTCTGGGCTGTTTTCAAATCATAGGCCCCTTGAATATGAAAGATACATGTGCTCTTTGATGCACCTTCCTATTGCTTTGAACATTTTTCCAGTAAACAATGAAACAACCTGCCCAATTCAGAACATTTCCATCATAAAAGTCTACTCAAACTTCTACAGTCCACTATTATCAGTAAATATGCACAATTTCTGAAGTAGTAAAGTCATCTAAATAATTCCACGTTAAATAAATCTGTAATGGAAGAGGTTGCTGCTAGCAATCACCTTTATATTTCATGGTTTCATCGAAAAATAGTGTCTGATGCCCCTGAGGAATAAATTGCCTAAATTACATTAAAAATAAGCTAGTAATATTGCAATAGGAAATGGATGGCAAACTGATAACAGGCTCATAGTTGTATCTTAACTTTCAGTACGGCGGCAGCATTCACCCCTTATGGGAATAGAACCAACAGCCTTCTGCATCAAAAGGAAGTACACAACCTGTTGTGCTATTAGCAATGTGAGCTGACTTAGCATAATCAGCACTAAACTTATCTTCCCGTGCAGCTCTCGGCTCCTTGTAAAATCTACTCGATACTCAACTGCATCTCAACTTCGCAGCACAAGAAGTCTGGAAAAAGCCAAATTTATTGGGGTGGGTCAAAAGGGCAAAAACCAGGGACACATTAAACATTGCTTGTATAATTTTGGAAAGCTAAAGTAAAATTACCGCTAACTCTCCTAAAGTATCCTGCTGTAAATGCAGTAACAAAATTGTAGTAATTGAAACAGTAGTCAGGATACACCACGAGAAGTCCGTTCGTAAAAAAGCTTCTTTATTCCATAAAAACAGAGAAGCGCTTTCGCGTGCTTAATGCACGCTTCTTCAGATCTATTGTTATCATATTGTGACATCTCTTATATAGTGAAGACAAGCACTTAATTCAATATATCTACACACAATCATCTAATTAACCAATTAATCAAATTAATAGTTAAAGGTACATCCTAGTTAAAAACTTGTTAAATCAGTATAACGATAAAAATATGTTTGGGAACAAATGGTGAGTCTTCCTTGTTCATTCCTTACATAATAAAACCTCATATACAAAATATATATACACCTAAGGTACATATTTATTTATAATTCCACTCCCTGACTAACATAACTAGAAAATTTTTTTTCAAAAACATTAAATGGAGAGAAGTCACCAAAAACATCAAATGGTAGGAGCATGTAGTTGTAATATATATACAGCATATTTAAAAATCTCCATAAATATAGCTATAAAAACGTCTCATTGTTTTCTCAATTCATGCGATCCAGTGAGAAGAAACACAATTCTAGATTGTTATATTGAATTAAGTGCTTGTCTTCACTATATAAGAGATGTCACAATATGATAACAGAGACATAGAGGAGCTCTCTGATTATGTAGCCCAGGCAGGTATGACCCTAACCCTGAGCAGTATCCTTCCTTCACCAAGAATGATGCCACAATATAGAGACAAGATGATCAGCTTTAACAATTGACTTAATGTCTGGTGTCATTTAAAGGGGATCCAGTGTCTGCCTGGGATGACATGCTTGACAAGCCACGCTGCTTCGCAAGGGACAGCTTGCACCTGTCACCCCTGGGATTCCGGATATTGGCTAAGGCTCTTGCCACCCCCATAGTGCCTTTTTTAGGCAAGGCTCAAATTCTAAACCTACCACCCTAGAAAACAAAAATGGGAAGAAACTGAGGGTAATGCTGCTCAATGCCAGAAGTCTAAATCTCAAAATGCACGCACTCGAGGCCCTTCTCAGTATGGAGAACATCGATGTCTGTGCTGTAACTGAAACCTGGTTCAAGGGTCCTGAGAGTACCCCGGCACTATTAGGTTTTACCTCCTATCATGCGTTCCGGCCCCAAAACCCGGACCACACCACAAAAGGAGGGGGTGTATCCATATTCATAAAGGATACCCACACCTCCAGGTTGGTGGCAATGCACGGCTTGAAACCATCCAGGTGCAACTAACCATAGGCAAAACTGCTCTACAAATTGTAGCGTGCTACAGGCCACCCTCTCAAACTCAGGAACCCCACACAGCCTTCCTGAAGACACTGGAGGGTATAAATGTATCTCCAAACACCATAATATTGGGTGACTTCAACTACCCGAATATAGACTGGGAACATTACTCAAGCCCTAACTTTCTAGCCCAACGGTTCCTGGAGTTCATAAATTCAAATGCCATGGAACAGCTAGTCACTGTTCCCACGAGAGGAGAAAATATACTAGATCTCATTGTCACAAACATGGGGACAAAATGCTCCACACTGGAAGTATATCCCTCATTGGTGAGTTCTGATCATAAACTAATCTCACTGGAAATCCACATCCCGCCCCCACCCCAAACAAGACCATAGTGAAGAACTTCTCTAAAGCAAACGTCACACTACTCAAGACTGGTGTGGTATCCTTCAAGGCTCCTGAGCCAGAGGAAACCACAACCCAAGCTGCGGAAGCCCTTACAAATGCCTTCTATGAACACCTCCAGGACTGCATGGATCAGGCAATCCCAAATAAAACCAAGACTCTTTCCACAAAGGGCAAACGTCCAGTCTGGTGGACCCCAGCCATTAACAAACTTTACAATAAGAGGAGAAAGCTGTTACATGATAGAACAAAATCCATAAAAGGGAAGTCACCCCTGATCATTATTAGTAAAAAAATACGAGCACTCATAAAATCAACTAAGGCCAATTTTGAGAGAAAAATTGCCATGGATTCAAAGGATAATCATAAGGCCTTTTTCAGCTATGTTCGGAACCTGGGTGGAAACTCCCAGATATGCTCAGAATTAGTCCAAAATGATACAAAAATCACTGAACCCACAGACATTGCCAACATACTGACAGACAGGTTCAGTGCAAACTTCACCCCCCTCTACCCCCTAAAGGAGAGATAACTATCCCAGCCGAGTGTAGCCTCCCAGACATCTCAAATGCGCAGGTGAAAGCTGCTCTCTTTAAAGCTAAAAACAGCATCAATGGGACCGGATGGTGTCCCCGGCTGTGTGCTACACGAGCTAAATGAGGAATTAAACCCGCACATAAGGCAGCTGTTTAATCTCAGCCTTACCACAGGATACGTGCCCAAGGAGTGGCGTACGGCAACTGTGGTCCCACTCCACAAAGGCGGCGCCTCTACGGACCCTGGTAATTACCGCCCCATAAGCTTAACAAGTCTAGTCTGCAAAGCTATGGAGAGGATCATAATGGAGCTCATAAACAAAGATATAGGGGACTTGCAGACATTGGACCCGACACAGTTTGGCTTTGTCAAGGGAAGATCATGCCTTTTGAACTTGGTCGACTTCTTCGAAACAGTCACCAAGGCCATTGATGAGGGAAAGGCAGTCCATACAGCCTACTTTGACCTTGCAAAGGCTTTTGACACAATACCCCACTCGGGTATTGTAGAAAAACTTACCAGCTTAAATGTAAACCCAGATGTCACAAGATGGGTTGCAAACTGGCTTAAGGACAGAACCCACAGGGTTAGAGTTGCTGGCGCTGTGTCAAGACTCCAAGCCGGTCACAAGTGGTGTCCCACAGGGCTCGGTCCTTGGCCCCCTATTGTTTGGCATCTACTTCTCAGAAGTACAGGCCAACATGGGAGGACTTTGGCTGACAAAGTTTGCAGACGACTGCAAACTGGGCGCCATAGTGGAAAGTGCATCGGACACGGATATCCTTCAGAAGGACTCACGGAAACAGATAGCTGGTGCCAGAGCCATGGCCTGAAGTTAAACGCCAAAAATGTATAGTCATACCCTTCGGGAAAACAAGGTAACCCCAAGCTACCATATAGGTGGCAATCCACTAAGCACAGAAGAGGTTATCAGGGACCTGGGGACCCAGGTTGACAGTGGCCTTTCTTTGACACTCACATTGCTAAAGTGGTTAGAAAGACCTTCTACATTGCCCACCTGATCATGAAGGGATTCGCATCCAGATCTAGTGAGGTCATTGTTCCCTGTACTCTTCACTTATCAGACCAATGATCGAGTACAATGCCCCATTCGGGATGTATCTCACCCGACATCTGCAGCAATTGGAGAGACCCCAAAAGTTCCTCACCAAAAGGATAAAGGACTCCAAAATCTGTCATATGCTGCCAGATTGAAGAAACTCCAGCTCTATTCAGTCGCATACCGTCTGCTCAGAGGTGACATGTGCCTGACATACAAGGCCATGTCCAACCCGGAATTAATGGACATGCTCCACCTCAAAAATCCAAATCCACCAAAACCACTAGAGCAAGCGACTTAAACCTTAGCACGGATATAAATAGGATGTGCTGGAGGGATAGATTTATCACTCAGACTCCCTATGCTGTGGAATAAAATCCCGGTCCATGTGAGGCAGAGCACCTCGCTGACTCTGTTCAAGAGAAATCTAGACCTGTGGATGGGAGATCGTAGGTTTACCCCGGGAATCCTATCTGTGTCACTGCTGGACAGAGGCACAACAAACTAATGGGCACAGTATTTTTTCATATAAGGGGTGGCGTAAGCCACAAAAATTTGGGCTAGGCTTATAAATGCCTTAGGGCAGATAGCCTAGTATAAACCTATGAACCTATAACAGTAGATGTGAAGAAGCGTGCATTAAGCACGCGAAAGCGCTTATCTCTGTTTTTATGGAATAAAGAAGCTTTTTTACGAACGGACTTCTCGTGGTGTATCCTGACTACTGTTTCAATTACTACAATTTTGGAAAGCTGCTAGAATAAAATGCTGTGTTACCACCATACATTTTACTGCCAAGGTCCCTGTGCAAAAGTCAGAACAACATACCACTATGCCAAATCACCTGCTTTGTGAAAGAAAAATGCTGTATTACCACCGTACATTTTACTGCCAAGGTCCATGTGCAAAACCGTCAAGAGCAACATACCACTACGCCAAATCAGCTGCTTTGTGAAAGAGAGGAAGACTGAAACTTAAATGGCTATCATTTAATGAATTAGGTTCTCGCCATGGCTGTCAACCTCTTAGCACAAAACACCTGGACAAACCCAGTAATGAGGGAATGCAGCCCTCAAACATATTCAGTGAATTCAGTTCTTGCCATAGCTGTCAACCTTGGCAGAAAAAACCTGGACAAAGCCGATAACAGGGTATTACAGTCCCAAAAATAAGGACACATTTCAAATGGTCATCTTATAAACTTAAATTGCTATAATAAAAGGTTGTGTTGCTATATATTTATTGCTATAATAAAACGTTGTTTTACTATGTATTTTCTGAAGAATATGAAGTCTGAAATTCAAATGCCTGTCAATTTTACTGCTGACGGAACAAAAACAATTTTCAGCAGAGGCCCAGGGAGAAATACTGTAGACGCATGTATTTGTAAAATGGCAGGACACCAGAGCAAATCCACACAAACACAGGGATAAGATGCAGACTCCACACAGAAGGCACCCCAGCCAAGAATCAAACCAGAAAACCTATAGCTGTGAGGCAACAATACTGCCACTGCACCATCAAATATGTAAGTAAGTAAACATTCAGAAACATGAGTCTGAAATTCAAATGCCTATCAGGACAGTCTGACTTGGAACAAAAAAAACAATTTTCAGCAGAGGCCCAGGAAGAAATAATGCAGACATGTCTTTGTAACATGGGAGGACACAAAAGCAAACCCACACAAACACAGGGAGAAGATACATACCCCCCCCCACAAAGAAGGCACCCCAGCCAAGAATCAAACCCAAGAACCTGCAGCGGTGAGGCAACAATGCTACCACTGCACCCATCAAATATCAAGCATTGCAATATTTACAAACCACAGATATGAGGAATAGATCAGATCAAATATGAGGCAAAAATCTGCAATTTTTTTACAAATGGTGGTGGGTAGGGAATTCAGGTCTTTAACACCTGCATACAAGGCACAGGGTTCAAGCCTGAGGTATTCCCTACCACACCACCATGAGTCTAACCATCAGTATATTGCACCTGGGGCATTTTCACACACAGGCACACAGTGAAATCCTGTCCATAGACCCACAGTAAACCACCCGCGCAAATCCGACCCTGCCTGTCACGAGATCCTAAATTCCTGACTGCTGATGTTGCAGTCCGACCCAGATGTGTTTTCCTAGCGAGTTCCCAGGACAGTCTATGCAGTTTAAAACTGCATAGACTTCTGGGAGCTCTGTTGTCCATGTTTCCCAGTCAGGACTGCTGTTGAAACATCTGCGCATGCTCCAGACTGTCTCAACAGCAGTCTGGACTAGTGCGCATGCGCAAAGTCCGCAAATTTAAAAATTTTTTTTTTCTATTTTTCTTTTTCTTTTTTATTTTAAAGTTGAGGGGTCTGCATTCCAGCAGTGCAATAGCACAGGCCGCCCCTAGTGGTACATAAACAGGCAGGGGGGAACCCACTCATATCTTCTCTGCAGACTAGCCATGGCTCTGTGGAACACAGCCTTGAACTACCAAGTGCAACCTACAGGCTCAATTCCTGCTAGGAAAGCTAAATACACTGGCAGACGACCTAAGCCGAAATCTCATGGAACCACACGAGTGGAAACTGGAACCAAAGATGTTCAACATGTTGAGAAACAAATGGGGGAGCTCAGAGATAGACCTGTTTGCCCCCCCCCCCGAATTACCAATTGGATAAATTCTGCACAAGGACCCCCTACAAACAAGCTTGGAAAGTGGATGCCCTGTCCTTCACCTGGAAAAACCCATCGGTTTATGCCTTTCCCCCTCTGCCTCTCCTCTCCAAGGTACTACTAAAAATCAAACCAAAGACAATACTGATTGCACCAGACTGGCCACGCCAACACTGGTACCCCATCTTGCGCAGTGTCACTGGCACCTCCCTCAGACCCCTGCTGTCCCAGCAGGAGAGCTAGATTCTGCTCCCACAGCTTCAAACCCTGAACCTGGCAGCCTGACTAATTACCTGATCTCCCCGTTACCATCCCTCAGTAAGCAAGTGATGGATGTCATTCTGGAAGCAAGGAGGCCTAGTACTAGAAAATCCTATGCTGAAAAAATGGAAAAGATTCTGTTCGTGGAGCCAAACTCTGGGGATGGGCACAGCAGCACCCAATTTACCTCATATTCTTCAATACTTAGCTGAGATGCCTTTTCCTCCATCAAAATTCATGCCTCAGCCATTTCAGCTCATTACAATACAGAGCCACCCGTCTTCTCTCATCCACTGCTGAAGCAATTCTTCAGAGGGGCCAAATACTTAAGACACCCAGGAGAGCCCCTACTCCAGCCTGGGACCTTAACTTTGTATTGGAAAAGCTCACTCTACCTCCCTTTTGAGCCAGCTGCAAATGTAGCTTTGAAATTCCTTTCTTGGAAAACAGCCTTCCTTTTAGCCATCACTTCAGCAAGAAGGGTGTCTGAATTACAGGCACTCATGGCAGTGGAGCCTTTCATAATCTTTCATGTGGACAGGGTATCTCTCGGGACCAATCCCTCCATGCCCAAGGTGGTGTCCAGTGTGGCCCTTATCAGTCCATTCATTTGACAACCTTCTTTTCTAATCCACAGAACAAAGGGGAACGAATACTGCACTCCTTGGACGTGCACAGACAACTTAAATTTTACTTGGACAGGACTAAACCTCTCAGGAAATCTGAACCGCTGTTGGTTGCATTTGCTGCAAGGACAGAAGGGAAGGCCATTTCAAAGCAAACTATTTCTAAGTGGATAGGCCATTGCATTAATTTCTGCTTTAAGCACTATGGTAAACCTACCCCACAAGGGAGAAGACAACATTCACCCAGGGCTGCATCTACCTCTACAGCCCTTCTCGGTGTCCCTACCAGGGACATTCTAGAAGCTGCTACCTGGAGTTCTGTACATACCTTCACCAAGCATTACCACTTGCCATTTTTTTTCTAAATCCAGAGCTGGCTTTGCCACTGTAGTCTTGCAAGTCTTTATAGCTGATCCTAATGCTAATTCCCTCCTCCCATCCTTAGCTTTGGGAATCTACCCAGATGTGATGACTCCAACAGTGAAACATGAAGAACATAGTACAGTTGTGTGCACTTAGCATAAATGCAGATGTTAGTGTATTCACGGTTGCAGTCCTGGTTACCCTCCCTTCAGCCCCCTGACTTCTATTGACTATACCTCCTGTTCTTGTTTATTATGCTTAAAGCTTTTTAGTGTATTTGTTTTTTTGTTGGAGGTGTAACCTTCTATAAAATTGCTTCCCATTATGGGGGCACCTGACATCTGGGGCAAGAAAAACTGATGTAATGGCATTTGCTGCATACTTTATACCCCTGACTACCTGACGTCATAGAAGATGAGACCACAACCGACGCAGGACCCAATACTTTGATATTCAGGCCAACTGCAAGCAGATAACCCAATTGTGATGACTGCAACAGTGAATACACTAATATTTATGGTAAGTGTACACAACTGTACTGTATGCACTCTACCATAATACCTTCTTTGCTCTGTAGAAATTCTTTTGCCTAAATGTTAAGCAAACAAAATGTTATACTAAGCAATCAAATTTGCCTCCCAACCCAAACTGTTATGGGCACTAATATAAAGGGGGGTGGGTAATCCTGAGTAACATGCTCCACCCGCATCAATGGCATTTTATGCAGGTTATAGTTTTATTGTACTATCAGCTGCCAATTCAGCCAGTGCAGATGCAAGTATAGGATGATGTTAATCTGTAACAAAAATGGATTACCAGCAACATCCTGTCAAAAATAAATAGCAAAATCTACTACATGCTTTTTGGGACCACAAAAAAAAATACTGCCAGGCAATATTGCCCTTTGTGACCCACAGGGCACTGATTCTTCTGTAAACAACTGTTGTGCTGTTTTCTGTCTTGTGGCATGGTCCTGAATAAAAAGTATCCATGGACCTGCCAGCTTTACCCAGTTAGATCAAAAAAGGCGGCTGTGATATTGTACACGTTTCTGCAATCTGTCACTAGAGGCCCTGAGGATATGGGAATGAGCTGTTTAATTTCCCTGCTTTCTGTTAACATCCTGCATCCCTGGTCAAGCTACATCTGTAGTAAACTAGCCTAGTAGCTGCCGTCTGGTTATGCACATGTGATCATTAACTCTAGTTGTGGCAGTAGCTCTATTTACTGATGGTGTAAGCCTTGCTTTGTCTTGTCTGCGTCCCCAAGGAAGACTTAAGTGCAGCAGTCTCTTTAATACAGACTGCCAGGGATGCTGTACTTCAGGAATGGCCAAACAGAGCAATACCAAAGTCCTTTCTTTAGCACCAGCTTGGTTGCCCCTGCTTTGGTCTCGCCTAATGGAAAAGCTCTACACCTTCCTGAACACCTGGGACTTTTCTTGCCATCCATCTGTCAAGCTACAACTGGACCTCTTTTGTTATAACTGCATGATTACTCTACTTGGCCACTTAATGTGGTCAAAATTATGACTTTGGCCATAGACCTTGTATAAATGACATTTTCCTTTTGTGTGAAATCCAGGGGAGAGTGGATTGTTTTTTTTTATTCAAATTGCTGCTGCTGTTTTAATCTCATTTTTCATAACCCTGTACCGTACGTCCGAGTTAAGCACTTCCAAACCAACTCTTAAATTAAGGGCCAAGCCTTTCTTCTTTTAAAAAGTGCATCTGTCAGTTATTTCAAACTGTTGTCAAGGGCTAAAAGACTCCCTTTTGTTCTGAAAGAGTATAAAAGACATTTCTCAAAACATCCTTTTTGCTGTGACCACCATTAAGAGACAGTGGCACCCTGGGGTTTAAACTTTATGCTAGAGACTGTTAAGGCTGGTTCATAGTTCTTGACATCAGAAAACACTGTTCTCTTGTGGTGATTTTACTTCAGTAAGTGAATTAAGCCTAGGGCACCATACCCAAGGCAAACCCTCAGCTCATGCTGAAGGTAGCCAAAGAAATGAATCTGAAATAGTCTAAAAATTCAGCACTTTGTTTCCGCTCTTGTTTGAATACTGAGGGAAGAATTCTTCACTGCTTAAATGTTTGCAGGAAGTTGGTTTTATTTGGACAGAAAAAGACTCTGGAGGATGGTGGAGGAGTGGAGGATGGTGGAGGAGTGGATCAGTTATTTGTTTCTTGTGGATCAAACTGGGCCAAAAAGTGCTCAAAATTGCTTCGTCTAGGTGGATTTCATGTTTTGATTTCCTTTTGTTACCAAATGTATAGTTGGATGTTTAAATGTAAAGCACATTCTTCTGGAGGGATGATTTACCTGTTGGCATTTTTGTTAAATACAACAGTGTGTGTTTGCAAGGACCAGGTCAACTTTCAGTGCCACTGTTGTCCACAAATCTTTTTGTTTTAAAGGCACCCAAGAGGAAGAAATCACAGCTCCATCCTAATTGTTGAAGTGCACTGATTTGGATCACTTAAGATACAGATTCGGGTATATGATGTATCCTGTAATGATGGCCGTTCATGATCCAGGTCTGTCCACTTCAGCAAACTCCTCTTTCTCCTGTTGCTTAGTTGTGAGGCCTGGCAGATATTTGGTGCTTGTGGGAGTTTGTGCTTGTGGGCTAGATGTGACGTGATGCAGAGCATTATGGCAGAAGGTGAGGAGTTGAGCCTGGGAGTTTCTCCAGGTACAGTGCTGATTAGTCCTGTCCACATCAACATTTAGGTGCGAGGCATTGAAATCTGTTATGGGAAAGCGTATATAACTTTGGCTTCCAAATAACAGAAGTGTGACTCTTGTTGTACCTGTCTTGAAATGAGCTTCTGCAGTAATGGGTTATGCTCTGCTTTGGTTGTGATCCAAGATGTGTGTTGATCTGCTGCTGGTATTCTTGTATGGTTTGGATTACAGTTTTAACCCAAACGGTTTTGAAATGGCTACATCCAGATGTTTCTCTTGTATATATTGCTTGTCAAAGGAGATTGTTTGCTAGTACCTGGAATTACTGCAGTGACCTAAGCCACTGTATAGCATACTTAGTGCATGGACTGTACTCGCCCTAGTCTTTGCAAAGTCACATCTATAGGGACAGAATGCCCACTTCTGTTCTGTTCTTCCTTGAGGCCAGATTTTACAGGATTCCCTAGAATACGTATATCTCTTACATCGGACATTACAGTATCTTTTAATTTATAGCATGACGCTACCTGCTTAAAACATTTTTCAAACTTACAAAAAGAAATGGCCTTATTCACCCAAGATGACAAAACTTTCAGTAACAGATCTAGAATTTTGCATGTGGTTTTCAGACCTGATGATGACATGCACTGCATAGCTTGCTTCCATTTTTTTCCAGACTCTGGTTTTAGCCATATTTCAGCTAAGGTTGGTTGCAGTCTGTGTCCTACAGACCACTGGGGCAGACCTGAAGTACTTTTGGAACTTTTATTAGTATGGTCAGCTTCCTCTGATATCGGAGCCACTTCGGCTTCTAAATTATGTCTCAATTTGTTTACCACATTTGTATGAAAGTAGAACCAGTCTGTGCTTCCCTCCAGGGTTAATTTACCCAGGTAGAATTTCTTTTTTCTTACCATTTGCAAAAATATATTGGTATGCTGTGATATTACTTGCAGAAAAAGGGTTTGATTCTCACTACAGGTTATTGGCTAGGCTTAAATGGGATTGTAGTGGGTCTGCTGTCATAATTTCTCAGTCGAATTGGACCAGAGAACCATATGTCTAGTAGAACTCCAGCTCCAAAAAAAAAAAAAAAAAAACCGTTTCCTGAGTAGTGCTGTTTATGCACTTTGCTTTTCAGTTTTGTTTATTTTGCAGCTTTTAGAGTTCGTTGATTGAGGATGCAGTTCCGTGGTGACTGCTATCCTGAATCTGTGTGGTTGGTTTGAGGTTCATACATAAGTCTGGACATAAGCTACTTTTATATCTAGGGTCTTGAATATACATCTGGCTAGAACAGGGTTATTTTTATATCATGTTTGAATGTAATCCGACAGCTGGCATGTATTACATGTCTAAAAATGTATACATGCATACACAAAATAGTTTAGTCTACCGTTAAGTTGATATGATAAATTGGTATGATAAATTGGTATGTTGTGCATACATTCTGATGCAGTGGGGCTGTTTAAAACAGTTGGAGTTCTCATTCTGTTGCATTTTGTTTTGAAGAAATGGTTGGTCTAACTCTGTTATGTAGTCCTATCTCGCCTCCATTTATTACATGTGGGCAGGGCCGGCCTTAGCTGAAACGGCGCCCTAGGCGAAGTACTGCTGTGACGCCCCTTAAGCCCCACCCCACACCATATTTAAGGAACACCCCTATTTGAGCCACGCCCACATATGGGTCACTCCCACCAAAAGCACTCCAGTTTTCAATTTTTAAATGCATGAAAAATCATACTGTAACAGATACCTTGCAGTATAGTTAAACTGCAAGTGCAGCCTGAGGGCTGCTTATGCACATTGGTCAACATTTATGTTTTATGCAGAGGTAAGTCTGCTATTACTCACATGGAAGGTTGTAGCCTCAAAGGACCCTGTTTTGCACAAAAAAGTCCTGGCTCTGCACCTCCTCTTACTTCTGTTAAGTTGGAAAAAAGTACCATTTTTGACATGCATGGTCTATTTTAGGCAAAAGGCATAACCCCCACAAATAAGCCTACGGATCCGACAGACTTGAGGGCAGAGTCGGATCCGAAGTACCCAGTACTATTGGCGCCGACCCACTCCCGGCTCCAAGGCTGCACGGCTCCGAGCGCTCCGAGCCCCGGATAGCGGCTCGGAGAAGGAGCAATGGGCTGAAAAAATGGGGTCGAGCTCCCCCCCCAGAGGGGGGGAGGGCAGGACCACTCCCGTCTGCATCTGGGCCTGGATGAACCTTCGCATCATCCGGTCCAGATCAGCATCAGAAAGGCTACAGGTGGATCTCGAAGAGGCTACCGAGGTAGGCCTTGAGTGCCGCCTCGATGGAGATCAGGTCTCCTCCTCCTCGGGGCCCGGGGAGGAACAAGGTGACCGGAGCCAAGGATGAGGAGATCCAGTAGCTGAAGCAGCCGGAGGGGAAGCCTGCTTAGCTGGGGGGGGGCGAGACTGAGGTCTCGGCCCGCCGCTTATGGTGCTTCTCCCTCCGCTCCCTCTTCCTGGCCTCCCTCTCCTCCGACCCTTTAGCGGGAGTTTGAGTCCCGGGTGGAGGAGGAGGGGCAGGAACAGTAGAAACTACCAGGGTAGGTACTACTGGAGGGGCGGAGGCCGAAGCCGAGTCCGAGGCAAAAGTCCCACCAGGACCAGCTTTGACTTCCGCTCTTTCAATGCCCTGGGGTTGAACGCTGCACAGATAGTACAGCCCGAAGTGAGGTGTTCAACCCCAAGGCATCGAACGCACCGAGTGTGGCCATCAGCCGGAGAGAGACTATGGCCACACTCGGTACATTTAGAAAAGATAGGCTTTGGGGCCTCGGACATCTTCTTTTTTTTTTTTTTTTTTTTTTTAACAAAAAAAAAAAAAGATTTAAAACAGAAAGACTAAACACACACACGCAGGCCCCAAAGAGACACTATACAAGCACACACTACGCAACCAGCGAGGAGAGGGAATTATACCAAAAGTATATAAAACAAAGGGGAACCTAACTCTTTCACACAAATATTAAATTTTTAGCAAAAAAATTTACACTTAATATTCAAAAAACAGCACTTAGCCAAGGAGCTCAAGGATCAAGCCTTCCACCATGCGCGGCAAACTAGATCTGTGGTCATGGAGGGTGAGCAGGGCATTATGGGTGAGGGGAGGAGCTAGGAGCTCGGATCCATAAGCTGGAAACTATTGCCGGTTCGGATCCGATATCGGATCCATACCCCACAGGTTGCTGACAAATGAATCTCCTACTTCAGATTAATTGTTACTGTTTGGCTTAGATTTAGTGTTGGTAATGGGTCAAGA
The DNA here is from genome assembly GCF_019279795.1 of Protopterus annectens. Lineage (NCBI taxonomy): Eukaryota > Metazoa > Chordata > Ceratodontiformes > Protopteridae > Protopterus > Protopterus annectens. The sequence continues at coordinate 23,451,465 of NC_056738.1, read as the reverse complement.
ACTTACTCCATAGGCAGCTTACAACAGGTGACAAACCAGATGGTTACATTTTGCAGCATTGACAAACATATGCTTCAAAACCATATCAGAACACACCTATCAGCTATACAAAACACCAGGTCAGAGTCCATCACCCAAAGAACTTTGTTCTAAGAACTAAGATGCACAATTTGCCTATCAAAATTATACCGCCATACTCTTCTTACGGAAAAGGATTTATACCATAGAAGCTAAATGGAACACTGAAATCACACAAACTGTATTCACTCCTATTTGAATAGGATGTGGCAAGTAACTGTTAATATACATAAATCATTGTCTTTAATTGAAAATTTTGCTTTATGAAATACCAGGAATACCCATGACTGTCATGTGTAACGTCATGTCATTCCCACAATTCCAATATTTTAGAGCCTCTAATTAAAAATCAAAATAAATAAAAAAATACTAAAGTAAACAAACTTAAAGCTTTACAAGATAAAAAAAAAATGTTTGGCCTAAAATGCCAGCTTCCATAAAATGTAATCTTCCATTAAGTAAGAAGCTGAAATTCCAGAATTTAATACCATCTTTTCTGAGGAAAAGAATTGTGTCTTTGGTAACTATTGTGCCTACTTGCCTACCTACCTGCTTGGCAGACCTTCTGTCAAAGTGTTTCACATCTCTGGTAAGTCTCTCTCTAAAATGAATCAACCAAAAACAAAACACAAGTGTCCTGAAAGACAGCCAGTAAATACTCACATACAGGGTGGAGCTCATTTGTTGGTATTATGCCAATATCTTTAAAGTCTCAGTGGCTGACATAAGGGGCAATTAACTACAGGACACTTGGATGACTCACTGGAAATTGATTACTACTAGTATTTCAGAAATGTGCCATGTTGTTTACTTTCTGTCATGGGTCTATTTCTGTTAGCATCCAATGGATGAGTTGGGAGGGTGGCCTAATGATTAAAGTGTTTGCCTTACAAACCCAAGGTGCAGGGTTTGAGTCCCACAAGGGATAATTGGCTAAGCTTAAAATGGCTCACAAGGGCATTAAGCTTAGTACTAACCTATGAGATACGCATTCAAAGTACCCATGTTCCATATATTATACTACCAATTCAACAGCAAGACAAGTTCATAATTGTCCACATCATACCTTTCTTAAAGTTATCTTGTAAGCAGTCATGCATCACACTTTTGGATTCACCTTCTACTTAGTTGTATAGCATTAGAACTTTTCTGCTCATCCTCATCTGAAAAAGGAACCACTAATTAGCACAATTACAAATTTATCCAATCCTGTTATATTCTTCCTTATGTTTTCCATCCTAAATTGCAGACTAATAGTGCTGTATATCATTTTGTAATTTGCAGGTAGGCTTCTCCTTCCATCTGTTCCACAGTACAAGTTATAAAGACATTAAAGTGATATAGTTCCAACTTCTGATCCCTATTGTAACTAATTAGTAAGACCCATTTCTGTGCATGCATTAATGTATAACAGCTTTTTGCATTCCAGTCAGGTTTTTACCCTAACAACCCCACTTTTTTAACTCAATCTCTTGTACAGGAAATATCAGGTGTTGTCAAACTGGTAGTAAGCCACATGCACGATGAGCATTTCTTGGTCAACAGCTTTGATCATTCAGGAAAACTATTACATTTATATTTATTAACTACTGTCTATTCCCACCAACAAAACAAACATAATGACACTTTGGGACAGCAGAACATTCCACTCCCCCACCCCCCAAAAAAATTCTGTTTGTTGTTGTACAAGTCTTTGCACATGTACTCCTAGAAAAAAAATAGCACAATAACGGAACAGAACAAGGGACACTTGAGACAGCACTGGCTCTTACCTCACTGGTGAGCAATACATTCATTCATTCCCATAGTCAGAACACTAATTCCAAAAAAGTTAAAGTCTACAAAGGTGTTAACTGTTTTCAGAATGGAAAAACTTGATCGCTATTCAAACTAATCTCCATATGTATACATAGAATTCACGTGTCGTGATTATGGCCACAAAACATGTAAATATATGACCCATGACCCGAGCACAGGGCATGCAAAGTAGACAGTAAGATCGGAACACTGTACAGCCGGGAGTTGTTTTGAAAGCAACCAATCTTCTGTACAGAAGAAAAACTGCCAACAGTATTACATGCACCAGTTCCAGTTATAGTGCATTTTTTCTGCTTGTGGATGCAAAGACATTCGCTGTCAGCTTTCAAAATTAGAAACCATAACCTGTGCACGAGTTAAAAACTGAAGACACCAGTAGTTGGTGCCTACAAAAAATTCTCTTCACTATTTTCATTAACAGCTACCTTAAGTTCAGTCATACAAACACCGTGCTAATACCATAAAGTAATAAAACATAACGTACCCATTATAAGGAACACAACGTTGTGTGTGTATCACGTGCACGTCGCTTGAACTGCAGAACGTATTTAGTTGACATTGGCGTCATGCCGCACAAAAGTTTCTCCTTAAAGGAGAAGACTCTTGCATCGTCAACTAAAGTTTTTTTTTTTTTTTTTTTTATAGCCTCCTAGCCAACCCTCAGCTGTAAGTGGGAGGGTACTCGCGTCCCCTCCCCCGCCCTCCGCCCTCTGGTCCCAACTTCCAGCGCCAAGAGAAGAGCGCAAACTTTATTAATTAAAATAAATAAATAACTACATAAGGCGCCCTTTACAAGGCCAGCCTGTACGGCGCCCTAGGCGGTCGCCTAGTTCGCCTATGCCTAAGGCCGGCCCTGCATGTGGGTTCGGAGCCGATCCTCTGCTCAGACTCGGCCGCTTAGAAAGCCTGAAAACTTCTGATTGGCTCGTGGCTAATAGGTATCCCATGATGCATGTGCACATTCCCCAGATCTCGTTTGCCACGTCTTCAGTCGGAAGCTTCTTTTGGTTGGCCATGGCTAAGTGATTTGGTTCTTTATTATTCTGCTTGTTAGAAGTTTTTAGCTTTGTGTGAAGTGCTTTTCTTATTGCTGATAGCCTTATTGTGGTACTGATTGTGTCAATTTAACCGGACTTGATTTTTACTGGATTTGACTTTTCTGCTATAAAATTTTGGGGCTGTTGGCCTTTTTGTGTGTGTGTTCCGTAAGTGTGTGCTTTCTAGACTAAACCGTTTTACTTGGAGGTATTAGTCTGTTCCCTTTTCCTTTACACTAGGTTCGTTTAAGTTCGAGAACCTAGTAAAACTTTCCTTGGTTGGTTGTTGAGAAATGGGGCTAGATCTGTTTGTTAGAGGATCTAGTTCCTCTCTTGTTGAGTGAGTGTGTTTTTTCTCTTCAACCGCCTATATTGACTGCCATTATGTCTGTCCTCAGAGCCGATCGAGATTCTGGACACTGATATTGATATTGCAGTATCGGCACCCAGTGCTTCGGTGCCTATCACTAGCAGTCCTCTTCAGAGCCGGTCTACAGATATTCCACCTGTCTCCCCTACTTTAAAATCACCTATATTGCAGAGAGCGAGGTCTCCAACACTGTCCTCCAGGAGCTTTTCTGAAGAAGACCTCGAGAGAGTGATGCTCAGACTCCTTCGTTGGCCTTGCCAAAATTTTTATCCGCTCCGACCACTTCTGTCTCGAAGCAGACTCCTGTTACCGACCCTGCTGTTTTTCCTCCTCCAATCCAGATTGGGCCTTTGGAACCGATGCTGTCGGTACCGACTATAGTGGTGTCCTTGGCTCCAGCACCCCGGGTGGTTGTCTTGGAGCAGAGCTCTGCTCCAACACTGTCTGCACCGTCTGAAGTGTCTAGGGTCCGAAGCTCTTCGGTCGGGCCCGAGGGGGACACTTGGAACCGAACCTCTTCGGTGCCGAGTCTTCCTCTTGGTGCATCGGCCCGAGTGAACTCGGACCCTACATCGTTCTCGGAGCAGATTCCTCTGGATCCATCAGCACCTACGCTCTCCGGAGTCGGGGCATCGTTCGGAGCCGGAGGAATCTGTTTTCGTGAAGATGAGCATGTTGGATAGTTCATCTGTACCACGCAGGAGTACCGATGCTATACTCCCTCAAGCGCTGACTACGGTCTTTGCATCCTCTACCCCAGGCTGGTAGAGACTCACCGTTTGGGTGGTCCCTTATCTTCCGAGACCTCCCCAGAATATCCCGCTGAGGAGCCCCCTTGGAAGAGATCATGTAAGAAGCATGTAGACTCCCCTGATGAGTCTGACACTGACCTCGAGTTGGAGGGGTCCCCAAAGTTGTCCTCTGAAGATGTCTCCTTTGCAGACATTTTGGAGATCCTCGGGCAGGGAGGCGGCTGGCCCACCGTTACCCCTTCTGATGAGTCAGTGTACCTGAAGGCTTTTGGGTCTCAACCCTCAGCTTCATGGGTGTCTCCTCCATTTGATGAATTACTAGATCCCGTGAGTCAGAAAGCATGGTAGACTCCTGATGCCGTGCAACCGGTCTCCAGGAGGCCAAATAAATTTCTCTCTGCCCCTAAGGACAGAGTGTTATCCAAGGGGGTTTACCTGTTGATGCCATGGTGGCTGCCACTAAGAAGGAGCTAGCAGAGACCACTTCTATCCATCCACCTAATAAGGCATCCTGAACGATGGATAGGTACGGGAAGCGTATCTTCTCTTCAGCGGCTTTTATACTCCGCTGAACTATCACATTTTACGAGACTTCAGAGAGATCTCCTAAAGGAGTTTGGACTGCTTCACTCGAGTTACCCTGAAGAGCATCTCCTATCTACAGTCTTGGCTCAGTTGGCTACCCTCACATCTATTGTTAACTCCATGCGGCTGATCTATGCAGCTGATGGTGCAGAAGTCTCCTTAAGGAGACATTCCTGGATGCGTCTATGCAACTTTGCTGAGCCTTTCAAGTCTACATTCACCAATGCTCCCATGGAAGAATCCTCTCTTTTTTGGACCCAAGGTGAAAGATACCCTCAGCAGGTGTGAGCAGGAAGGAAAGACTCTCTGCCATGGGAGTCTGTTTTACCATTCCTTCTAGACCTTACTCTAAAGGTCAGAAGAGCGGCAAAATGTGACTCAAGAAATCACAGAGACCTTTCCAGGACACACAAGGTGATTTCCTCCTTCAGAGGCAGGGGAGGAGGAAATAATGGTAGACATCCTCCTAGAGGCAGGGGAGGCCCAAATCTGGGAAGTCGTGATTCCTTTCGTGATCGTCCCTATCGGCGTTCCTGATGTGGAACCTGTGTGTCTTTGGAGCCGGTCGGGGGTCACCTGTTCTTGTACCCAGAAGCCTGGCTAAATCTCACTCGAGACAAGTGGGTTCAAGACATTATTACCAGAGGTTACCCTATACCCTTTTCCCTTCCACCATGCCCTCCCAAAAGGATCCCAGCTGTACCACCCAATCACAGGGATCAAGCGGCTATAGAGATAGAAAAAGATCCCAACAGACCAGACAGGATTCGGAACATACTCCAGGTTATTTTTAGTTCCAAAACGAACAGGGGACTGGAGACTCATCCTAGACCTCAGCAGGTTAAACGAGAATGTAAAGAAGTCCAAGTTCCGAATGGTCACTCTGCAATCCATGCTCCCTTTGTTGGGGAGAGACAGCTGGATGTGCTCAATAGATCTCCGGGATGCCTACTGCCACATAATGATGGACAAAGCATCAAGGAGCTACCTAGGCTTCCGGCTGGAGCCAATCATTACCAGTTTCGGGTGCTGCCCTTTGGTCTCACCACAGCGCCCCCCCCCCCCCCCCGGAGTGTTCACAAAGTGCATGGCAGTAGTCCCAGCTCATTTGTGGCATCAGGGAATCAAAGTCTTTCCATACCTGGACGATTGGCTCCTGACCGCCATCACCAGGCATCGCCTAATTCAATTGAGAGATTCCGCAATCAAGCTCTGTTCCCAGTTGGGAATCTCTATTTTAAACTGGGAAAAATCCTCTATTTTGCCCACTCTGTCTAACTTTTTTATAGGAGCAAACCTAGACAAGGTCGATATGACAGCCAGACTACCTACAGACAGAATACAGAATCTTGCACAACAAATTTACAAGATACTTCCCCTTCGAAGAGTCAAAGCGAAGGTGGTGTTGCTGCTTCATGGAACTATGGCATCAACCTTAACCTTGGTACCTTTAGCAAGACTACATATGAGAATACTCCAATGGCTCCTGTCATCCCAGTGGTCGTTTCAGCAGTTGCCTCTACATCATCAGATCCTGATTACAGACTCTTGCAAAAAGGACGTACGCTGGTGGATTCAACCAGGTCATCTTACCACAGGGACTTCCTTTGTACCACACCAACCCGTTGCCACTGTGACCATGGATGCCTCTCAAGGTGGGGGGGGGGCATTATCTTGGCAGGACTGTCCAAGGCACATGGCAACTGTGACCATGGATGCCTCTCAAGGTGGGGGGGGGGGGCATTATCTTGGCAGGACTGTCCAAGGCACATGGCAAGAGCAGGAGGCCCATCTGCATATCAGTGTCTTGGAGGTGAGGGCGGTGCTTCTAATGTTGCAAGCACTTCACGACTTTCTCCCTCCTAGGGACGATAGCTATCCAGACCGACAACATGTCGGTTGCCTGGTATCTAAATAAACAAGGTGGAACCAGAACATACCCTTGTATTGAGAAGCCATACGAGTTTGGAATTGGATGATTTCTTCCCAACGCTTTCTCATTGCAACGCACATCTGGGGACTTCCATCGTGATAGCGGACAAGCTAAGCAGGGCAGTATTACCTCACGAATGGTCCTTGAACCAGAAAATAGCCAGTATGATCTTTCACAAGTGGGGGCAACCATGCTGCGACCTCTTTGCCAGTCCCATCAACACCAAATGCAGCACCTTTTTCTCTCTCATTCCCCCCCCCCCCTCCGGGAGAGTCTCCAAGAGATGCACTAGTCCACGATTGGCCCCGGGACTCCTTTATGCTTTTCCTCCTTTTTCCACTCGTCCCCAAGGTCATACAGAAAGCAATGCTTTTGGGAAGCAAGATGGTCCTCATCACTCCTTACTGGCCTCATCAGATTTGCTTCCTTTTCTCTGGCCTCACCTGTTGGACTGCCCATGGACTCTGAACTCAGTGCCAGACGACCTGACACATGTCAGGTTCTCTTCACCCCAGTCTCCACACTCAAAAACTGACAGCATGGCTGCTCCAGTTCCGTCACTAGTCAGGCTTCATGATTTTTCTCCAGCTGTAACTCCTATTACCTCTTCTCACAAGCCTTCGACCAGAAAATTGTATCGTAGTAAATGGAAGAGCTTTTCCATATTGGCACACAATAGAGAAGTTGATCCATTTACAGCTCCCATTACTATTGTTATAGAGTTAATTTCTGAACTTTCACCAAGGTTCAGTGGCTGCTACACTCTGAGTTCAACTAGCAGCAATATCCAATTTTCATGTGGGGATTAAGGATTCTCAATCTGCAAATCCTTTCTTAAGGGTTCCATGATGTTAAGACTACCTGTGCAAGACCCCGTTCCTCCTTTGGACCTGAATCTAGTTCTATCTAGACTTATTCCTCCTTTTTTTTTTTTTTTTTTTTTTGGTAGCAATAACCTCAGCCAGGAGAGTTTCTGAATTAAGGCTCTGTCTGTTAAACCTCCATAAACCTTCATTTTAATTTTTCACAAAGATGGGGTCTCTCTCCGGACCAACCCTTTTATTCCTAAAGTCTGTTCTCAATTTCACTTGCCAGTGCCCTTCCCTAATCACTCCAATAAAGCGGAGTATACATTGCACCAATTGGATGTGCATAGGCAACTACGTTTCTATATCCACCGGACCAAAGGATTAAGAAAATCAGAACAGCTGTTCGTTTCGTTTGCTGAGGCGAGAATGGCTTGCCAGTTTCCAAGGTTACACTATCAAACTGGATCTCTAGTTGTATTTTCTTTATTTACAGTTCTCAAGGAAAGGAGTTGCCCTTTAAGTCAAAGCGCATTCCACCAGGTCCTTCTACTTCTGTTGCTTTCCAAGCCAGGACACCTATTGATAATATATGTGCAGCCGCAACATGGGCTACCCCTTATACCTTCATTTCCCATTATAAATTGGATTTAACTTCCAGGGGTAGAGCTTCGTTTTGGTTTCACGGTACTCAGGAGTATCTTCCAGTGAGCCACCCATTCAAGATGCTAGGGACGCTGTCCCACACGTAATAATGGAGGCGAGATAGGACTACATAACACAAAGAAGTTATGTACTCGCCATAACGTTCCATGTATGTAGTCCATCTCGTCAAACATTACGAACCCACCCACCAGCCCCCTTCCTGGAGGATCTGGATACAGTTTTTTATTTTTTTTTTTACTACACTGGTTTTTGCCACAAGGGCGCCTCTTATTACAGCTTATTCTTCCGGACCTTCATCCTTTTTCCTGTCCTATTCTGGTAGACTAGTAGCAAACAAGATCTGGGGAATGTGCGCATGCATCATCGGATACTATTAGCCACGAGTCAATCGGAACTTTTCAGGCTTTCTAAGCGGCAGAGTTGGAGCCGAGGATCGGCTCTGAACCCACATGTAGTAATGTTCGGCGAGATGGACTACATACATGGAATGTTATGGTGAGTACATAACTTCTTTTTGTGATTGAACCCTATGTTTTTCTTTTTAAATTGCAGATCAGCTTTCATTTGTTAAGACGATGTCCAATATACTTTGCACAGTTTTTGTTGCAGTAGGTTGGCTTAACAGTGTCTGTTTTAATAATTCCCAATAGGTTGTAAAGCCTCACGTGCCTTTGATTAAATTTCCAGAAAGACTGGTTGGGCCTAGTCAACCCAGTGGTAAGTAATTGCTCAAGTTAATTTAATTTTTTATCTTATTTCATCTTAAGTTGTTTTCTTCTAGAGATAAGTTGTCAAAACAAGTTACTGGAGAATAACAAGACTTCATTGTAGGCTTCTCTAGTTTGTAAATGCTTGAATACCTGCTGTCTGAAGCCATTTAGTCAAAATTCCATATCTGGTAATGCTGAAGATCTGCCAGTAAATAATTGAGCACCTCCTTTATTTTGTGACTCCTTAACACAGGAAGGCTATGCTAATAGTACTGTCTTGGTCCGTATATTGCAAAGTCCAGCATTTTTAAAATGCTTTGATATTTTCAGGCAAGTTTTCTCTACAGTGTTCCTGGATTTATTGCTGTGGATCCTTGTTCTCCATCTGCCATTTTGTATTTTGCATCTTTTTCTGCAGAGTTTTTTTTACTTGGACAGATGCAGGCCTGTCATTGACAGATAGTACCACATTCTGGCTTCATCCGTACCTTCAGCTATCTCGAGTTAATTTTGATTCTTGCAGTTTTTCAGTTCTTCTATTGGAGGTAAAACAGTTCTTCCAGTTATTGCCCTTTTTTTCTCTGTCTCAAAGTTCTGAGTTCTGTAACTCATGATGGAAGAAGTAGAACTCGTGGGATGGTTCCCCTTGGTGTATGGTGGGTAAACAAGTTTTGCCCAATACCCAGGACTGAACACCCTTTGTCCCTAAAAGAAAGGTCCATGTGTTCTTTGGTAATTCAGTCTTCTAGAGGCAGGAATTGTCCTTCACTAGTTGTGCTCAGATCTTCTATTTTTTGTGGAGTTTTGAAAATTGAGAGGCATACCCCTGGTCGGCACCTTCGGAGGTACTTTCCAGGGTGCTTGCACTGTTTTGCCCCATCCTGATTGGCCTAGTTCTGTGTCGACCCAGCCCAGTATTTGGGAGGCTATCTTTGATGTTTGGTTGCTGATCAGGGAAGAGACCTGTTAACCATCTAGAGTGAATGAACTGGTTCAAGGAGGAGTTGCAGGGGTCTGTGGTCCAGGTGTGAGAGTGGGCAACTGACTTTTGTTGTGACCAGAAGTTGCAGACTTGGCATTGTTAAAGATTTCAGTGTTATGTCAGTACATGACTCACTGACTGCATCTCTCATCAAGCGAGGGCTTTGTTTTTCCACAGTTCCTCACTTGTAAAGGTCATGGCAATTGCACGTCAGTGAGCACTGACATGATCTAAAGCCTCGGGACCAGAAGTCAGGTTAGAGCTTCCTTTCATGTTTGATCTTTTATGCAAATTAGTTTTTGGAATCTTCATTTCGGAGTGTGACAAACTGAGACCTGGAGCAGTTTTATGGGATGGTACTTCTGTCATGTAGTGCTTGCTTTCTTGTCTGTACCAAGGCTGGAATCTATAGATGCAGTCTTCCACAGTGGTATGGTCATCTTTCTAGGGAGCCAGTCTTTTTTTTGTTTCCATATAGGCCTGGAGGTATTCACTTTGCAGCTGATCTTTCCTGGAAGGATGATGACTGTTGACTGGAATGAAATAATTTTCTTCCTCCCAGAGCTAATTTCTCTGTGGTTGTTGGATGGGCTCAAGATTGACAGTCAGCATCCACCTTTGCTTAGTTCAGACAGGGGATGATCTTCAACGTCTTTGAGTTTACGGCCCCAGATGTACATTTTACTTGTCTAGTTTCTATGGAATTCTTGTAGAAGGGTATTGGAGACCTTCCCTGATTGGTGGTCAGAAAGGATCTCATTCCTGTCTGTTATGATTGAGAAATCCTGCTTCTTTAAAATTCAGGAGGCTGTTGCAGCCATAACAGAGGTAAGCATAAAGCATTTGTCCTCCTGGAGGAACAGTTTTGACAGTCTGCTGCTAATTTTTTGGTTTGCCCATCTGGGGAGAGACTTCAAACCTCATAGGATTTGCATTTGTTTGGCAGCTGTTCTACATATTTTCATTTCCCCACTTGACGGCTTCCTTCTTGTTTAGAAGGAAGAAGTAGCCTCACAGATGTCATCTGTTCAGAACCAAACATTCAGTAGTCACTGTACTTCTGGCTAGTGGATTTCTTGTAGACAACTGAGACCAGTCCTTATTGGGTTGAGAAGCGAAGGGAGTTAAACAGGAAGCTAGGGGAGATGCCCTCTGAAACAGTGGGGGCTGTCCTATTCTAGGAAGTGGCTTACAAAGATGACTTCTTACCATCTGGTGGGGGAAAGGGCACTCGCTCCTTTTCTGTCCTCCTGCTATTGGCCCAGACCAGAGGGTTAGGATTCGATTTCCTCTGCTATTCTCTTTACAGAAAAAAAGCTGTAAACCTTGGGACTGTTGGAGTGCTTGTTCCTTGTTGTCTGAGGGCAAGCAGCCTTCCCGAGTTAGGGAACTGAACTGTTTGGTTTCTAGTTCTTTAGAGATTCTTGCCTTTGCTGCTGGTTGCAGATGGAGGAAAGCATTCCATTTGGTGTGTGTGTGTGTGTGTGTGTGTGTGTGTGTGTGTGTGTGTGTGTGTGTGTGTGTGTGTGTGTGTGTAGGGGGTCAAGGTCTGTGAGGACTTGCCTTGTTTTGACTTCTGGGATGTATGGGATTGTTCACAGGAAGAGCCCTCCTTGGAGGCTTAGGTTCATAGGTAGGTACTAGGCTATCAGCCCAAGGACCTAAGTAAGCCTAGCCAACAAGGTTCCCCGGCTTATGTCAAACAGGAAAGTATTTCCTGTGCCCCTGTCGAGCAGAGCTACAGAAGTGATCCCAGGGTTGTATTTCCTATCCACTCAAGATTTTTCTTGGAGTGCTAATGAGGAACTTTGCTTGACATAGATGGGTAGCTTATTCCAGAGTATAGGAAGTCTCTGGGACAGGAATTATCCCTCCAGCATGTCCTGTTTATTGTGGTGACCAGGTTTAGGTCCCTAGAGCATGTAGCTCAAAGGGATTGGGATTTCTTTAGGTGTAGTATGTCCAACAGCTCTGGGTTTAACATATGTTTGGCAGAGATCTCCTCTGAGTAGGCGATGTGCTACAGAGTAAAGCTGGAGTTTTTGAGACGGTCAGTGTAGGGCATCTGTTTGTTTGAGGCCAGTAATCCTCTGTGAGGTACTTCTGTGGCCTTTCCAGCTGGGTGCAGATGTCTTGTGAGGTACATTCCAAAAGGGGCATTGTAATCTATAATGGGTCTGAGTGCCTAGGTTTTTTTTTTTTTTTTTTTTTCCTGGATGAGAACCCTTTTGTGATGAGGTGTGCCACATAGGATTTCCTGACTTCTGTGGCGCTGATTATCAAAGGAGAGACTACTGCCCACCTGGGTCCCAAGGTGTCTTATCACACACTCTGCATTAAGTAGACTGCTGTTTATGTGGTAATTCACGGGTACAGAGTTTTTACCAAAGGGGATGACCATGCACCTTTTGGCATTGAGCTTGAGGCCATGCCTCTTGACACCAGGCATCTGTCCCAGTGAGGCCCTTTTGTAGGATGTCCACATCATTTGCGGACTCCACTATGGCTTCTAGTTTGCAATCCTCTGTGAACTTTGTTAGCCAGAGCCCTTCTGTGTTGGCGTGTACTTCAGAGAAGTAGATATTAAACCGGAGAGGTCCTAGGACTGAACCCTGTGGTACTCCGATTTGGAGTCTGCAACTTTTACAGTGTGGGTTCTGTCAGTGAGCCAGTTGACAACCCATCTTGTGATGTAGGGATTTATAGCTAGTTTAGCTATAATTCCAGAATGGGGGATGGTGTCAAAAGCCTTGGCGAGGTCAAGATAGGCTGTGTGAACCACTACCCTCATCTACAGCTTTGGTGACTGCCTCAAAGACCCAAGCTGGGGTCCCTTGTGATTCTTGCTGTTTTTAGGCTTTTGAACCTGCTCACTTGGAGGGCTTAAGTATTGGCAGGTTGTTCTTTTGCTAGTGCTTCCTCTAAGTGGTTGACATGTCTAGACCTTTTGCCAAGGTCTTTGCTGTGATGGGTGGATGCCGCTGTCCTTTGTGGTATCCTTTTATCTTGGTATAGCTGGCTGGTATATTTCTTTATCAGCATCCCATAGCATTTGGTGTTTGTGTAGGAGCAACAGGCTCCCATTAAGTAGGGAACTGGAGACTTCATTTTGAGGACTTCCTGCTCTATCTTCTCTTGGAGGTAGCATATGGTTTGGAAGAGGGTTCTTGATGCTCACCCTCTTTCCCTGCTTTGGGGAACTATCTTTTTTAAAGGGATCAGAAGGTGCCTGTGTGCCTGCCCTCTTCTTGGGTGAAGAACTTCTCTGTTTAGCGGGTGGGGTGTGTCCAAGAGTAACTTGAAATACACTGCCCAGGTTTTTAGCTTGGAGTTTTAGTAGTAAACTGCCAATTCACTTTCTTGAAGGGGTCAAATGCAGCCAGTCTGTGACCAATACAGGTACATATCAGGTCAGTTTTATCTTTGTCCTTTGCTTTTTATATCCTTGTTTTGGTTTTATTGTATGTATTTGTACAAAATGACATTGAAGCTCCCAGTTGTGGCATGAGACTTTGTTACAGGTCTGCAATTACTGGTGATGGCCAGCTCTTAATACTCTAGGTCATTTAGGTATGCTTGCTGGATTTGAAGTAGGGCAGGATCCTGGAGAGGATTTACCCCCTTCTTGAAGTGTGTGTCCAGGCACTGACATATCCTATGCTTCACCATTGGCTAATAGTTTTTTGAGGGTAGATATTGCTTTCTGCCTTCAGAATATTCCTTAGGGCATCATTGGGCTAGATCTGCCTTTTTGGTGGGAGTGAGAACATCATTCTGCCTGTTGTTGCTTCTTTTATTCTGGGTCTAGCAGAGGAAATTGGGAACTGCAGGAACATTTTCTTCTTGCCTTCAGGTTGAAGCTATTCTCCAGGGTAATGACTTTTACACTGTACCCTAATCTCTGAGCTGCAAGTATCTGGGGGTTCTGGGCACCTTTTGCTAGGTTACATGTTCACTAGGCCCTACCTCAAGCTTTGTGCCCATTGAATGGTGCACCTCGACAGTTATCCCACTCCACAAAGGGGGGGGCCAAAACAGACCCTGGGAACTACCGCCCATTAGCCAGACGAGCCTCGTCTGCAAGGCCATGGAACAAATAATCATGGAACTCAAACAAGGACACTGGAGATCTCCAAACTCTGGACCCCACACAGTTTGTGTTTGTAAAAGGCAGATCATGTCTCCTAAACCTGATAGACTTCTTTGAAGTAGTCACTAAAGCCATAGATGAGGGTAAGGTGGTTCACACAGCCTATCTAGAGCTTGCCAAGGCGTTTGACACCACCCCCCACTCTGGAATTATAGATAAACTCACTAAACTAGGTATAAATCCCTATGTAACAAGATGGGTTGCCAACTGGCTTACTGACCGAACCCACACCGTGAAAGTAGCAGACTCCAAATCAGACTTCAGACAAGTGGAGTACCACAGGGTTCGGTCCTGGGTCCTCTCCCGTTAGCCTGTACTTCAGAGAAGTAGATACCAAACACAGAAGGTCTTTGGCTAACTAAATTCGCAGATGACTGCAAACTAGGTGCAATAATTGAAACTCCCAACGATGTGGACATCCTACAAAAGGGCCTCACTGAGACAGATGCCTGGTGTCAAAGACATGGTCTCAAGCTCAATGCCAAAAAGTGCATTGTCATCCCCTTTGGTAAAAACTCTGTATCCATGAACTACCACATAGGCGGTAGTCAACACCGAAAATGTGATGAGACCTTGGGACACAGGTGGACAGTAGTCTCTCCTTCGATAATCACATCACCACATCGGTCAGGAAATCCTATGTGGCACACCTCATCACAAAAGGTTTCTCATCCAGAAAAAAAGGTCATTGTTCCCCCCTACTCATCACTCAGACCCATTATAGAGTACAACCCCCCTTTTGGTATGTACCTCACAAGACATCTACTGGAAAGGCCACAAAAATACCTCACAGAGAGGATTACTGGCCTCAAACAGATGCCTTACGCAGACAGTCTCAAAAAAATTCAGCTTTACTACTCCATCGCATATTGCCTACTCAGAGGCGATCTCTGCCTAACATACACAGCTATATCAAACCCAGAGCTGTTGGACATGCGACTAGGGGCAGGTTTTGCCCTTTGCCTAAATATAGTTTTGAATTCTAATCTTGTTGGTTGCTGTGCTTGATTTGGGTCATCCGTACCCCTTTCTGTAGGGAGAATCACTTTTTGGGGTTTAAAATTTCTGATGTGATATATACAAGTTCTTTAGCTGTGGACCCCCCCGTTCCTTTGTATGAGAGTTTTATGTAAGGGTAATTTCTCTCTACCTCCTCATCCAGGCTCCTTTGCCTTTGAGGTCTTATTCTTGGCTAGGCTGTAGGCAGGAAGAAGGTATTTGGGGAGTATTTGGGTGTCAGGCCTACTCCTGTTGTGCCCCAGTCACTGTTGGATAACCCTATGGCCACTCCTGATTCCTCAGACAGCTGATCTTTTTGTAACGGTCCCTTTGTTGTTGTACCACAGTTACCATGGACAAAGATGGTCACATCCTCTGTGGCTGTAGGGATGCCATTGGTGTGCAAGAGAACCACTGTTTAGTTTTCTGGGGTGGTTGGGAAGAGGCAGGTGACCCTTCTCTTAGCCAGGATAGGGAACCTGTACGTCGGTGTGTTTTTTATTTTAGGGGCTTCTCAGGAAGTGAGAAAATTGAGAAAACGTGCCTTTTTCTATTTGTATTCTAGTTTACCTGATAGTTGGCCTTTTACTCCCAGGAAGCATACCTCAGCCTCATGAGTATAGGTTTTCTGTCCCCAAGCAGAACTAGCACCATATATATATTTATCAGCAATGAGAAAGTTGGCTTGGCTTTATTCTCAAAACCTTCCTAAATATGTTGATGCTGAAATTAACTTTCCCTTACACAGGTAAGTTCTGTTTGGTGTTTCTGCAGCTGAGGTTCTCAAGAAATGGGATATAAGGGGTATATTGAGTTGAGATTACTTCATTTTCCCACTCTTCTTTTTTACAGAAAAAATAATTTCCTCCTCGTTTTCCTTTTTCAGTAAGCAATTTAATCAGCAAGGAGCTGTCAAACAGAAGTTTACCAAAAAAATTGCAAGGAGGTTCCAAAATGAAAGGAAAGGGCTCCTAAAAATCAAGGACAGTCTTTCTAGTCAGCATGACTGTTTCCCTGGTTCTCTCCCCTCATCCCATTCAGTCCTGGTAACCTGTCCATACGCATCTTCCTATGTGGAACCAGATTGTGGCAGACTAGTTTTAAATGTAATTCAATGGGGTAGTTTTGACAGTACAAATTCCACCCCACATTCCAGGTGATTCTTCCTTGCCCTGTGAACTAGGTCTCCTTGCTTCCTTTCATTCTGCAGAAAATGCTTGCATAGAGAGTAATAGGACCAGTGTCTCCCTGTAAGATAAGCAAAGGCTTTTCTTAAAGGATTTTTCTGGTACCAAAGTAGGAAGGATCCTAGAAGCCTGTCCTTTCCTGCCGACAGACAAAAGGAGGCTGAGCCCTGAAAGATCTGATGGGCTTGGTGCCCAAACTTGTGTTTTAGGCATCTCTGCCCAAGCTGCCTAACAGTTTGGGTGCATGGAAGGTGTCCAAAAGCTTTGGAAGCTGGAAGTCTGTTGTATCCTTGGCAGGATATAACTTGTATAGTTTACTCTTCATGCCAGGTCTGAAGAAACCTCATCTCCAATCTCTCATGACAGAAAAAAGTACATAAATGTCAGATGTTGGCAGTGATCAGTGCTTTGAAAGCTTTAAATCGTCTCTGGTCCCCAAGACCTCTGCAAGTGCACACAGAAAACATCATAGTGAAGTAGTACAACATTGTACCACTTTTGCAGACTTGCTACAATAGCTGGGAGGTAGTAACCCCACTCATGGATTCTTCAGGCTTCATCCATTCCATGAGAGCAACACCTGATTGCAGACAAGCTAAGTAGGACAAGTACTAACACCCATGAATGAAAACTTTATCCTGGAGTCTTTCAAGAATTGATCCAGCTACGTGGAACACCTGAAGTATATCAGTTTGGCTGCTCTCAGAACAGGCAACTAAACATTATGCTGGCTGCTCTCAGAACAGGCAAACATTATGCTCCAGTACTCCTTGCAAACTGTCCTGGAAGAGAGATGCAGAAGTCATAACCCAGTAGGAATGTTCCTGTTTGCATTTTTTTTTTCATACTTTTCACTGATGCACAAGAATCCTTGGAAGATTGCAAAGGATTCTCCAAAAGTTGTGGTGGTCTTCCCTTTTGCTCACACAGACAGTGGTTGCTTGATGAACCCCAACCTGAAAACCCTTCAGCTAACCACCCAGATGATAGAATTGTGATACCTTTTAGGCAGTTTTGCTGAGGAAGTGTCGAAGGTACTAAAAGAAGCAAAAACTGCCACTAGAAAGTCTTGTGCAAGTAGAAAATACTTTCATTTAGTGCCCATCCAAGAATCAGAACCTTCTTCTGACCCAGCTACCTGTGGTTATTGATTTTTATTTGTGAGTTGCTGTCCCCTTTTGTCCAGTAATTCCTGCTTGTGTGTCATTAGATTCACCCCCCGCCCTGCTTTCTAACCTTAAGGACTGCATATCTGTCTAGGAAACCTAGCTCTTCCTCTGTATCTTAATTTTGCAATTGGAAAGCTTACTCTTGTTCAATTTGAACAAGCTGATTTGAGGTTTCTAACCTGGAAGATATGTTTTGCCAGTTATGACTTCTGCTAGCAGAGTATCCAAGTTACAGGCACTTATGATGAGACAGCCCTTCCTCATTTTTCAAAAGGGTAGGGGTCTGTTTGAGAACTAACCTTTCTTTAATGCCTAAAGTGGTCTTGGAGTTTACCATGAAGCCAGGCTGTTGATCTCGCTGCCTTTCTTCCTTGAACCAAGAGTAACGGAGAAATGATTCTTCACACTCTGTCCATAGGTAAATCGGGAAAGCTGATCTGCAGTCTCCTGTGAGGGTAAGAGGAAGTCAACCAGTGTTTAAGTAGATTGTTTTCAGATGGTTGTCTCATTCTCTTGCCTTTTGTTATGCCCCTCCATAATAAGCCAAACCTAGGCATGGTTAGGGCTCATTCCACAAGGGCTTTGGCTTCTTCAATGGTTTTCTTGAAGGGGCTAGACTCTTAAGCATTCTAGAGGCAGAAATGTAGTCCTCTGTACGTACTGTTACAAAGCACAGCAGACTGGATTCCTTTTCCATATCCAGAACAGGCTTTGCTAGGACCATTCTCCAAGGGCTGCTGGATTATGTTTGTTTTTCCTCCTCCGTTCTTCCTTTCTAAGCTGTAATTGCTTTAGATAGCTTGGGCTACACCAGCAGTGATCTAAATGCTGAACACAGTAGCCTCCTCTCCCTCCAGTCCCCTTATTTTGGTTTCCCCTTTTGTTTTGCCAGGGAGTGTGTGCATAAACATGTATGCATGTATATATAATTTTATCATTAGGTTTGCGAGGGTGTTTCTAGAGCTGCAGACAGACGTTTATGGTACCGAGGCATGCCTGGCTGCACTTGTGGGGATTTTTGTGGAACCCTTTAAGACTTTCTTCATCAATGCTCCCTTTTGGATTTGACCCTTTTTGATCCTAAGATCAAGGAGCAAGAAGGATGTGAAAACTTTCTGCCATAGGACACTGTTTTCATCCCCTCAAAGGACCTTCTGTAGGAACCAGAAAGGGGGTAAGAAAATGTGGTTCCTTAAGTCTCAAGTGTTTTCCCCAAGACTATTTTGGAGATGGATCCCCCAAAGTAGAGGAGGGTATTCTAATGGTAGACATTGCCATTGTGGCAGAGTGGGTCTGCAGAGCCAAGGCTTTAGAGGTTTGTTCACCAGAACCTTATCTGTGTCCTGAAGAGTTGTTTGACTGCTGCATTGGGGAGGCAGTCGGGGGGGGGGGGCTTATCTCTGCTCCAGAAGCCTGTATGGCCATCGCTGAAGATGTCTGGGTGCAGTCAGTCATCACCTGAGGCCATCATCTCCTTTGTTTACCCACCCCTCCGACAACTAAGAAACTCCCCAATGTTCCCCCACCAAAGAAAAGCAGCAGCAGCATTGGAAATAGAAAAGCTGCTGTCGGAGTTGCCCAGAACATCCCACCAGATCAACAAGGGATCAGAATTTACTGAAGATTCTTTAGTGCCAAAGAAGAATGGGGACCTTGGGCCAATCCAATACCTATGCCGTCTAAGTCTTATCACTCAGTATTCCAAATGCTCACTGTACAGTCAATTCTCTTGTTTACTAAGGAAGGACAGCTGGATGTGCTGATTAGACCTACAGGATGAGTACTGTCACATCAAAATAGAAAGTCCAGAAGGTTTATATGCTTTTGGCTGGGAGCCAGTCATTTTCATTTCAGGGCCCTGCCCTTTGGTCTCATCACAGTCCTCCAGCTGTTCGCTAAATGCATGGCAGTGGTGGCAGCTTCTCGGACTACAAGGGCACCAAGTGTTCCCCCTATCTGGATGACTGCTTCAACCAGGTATTTCCTAGTCTGTGCCAAGGATTTTATTTCACCTTGTAGTGCCTAATTTGGAACAAAAGTCTCAACAGACCCAGACACGAGTCCTGGAGTTCATAGGCTAACACTTTGACACTACTACCCAGATAGCAAAGCAACCATGAGACAGATTGAGTACACTATGAGCTTTACAACTTCTTTCCTTTCAAACCCTTCCAGCCAGGCTGGTACTACAGCTTCTAGATGCAATGGCTATCTCTCTCTTTACCCTGCCAACATTTTTGAGAGTTTTGCAGTGGATGCTGGAGGTCCAGTTGTCAATCAGATACCAGTCCGTGAACTTCCCAGTTTGTTTTACCAAAGTCTGCAGGGACCATGTAACTTGGTGGATTCATTCATTTTGAGATTTCCAAGGGTCACCCCTTTCCCAAGGCCACTGTGACCACGGATACTTCCAGGTTGGGGGTGGTGTGCATTATATGGAGAAGACTGTCCAAGACGCATGGTCCCCCCTTGAGGTCTGTCTTCACATCAGTGTATTACAGATAAGGGCAGTCCTCTTAGTGTTGATGGCCTTCCAAGACGTCCTTCCTGTAGGGATGATATCCATTCAGACTGACAATATGTCAGTTGTCTGGTACATCAGCAAATGGGAGGAAACCCACTCCTTATCTCATGTCGAAAAGTGATGCTAGTGTGGCAGTGGGTGATTTCCTTCGGTTGCTTTGTAATACTGCACATACTGGGGAAGTTCAGCATCTTGGACAGGGTGAGCAGGTGTATTTTACTGCCTCACTAGTGGACCTCAACCCAGCAGTGGTGAAAATAGTGGGTTCAACCATGCTGCAATCTCTTTGCTTCTTCCACCAGTTCCAAATGCAGGTTCTTTGGCCTGAACCCTCCCCCACCATCAGAGGGGGATTCACAGAGAGATGCTCTTGTCCACGAATGGCGCTCCAATCTTTACACACTCTCAAAACCCTGCAAATTCCAACATTTCTACAGAAAGCTTCTCAACAGAACGGTACATTCATCCTCATTGCCCTGTTTTGGCCTAAAGTCCGGTTCCCCTTCCTTTGGCCTTATCTGATACACCTGCCTTGAATACTGGATCCAGAGCTCCTGTCTCACCAGTGTGGAATCCCTCAGTTTGTGCCCTCAAGTTGACCGCATGGTTTTTCCACTTCAGTAGGCTAGGCTTTCTTCTGTAGTATTATGTAGTTTCAAATCTTCTTAAACAGCATCATCTAGGAAGATAATCAAAAGTTAATGGAAAGGATTTTCTATTTGGGCTTCTGAAAGGCATTTGGAGCCTTTTTCTACCCTCATTCCTGCAGCATTAGAATTTCTTGCTTCAGTTATTCATGATCAGCCAGATGCTTTGCAACCAAAGTGCACTTATCTGTGATTCCCAATTTTCAGATGGGGACAATCACTCCCCTCTGCCCTCTCTAGTTGTGTAAAGCCTTCCTCAAGAGTACTTTCCTTCTCTGATCACCTATTAAAGATACCATCCCTCATTGACATTTCACTATTCTGTTGCAAGTGTGGACTCTGCCTTGCTTCGAACCAGCAGCCAAAGCAGATTTGAAAGTTCCTGTCATGAAAAAACATCATTTTGGTGGCTGTTACATGAGCTAGACCAATATCTAACTCCAAGCCTTATATTTCCACATGGGCAGGGTTTCTTGGCACACCAGTCCCTCCTTTCTCTCTTGGTTGGCATCTAAGGCAGCACTTCATTTTTCAGTCCTCTTTTTTCTAATTTTTCTAATGGAGAACATGTGCTTCATTTATTGGATGTACGTAGTTGCGATTCTACCACCACTGAATGAAACCTTTCAGGAAATCTGATCAATTATTTATCGCCTTTTCCGAAGCAAAATTGGGCAAGGCTGTGTCAAAAGTTACTTTAGTGAGATGGTTAGATAATTGCATCTCTCATGTTTATCAGACCAAAGGCTTGGATTTACCCAGAAGCCCAAAAGTACATTCAACAAGATCATTGTCTGCTTCTGCATTTTTGCCGCGGTTACCTGGTCAAATGTTTGTATATTTATTGCTCACTAGAAATTGGATTTTTTTTTTCCTGGGAGTAGAGTAGCTTTTGGTTCTGCTGTACTCTGGACTATCCTCACTAGAAATTGGATTTTTTTTTCCTGGGAGTAGAGTAGCTTTTGGTTCTGCTGTACTCTGGACTATCCTCACTAGAAATTGGATTTTTTTTTCCTGGGAGTAGAGTAGCTTTTGGTTCTGCTGTACTCTGGACTATCCTTCCATGAGGACCATGCTGGGATTCAAGTAGTCTATGTCCCATCAGTTTAATGGTTGGGAAAGACCAGTACAGTTGTGTAAAATCTTACTATAACAGTAGATGTCCATTGCTTTACTGTTGCAGTATTCTTGAAAGAAGGGAGAGTAAAAAAAAGCTTGGTGTAATGGTAAATGTGTTTAAACACAAGGTTTGATTCTCACCTGGGGTATTTGGGTGGGAGGTTGAAGGCTGAGAAGAGCCCTCAACAAACCCACATAAAATCATTTAAGCAAAACCTGCTCTGACCCTAGAAACCATATCAATCTTATGCTTAGTAAATGAATGCACTAAAGACTGTGTAGCCGCTTCAGGGATGGAATAGGTGTCCACCTCCTTGAAAGCACCAGCAGAGGCCGCAGCCCTAGTAGAATGAGCTCTAACAGAAGCAGAGACTTGCCATACAAAGAATAACCGAAAGAAATTGCCTTCGATATCCAGGAGGAGAGGAGATGAAATGGCCAAACCCAAAGACCTGGGATGAAAGGAAACAAAATGCTGATCGGACTTTTAAAATAGTCCTAATTTTATTCAAATAATACCAGAGTTGTCTATGCAAATCCATGGTATGCAGGACCCTCTCTAGCAGACTGAGGATTAGTTGAAGGGGCACCCTGTCCGTATGAAATTCCAAAAAAAGTAGTAATGGCTGTAAGGGCCTGGAGCTTGGAAACCCTCTGAGCAGAAGAGCGAGCCAGCAACAATTCTTCAAAGTACAGTGCTCCAAAAGAAGCAGAAACTGCAGACTGTCAGTTTTTCCAAAATAAAATTTAGGCATCCAAGAAAACCCATTCCTTCTCCTTGGAACCTTATGTGCAGGGTGCCTTTCAGAAATTTTGACCTCAAAACGAGAAGTCTGTGGAGGAGTTAAGGGCAGATTAGCAGAAATGGTTGATAAATGGGCCTTCACAGAAGAATAGGTGAAGCCAAGGTGGAGCAACTCGCACAAATGGAAGAGGACCAGAAGAAGCCTTACTGCAAAATGGTCCTGGTTACGAGCAAGTAACCAGACAGAAAACTTCTTCCATTTGGACATTTTGTGGTTGAGGATTTCCTTGTCTCCTGTAAAATCTTGAGCACATCCTCTGTGCCAGAAAGGGATCAAAGCCCTATCACCCACAATGTCATTTGCAGAGTGGACAAGGGAAGGATGAGACCCCCCTTGTCCTGTGTGAGGAGATCCAACCAGTGAGGTAACTTGTGGTAATTGCCCCTGGACAGATGCATTAAGATGGGGAACCATTGCTGCGTGACCAGAAGGGAGTCACTAACCAGATTTTTTGGGGAAGTCCAGATGAATCTTCTGTGGGACTGTTGGCAGTGGAGGAAGAGGAGGGAAAGCATAAAGGAAAATCCTCCTCCCCTTACATGGAAAGGATAGGTCCTCTGTTTTCAGGCCAGATGGCATGGTACTCTGGAAGAGGGCAAGTAGCCTGTTCAGAGGGGAGGCAAAAAGATCTACCTGAGAAATGCCCCACCAATGGTCAATGTAAAGAAATGCATCTCTGAAGCATCCATTTTTGTGAGCCTGTGTTTTGGATCAGCTCAGTCTGCCACAAGATTGTGCTTTTGAAGGAGTATATGCTACCTGAAGTGCCATCCTGCAGATGAAATATTTTGTGGCCAACTGCTTGTTGACATAGCATGTCACAGTAGTGTTGTCTGGGTACACCTTCGAGGGGTCTGGAGAGAACATGGGGTGAAAAGCCTGAAGGTCCAGAATCCGAGTCTTTATCTCTTTGATTATAGTCTGTCTCATGGGGAGGCTGAAGACCTTGAACTTTCAGGTGACCGAGTTGCCTCCCCACCTCATGTCAGAGGCATTGGTGAGCAGCTCTTGAGCAGCAACTGGAGGCTGAAAGGGTCGGCCTGGGTTTTGAGTGAATTGTTGAATCCACCACTCAATTCCTTCTTGAGATATGGAAGGAAGGGTACACAAGTCCAGAGGCTGATGATGCTGCAGCCAAACCGACTTGAGGTACCACTGCAGTTTCCCCATATGCAGTCTGGCAAGAAGCATTGGAATAGAGGCAGTGAATTCCCGTGCCTGAAGAAACTCCCTGGCTGGCGTGTCAGTCAGGGGAAGAAGAGACTATAAAAGATGGCTGTCGACAATACCTTTTGGAGGTGGGAGAGATGCCAACATTGACACCATCTGAATCCTGCAACCCAGATAAACATGAGCCTAAGATGGAGTCAAGATGGACATCTAGAAGTTTATAGTTTAACCCCAGACTACAGAGATGGTGATACTCAAAAATTACACCTTCTCCCACTCTATTGTTGCAGGGAGAGAAATTGTCTGAGCTTAGAATTTCCTACAGAGATGCTCCAGCCCTAAGAAATTGAAATGTGAAGCTCCAAGGGAGGACCCAGAATTTTTTGATCACCAGGCATTTGATCCACAAGTGGTCATCCCCTTTCTCTTCATTCAGATAACATCCATCCTTCTCCCTGACCAAAATTTCAGGGTTTTAGACAGGTTCAGGAAGAAGGGTTCACACCTGTACACTCTCTAACCAGTGCATGCGTGTTAGAAAATCAGAGCCCTATCTTACTTCCACTATGCTGAACCAGGTACTGCTGCATTTTTAACTAGTCTCCTAGGGTGAGGACAACTACAGAATTAGTAGTTTTGGTGAATAATCTGTGATATAAACAGTGCTGTATCTGGACCTAGTGATTTGGATGCTGTATTGAGAATAACCGCTGCAGTAGATTTCAGAAGTAACCATTTCTTTATTGCACCTTTCAATACAGGCACATTAAAGTAGTAGTAATGACCCTTGCTTTAGTCTGACTGTCTTTTTGGGGCAAAGCAATGATGAAAGAATTGTTTAAAAAAAACTGCTGTAAATGTACTCCTTTAGATATGCATCCACTATCCTATCTGGTCTTTTCCCACTATCCTATCTGGTCTTTTTCTGCTCAAACATGAGTATAGGGCACTGGAAATCCTGCACTTGTTCCGAAAAACACACTAGCTGACAACCTCATTTCCACAAAGTTTCAACTGTCTACAAAGCTGTTTATTAGTAGAGTTAATGCCCTGTAATTTTATATTCTGAATTCTTGAGCCAGACTGGCTAGAGAAAATATTCTCATTGTTTAGTAAGCTGTGATAGTACTCCCGCTTGGAAATAGTAAATAGATTTGTTCAGATGTTTAATGCCATCTAGGGAACAGAATTAATGGGTCAAGTAAGCCATGCAATTCATTCTAACGATAACTGTAATGTCCACATATTCCAGAAGTTATCACTTCTGTATGTAACTCTAAAGTATTTAAGCTTGTTGTAATGAATGTTTTACAGAGGACTTTGTTCACATTTGCAGTTTAATATCCCCCTATTTTGTAGTAATCTTTATTTACATGGTCTTGATATATGTTCCTGCAATTTTTTTTTTTTTTTTAAGGAATCAAGATCATGGAGACAAAATACATCTGTAATATTTGCTACAAATGCCAGTGGGGTCCCTTGTACAAAGCTAACATTACAAAGAATGTGCCAATTCATATTTGTCTGAATTGATAAGTTAACATCAGCTTGATTGATTTAAAGGTGGGTGTGTGGCATCAGCAGTTGTATATAAAAAAATATATATTAGGGGCATTTTTACAAGTTTGGCTTAAAGTATTTGGATTTATATTAAGATGTTAACTTTGGGCTTTAAAAGCTCTGCTGTTTTTGTAAGTGGTGTTGAAAGAATTGTTTGGGAGTTGTACCATTTCTTTTCATTAGTTGGCTTTAAGCCCCTTCAGGATGTTTTGAGCAAAGTTAATGTACGGTACTATAATCTGGTGTATCATTACATCTAACTAAAATTAATGAATATATTTTACTTATGTGCATTCAGACTAGCATACTTTGGTGCCTTGGAAGAACGGGAAAAAGATTGATCCCGTTAAACAATGATGCAAATTTTAAGATCAAATATAAAATAACAGTTTTATCAAAATGCTTTGTTCTCTCTAGTGTAAAAAAAAAGCTATATATAGTGTATATTTGTATTGTATTGATACCAACCTAAGGCAATGCGATCTAAACACACTAGAGACCTGCTACAACAAAATCGCCAAATTCGCCACAGGGGCATCCTACTGTAGTCACCACTGTCTCACTTGCTGAACTGGGCTGGCTTGAACTCCCTCACCTCCTTCAATGGTATCAACTATCACTCGCCCACAAACTAGTAAACCATCCACTAAATGTCCCATCCCTCCAGAATGTACTGCAACCCTATTGCACCACCAGACTACAAAGATCCAGCAACAAAAATCACTTGCAGATCACTAAAGCCAATAACTCTGCTGGTGAAGCACTATTCTCTTGCGCCATAGCCAAATTATGGAACTCCCACCCACAATTACCTCCGTATCATCATGCACCCACTTCAAAACTTTACTAAAAGCACACCTAAAAACATGCTGGCTATGCCCTTGCAACACCCACTCTATCACCCACCCCATCCAACCACTACCTTTCTTTCCACCCCACTAACTACCTTGACTATAGCAAGCTCAGATGTTCATAAGCCTAGTACTTATTATACAGCAGAAACTTCTTATTGTAACATTTGTTTATCTGCGAAGTACATAACAGACATTAAGATTCTAGTTGGCTACTGATGTACTATGTTCTTCATCTGTACATATGTTTCTAATTAATTGCTATGTTAAATTGTTAATCGCTATATAATCCAATGTAACTGTCTGTTTATTTTAACTGTGAAGCTTTTCTTCCCGGGCATCTGCTGAAAATGGACCTACATCCAGTCGGGCACTCCCGGTCAACAAATGTAAATAAATATTTGATTACCAAGAGTCCGACTGGGTAGAAGCCCATTTTCAGTGGATGCTTGGGAAGAAAAGCTCCAAATTATTACAAAACATTTTAAGAGCAATAATTTTGCAATAGTCAGAAATAAAGCAAAACTGCTTTTAATTATAACAAATTAAGCAATATAAAAACGATTATGAACTGATACAAGGCATATGACAATTTAATATTTAGAGACATAGGAATTGTAGTAATATGAAGTGAAGAAAAACAGGCTTGTGGTATATTAGAGTCAAGGAAGAGAGTTATCAGTAAGGAAGTAAGTGAAGGAAGAGTAAAAAGGTATAAGGAATGAAAAGGTGTGTGTGTATGTGTGTGTATATATATGTGTGTGTGTGTGTGTGTGTGTATATGTGTGTATGTATATATATATATATATATATATATATATATATATATATATATATATATATATATATATATATATATAATGTGTGTGTATAATATATGTATGTTTAATACGTTCACCTGTATGTGCATAGATTTAATAAATATAAGGCTTTGAGTGATGTGTAGCAAGTAATGCGATGTGCTTATCTTGTTTAAAGGAGGAGTTCTGATGAAGTGCTTTTAAAATTGATGTTTATGGTGAAACCCATCTGAATCTTTCGATTGTCATTAAAGTAGCTATTTGAAGAGCAAGAGAGTGCTGTATTCATTGCTATCACTGTATATGCATGTATGTGTGTTTTATTCTGTTTTCGTGTGTACATGTTATGTTTGTATATATAATTAGTGTTTGTGTTCATACATGCATACTGACACATGTCTTATGCTTCACAACAGCTGTATCTTTCAGAACAGCGAGTTTTTAAATACTGAATTTCTCACCTTCCCCCTTCTGTTGTATGAGCTGGAGTTTTGTATATAATGAAGTTCATAGGTTTGCAGCTTAAGTGACTGTTAAGAAACCTGGCCCAAATTCCCATTTACCCCCAAAATACAGTCTGGTTAAATGACTTGCTTGAAGGCATAGGGAATCAAACCATTTACCACAAAAAATAACTTAACTGATCATAGCCTTCATCCTCTGCACTAACTGCCAGACTCTGTGTTGGGAAGTAGGGAGGTGTGTGGAGGTCTCATCACCCCTACATCTCCCAGGGAAGATTTATTTTTATATGGTGAAATTGACATTTAAAAGCTTGATCTGAAGTAGTTAACTTCATTTTATCTTCAACCTGTGGGTATTTCGATCTGAGCCGGCAACTTTACAAGCATCTCCTCCAAGTTCCTCCCACTTACCCATAACACACCACCATGTCCTACCTTCCCTCAGATCTCATTTGCCGCTTCATGCATCAGCATTGTGATCTCCGCAGCTCTGAGCAGCTCTGAGCTTTAGAGTTTACTGTAAGTGCTTTTTGGGGTTGTGTAGAAAGGCTTTTTCTCGTTGGTTCCCTTTTCCTCCCCCTAACGCTAGTAAAAAGTTTATAGATATAGTGAGGTAGTTTTTGTGTAGGCCCATCCCTTCCCTTAGTGTCTGCGTGTTCAGATAGTGTGTTTGGGTTTCTAGGTGTGGTGGTTTTGTTTTTGGGATGTCTGAACAACCAAAACCTACTGTTAAAAAATGTACAGTGTGGCGCCATAAGCTTACACCAGTGGATGGCCACACTGTGTGTTTGCTTGCGAGTAGCACATTTGTCTGTCCAATGCAGCATTTGTGCAGTGTTTAAACCAAGGGCCCTTAAAGATAAGCCAGACTTGTGGCAAAAGTTCTGCTTCCAGCATCTACCTTGGATTCTTCTTCTTCTACGGCCTCGGCTTCTACAACTCCTCCGAAGTTCCGGATAGTCTCCCTACAGACCATTCTACTTATCTTCGAGAATGTGACTGGATGTGCTGGCTAGACCTCCTGAATGCTTACTACCATATCAAGATTCACAGAAGCTTCAGGAGATTCCTTAGCTTCTGGTTGAAAGCCAGTCCTTTCCAGTTCAGAGCCCTACCCTTCGGTCTCGCCACAGCCCCCAGGGTGTTTACCAAGGTAATGGCAGTCATAGTAGCTCACCTGAGGCTTCAGGGGATTCGGGTATTCCCTTACCTAGACGATTGGCTCCTTGCTGCCTCCAAGCGTCTTCTTTGCCAAGCCAGAGACTTCTTCCTGCATCTTGTAACCTTGTTAGGGATAACGGTCAATGTTACCAAGTCCCTCTTGAATCCGTTCCAGATCTTAGACTTTGAGGCATGGCTTGACACCCTTCAATTGAAGTCTTCCTAACTCCAGACAGGATCCAGAGTCTAAGGGCTCATGTATCACTAATTCTTGGCCCCAGGTTAGTGAAGGTGGCGGATGTTCTCAGAGCCTTTGGCTCTATGGCTGCAGCAATTTTTATCCTGCCCTGTGCGCGTCTTCACATGCATGTTCTACAATGGACTGTAGCTATACAGTGGTCTTGGCTGGATCTCCCCATGGAATATCCAGTTCACATCAGCAAAGCCTGCAGAGCGTCACTTCTCTGGTGGGTCCAGTCTCCGGAGATTGTAGCAGGATGCCCCTTTGTCCCATCCACAGCCCAAGCCACAGTGACCATGGACGCCTCCCAGCTTGGGTGGGTGGGGGTTATCTGGGGATGATGGTCCAAGGCACGTGGTCCCAGATGGACCAGATTGCACATCAGTTGTGAAGATGAGCGCAGTGCTTTTAACGTTGCAGGCCTTCCGTACTGCTCTTTCTCTGGGGACTATTGCAATTCAAGTCGAACAATATGTCAGTTGTCTGGTACATCAACAAACCAGGAGGAACAAGATCTTGCCCTCTGTGTCGTGAGGCAATGAGAGTTTGGGAGTGGGTGATCTCCACCAGCCGTTTTCTGATTGCAATGCACATCCCAGGACGCGCCAACATTTTAGCGGACAAATTGAGTCGGGCTATTCTAATGCCATACGAGTGGTCTCTGAAGCAGTCAATAGTGGAGGAGATCTTCCTTGCGTGAGGACAGCCTTGCTGCGATCTCTTGGCATCTCCTTGCAACGGGTTCTTCGCTCAGATTCCCTCACCAGGGGACCCCCCTCCCCATAGATGCTTTAGTCCATGCTTGGCCTCCCGGGCTCCTGTACGCTTATCCCCCATTACAACTCGTTCCAAAACTTCTTCAGAAGGCTTGCCAACTGGGGTGCAAGGTGATCCTCATTGCCTTGTTCTGGCTTCTTCAGTTTGGTTTCCCTTCCTCTCGTCTCCTGTTCTAGCTCCTCCTTGGATTCCAGATCCCTGCCTGGATCTCATTTCTCATCCTTTTGGCACCTGTCCACCCAACCTGGACACCCTCAAGCTGACAGCTTGGTTGCTCCAGTTCCCTTAATTGCCAGGACTCCGGTCTTTCGTCTTCAGTGAAAACTATTCTTCCTCTTGTCTCCTGTTCTAGCTCCTCCTTGGATTCTAGATCCCTGCCTGGATCTCATTTCTCATCCTTTTGGTACCTGTCCACCCAACCTGGACACCCTCAAGCTGACAGCTTGGTTGCTCCAGTTCCCTTAATTGCCAGGACTCCGGTCTTTCGTCTTCAGTGAAAACTATTCTAGTGGCGGCTCATGTCTTCCACTAGGAAGATTTACTGCAGTAAATGGAAACTATTTTCTATTTGGGCATCTCTGAGAAAGCTGGATTCTTTTACGGCCCCTGTAATCTGCAGTACTGGATTTCTTAGCCAGCATTTTTCAGCAAGGGGCCAGTTCTTCCACTGTGAAAGTGCAACTGGCAGCTATTTCAAATTTCCATGTCAGCGAAAACAGAATGCCCTGGCCTCTTCTAGATTGTATAAGGCTTTTCTTTAAAGGCACTGTTCTTTTTGCTCCCTCCAGTTAAGACCCCTGTTCCTCCTTGGTACTTTACCTTTGTTCTTCAGGCCTTGGTTGCGCCCCCCTTTGAACGTGCAGCTTCAGTGGATTTAAAGTTCTTTATCCTGGAAGACTGCCTTCCTAGTGGCTATTACTTCGGCTAGGAGGCTTTTTGAGCTTCAGGACTCGTCTGCTGTGCCCCCTTACTTGATCTTCCATAAGGGCAGGGTTTCTCTCCGCACAAACCCTTCTTTCTTACCAAAAGTGGCTTCTGAATCCAGCATTAATCAAACAATTAACCTGCCGGTTTTCTTCCTAAATTTTCAGAACAAGGGTGAATATAAAGTGTATTTGCTAGATGTTCATAGAAGACTTCATTTTTATTTACACAGAACCAAGCTCTTGCGCAAGTCTGACCAGTTTTGTGTCCTTTTCTACCCTTTTTGGGTAAGGCCATCTCCAAAGTTTCCTTAGCTGGATGGATTACACTGTATTTTGCAAATTTACAAAGACAAAGGCTTGTCTCCACCTGGTCCTGTTAAAGTTCACTCTACCAGATCTATGGCGACGTATGCTGCTTTCTGATCTAGGGTGTCATTGGATGACATTTGTGTGGCAGCAACTTGGGCTAAGTCCCATACCTTAATTTCTCATAAGTTGGATTTGATCTCCAGAGGGAAAGCATCCTTTGGCTCTGCGGTGCTCAGGAATATCCTCCCAGGGGTTTGAGTAGCTAGGGACTCTGTCCCACAGGTTGAAGATGAAATGAAGTTAACTACTTCAGATAAAGAAGTTATGTACTCTATAATTATCTAAGTAGTTATACTTAATTTTTCTGCAACCTTCCCACTCTCCTTCCCCCGCCCGAACCTTCTCATGTGATGATCATGTATGGTTTCTTCTAGTGTGAGTTGCTGATTTGGTTTGGTTTGCAGCAAACTTTGAGGGAAGTTAGGAGATGGTGGTGTGTTATGGGTAAGGGGGAGGAGATTGGAGCTCTGAGCAGATGCTTGTAAAGTTGCCGGCTTGGATCCGATATGGATCCGAATACCCACAGGTTGCAGAAAAATGAAGTATAACTTCTCAGATGGAACATTATGGTGAGCACAACTTTTTTTCTTGCAAGTGTTCATGCAAGGAGCTGTAACCTTAAGGTGATGGGAAACCATATGTATATGTGTGTAGAACATGCTTCTGTTCGTTTTAAATCCTCATGCAGAAACCTTGATGCACATAAACTAAATGAATACTAAAATGAAACTAAGCAGTTTGTGAAGGAGAATAAACATTCTCTTCCTGTAATCACTAAAGACAGAGAAAAAAGACCAAAACTCAATCAAACCCATCAGTTGTAATTGTCTAGAATAGTGGTATGGTTAGGGAAAAGTGTGTTTGTTTGGCAAGATAATGTATAGGGCCCTGTTTCTGGAGCTGCATCAGGATTAGGGTTAGCACACATGAGTAAGGATATACAGGAGGGCAAATTTGTGCACATTAGTAAAACAGTTTCATGAAAAACATTGTCGACCAAGAAACCTTGGGGTGTTTGGAAAAAGAAGCAACAGAGTGCGAAAATGTAAAGAAAATCTGGAGACTTTTGAAAAGTATAAAAAGAAGTATGGACATGGGAAAGGAGAGATCTGATATGGTGCAATATTTAATGCAAACGAGAAAGCCAAATTGATTTATCATTGGAGATGCTTTTTTGTTTGAGAAATAACAGGCAGAGGTACCCAAATATGGAGAATTGCACAATACAAAAAATAAAATCACAAAGGGGGAACTTAGAACAGAAGATTAGTGAAGTAGAAGTTAAATAGAAGCTGAAATTATGGAATAACTACGAAGTGAAGGGCTTGGTGTAGAAAATCTAGCACTGCTTATGTTGCAGCATGGTGGAATGTGTCCTCCAAGTAAGGAGGATCCTGAGGAGTGTGAGACCATCTGAAGGCTGTATGGACATGGGAAAGGGAGATTTCACATGGTGCAATATTTATGCAAAGGAGAAGGCAAAACTAATCAATACAAAAAAGCAGCACATAAGATGTATTTGGAGAGAAATATGGCAAAGGTACCCAGATATGGGAAATTTTTACACTATAACTGATAAAGGGAGGAAAGTAGAAAAAGAGGATTAGTAATGGAGAAGTTAAAGAAATTGAAGTTATGGATTACAAAGTGAAAGATTTTAGTGTAGAAGATCTAACTCTGTTAACATCACAGTATGCTAGAATAATGAATCACCAAATTAAGGAGAAACCACTGGAGTGGGAAGCACCTGATCATAGGTAGATACTAGGCTATTGGCCCTAGGGGCCTATACAAGCCTAGCCAAAAAGGTACCCTGGCTTTTGCCACCCAAGAAAATTATTTTCCTGTGCCCCTGTCAAGCAGAACCACAGAAGTGATCCCCGGGGTGAATTTCCTATTACCCATCCAATCATAAAGATTTTTCTTGAATAGTGTTAATGAGGAGCTCTGTTTGACAAAGATAGGTAGTCTGCTCCGGAGTATGGGAAGTCTCTGGGACAGCTGCTCCGGAGTATGGGAAGTCTCTGGGACAGGAATCTATCCCTCCAGCATGTTCTGTTTATTGTGGTAACAAGGTTTAGGTCCCTAGAGCGTGTAGCTCAGAGGGATTGGGATTTCTTTAAGTGGAGCATGTCCAACAGCTCTGGGTTTGATATAGCTGTGTATGTTAGGCAGAGATCGCCTCTGAGTAGGCAATATGCGATGGAGTAGTAAAGCTGAATTTTTTTTGAGACTGTCTGCGTAAGGCATCTGTTTGAGGCCAGTAATCCTCTCTGTGAGGTATTTTTGTGGCCTTTCCAGTAGATGTCTTGTGAGGTACATACCAAAAGGGGGGTTGTACTCTATAATGGGTCTGAGTGATGAGTAGAGGGGAACAATGACCTTTTTTTTTTTCTGGATGAGAAACCTTTTGTGATGAGGTGTGCCACATAGGATTTCCTGACCGATGTGGTGATGTGATTATCGAAGGAGAGACTACTGTCCACCTGTGTCCCAAGGTCTCATCACATTTTCGGTGTTAGACTACCGCCTATGTGGTAGTTCATGGATACAGAGTTTTTACCAAAGGGGATGACAATGCACTTTTTGGCATTGAGCTTGAGACCATGTCTTTGACACCAGGCATCTGTCTCAGTGAGGCCCTTTTGTAGGATGTCCACATCGTTGGGAGTTTCAATTATTGCACCTAGTTTGCAGTCATCTGCGAATTTAGTTAGCCAAAGACCTTCTGTGTTAGCCTGTACTTCAGAGAAGTAGATACCAAACGGGAGAGGACCCAGGACCGAACCCTGTGGTACTCCACTTGTCTGAAGTCTGATTTGGAGTCTGCTACTTTCACGGTGTGGGTTCGGTCAGTAAGCCAGTTGGCAACCCATCTTGTTACATAGGGATTTATACCTAGTTTAGTGAGTTTATCTATAATTCCAGAGTGGGGGGTGGTGTCCAACGCCTTGGCAAGCTCTAGATAGGCTGTGTGAACCACCTTACCCTCATCTATGGCTTTAGTGACTACTTCAAAGAAGTCTATCAGGTTTAGGAGACATGATCTGCCTTTTGCAAACACAAACTGTGTGGGGTCCAGAGTTTGGAGATCTCCAGTGTCCTTGTTTTGAGTTCCATGATTATTTGTTCCATGGCCTTGCAGACGAGGCTCGTCTGGCTAATGGGCGGTAGTTCCCAGGGTCTGTTTTGGCCCCCCCCTTTGTGGAGTGGGATAACTGTCGAGGTGCACCATTCAATGGGCACAAAGCTTGAGGTAAGGCTATGATTGAACATGGTACTTAGGTGGGGTGCCAGTTCATTTTGTCGTTCATGTAGAAGGCAGCCTGGGATGTTGTCAGGTCCCATGGATGCTGTGTTCTTTGCTTTTGGAGAGTGAAGTTTTTACGTGTGCAGCCGTGATTACAGGAACTTTGCATTCTTCCAGTATAAAGATGCGCCCTTTAGGGGGTGAGCGGGGGGATAAAGTTAGCACTGGGTGAGAGGGGGTAAAGTGGGGGGGTAAAGTTAGGTTCAGTGCTAACTTTACTCCCCTCTCAGGATGTTGGCAGTATTAGTTGGATCTCTTTTGCAACAGTTTCTTTCTTCTGTTGTAGAGTTTGTTTATGGCAGAAGACCACCAGGTTGCCATATTGAAGATCATTTGGAGCCTTCAGTAGGAAACCAGTATGAAAGTTCAGGTGGAGTTGCACAGCAAGGGAAAGAACAGAAAGTCATAAAATACTAGGATTTGCAGGCAGAAATAAGGATGATGTGGAAGAGGGATACCCAGACAGTTCCAGTAGTAGTAGTAGGAACAATGCGTCCCATAATCTGCAGTCCTGTTTAGATGAGTCATCGTTGTAACTTCATATGAATTGCAAGAGGAGTCAGTTCTGGGCACATTGTGGGTGCTTTGGGGCTAATATATTTCTTCTGCTATCATTTGTCTTCCCAAGTTTAATTCTTACTGTTTTGGGTTCTGTCACCCTTTTTATAAGGGTCTGTTTGTTCTACAGCAGTAGGTTATTGTACTTGGACAATCACTGTTGGATCTTTACCAGGAAATTCTAATCTGAATTACTGTATTTTCCTCTGGCTGACACTGAAACAGTTGAAACCATTTGAAGTTGCAAAATTTTATTGCATTGCAGCCTTTATACTTTTATCATGGTGTATGGTGCTCTGCTTCCTGTGATTTGGGAGGCATTACTAACTTTGTTTGCCACGTGTGGATAATTTGTTTCATATGCATCTCTAAGCAATTCTTCCCCTAAATGTACCTGTGCTTTGCTTATTTGCGTTCCTGTAAATGTGCCAGTGCTTTGGGCATTTGTACTGAATATATATATTAGACCTTGTACTGAAGTAAGGTCTGCAGAAACTTCCTTATTGAATATTTTTCCTCATGAGAAAAGCCTTTCCTTGTACAAAAGTTTGGTGGGAATAAAACCAGTGTTGGAGAGAGCAGAACGTGTCTGATAATAGCTATGGGTTGTAAAAAAATGCACTTGGCAGTTCCTAATTAGTAGATGTAAATGCAAATCTCCCTCCAAGGTCTCTTTATGGAAGGCATCTTACAATTTTTTTTTGTTTATCTCAGTACAGGACAATCTGAGGTTAGTACAGCAGCAGACTCCTGCTGCCACACGCATCTCACAGAAGCCTACAGCAGTGGTAGAAGAACTGAGACCACCACCTTTACAAAATGTCCCCAGCAGTAGAACACTGGGTGTAGCCGACAGTGTTGAGTTGGTAAAGAAACTACCTCCTAAATACCGAAGGAAACCAATGGAAAAGGATGAAATGGAATATATACAGGTGATGTCTTCAGTTTTTGTTTCCTTACTTTTTTATGGCAGAGCATTTTATTTATTTATTTTTTCCGTTTACAGTTTAATTTCCCAAGTTTTCAGTACAAATAAAATGCTGGGTGTTGGCTGTAGAGATCATACTGCAAAAATTCATAATTCGTTCATTAGTTCTCTGATAACCCACTTTATGTAACTATATTTCAATATGCACGCAGTGCACACATACTTCAAAACTACCTGCAGGCATGTGTCAAGTGTGTGAAGGATTACCGTTTCGTGTATAGCATGTCTTTGGGATGCGAGAAGAAAGTAGAGAATCTGATGGAAACCCATGGGCACTAAGGAAGGACTGAGACTCATGCAAATCTGGCCAGGAACCGAAGTGAAGCAACACTTGTCACTAGTGCACCATTGTACCATTCAAAAATTCATAATATGAATGGGGAAATTGAAAAGAGAGCTGTCTGCCCCTTGCCTAATCCTCTTGTGCAGACTTGCTAGTGTTATGTGCCTACAAACTTGTGCCATATATCATGAATGTGTACTGCATGTTTTTACTGTCAACAGTTGCTCTAATTTTGGCAGATCTATCAGTCTTTGCTATGACGTACAGCATTTATTTTGCATTTGCTGTTTGATTTTCGCACATTTTTGTTTTTAACATACTTTCTTATTGTGGCATCCTACGAAAGTATCTGTAATTGCTATTGCAGACACTTGATTTCTTCTGAGAACTTTTAGCTTGGGTGTTTTTTGTGGGAGAAAGTGAAAGTATAGATGTCTTTTGGTAAGAGTTTGTATTTTTGGAGGACAAAAAAATAGCTTTTATTCCCTTTTCACCTTCAAACAAAACTTAAAAAAAAAATTAAACAAATACCCATTGAGAAGTGTTAAGGGGAGAAAAAAAACAAACATAAAGAGCCTCAGTCCAGAAAAGTGTAAAATAAACTGATGTGAGTTTTCAGGTACCTTACTGGATAGATACTGCCAAGAAAACAAGTCACTTGATCTCAGTGGGATTCAACCTTAGTGTGTGATAGTGTAGACATGTTTACACCATGCCATCAGGTAAAGCCTGCCTTTTCTTTTGCCTACTATTTTCACTGCCTTATCTGGAGACTCTGGGAGGGAAGACATTGAAATGGTCATCTACTTAGCCGTGTTTATGGTAGCAGAAGTGTTACCTGATGCTGGTAGTTCTCAGGTTGCGGAAGGAAATATTTCTCCTGGACATCAGTCAGTAGGCTTCGAGGGTGGAACTTAGATGAATTATAGTTTTATAGTTAGCTCAACTCTGGAGGCTCGTTTATATTCTAGGAGGGTGCAATTCAGGTAAAAGCAGGGACAGATGGGTACCGAATTTCTGTGTGAGAGACCTTTAACTAAGCTGTGATGCATTTGGAGCAGGTGCCAAATGGTGGGAATTTTGAAGATTGAGCAAGTCTGCTGGATAACTAATATTACTCAAGAACTTTGTTTCTGTGGCAGTTTACTCAAGTGTGTGTGTTTAGGCTGTTGCATTAGTGTATTCAGTCGTCCTTAAAATTTTCCAAGTCTGTCATTTCTGCCAAAAAGGTAGAGGAAAAATCCTCTTGAAGATGAGGCTTTGGCTTAATATTATTCTCCTGTAGGCTTTGACACTGACTGTGGGGATGAGAGTCCTTGGACATTGGCTATCCCCATGGTAATAATTTTTGGACTGACTTGAATAAAGTGGTCCATGAGAGTTCCTCTTCCCCAAGAAGTCCTATGGGGAACTGTTTTTATAACAGATGTACATAAACGGTTTTCCAAATTGCCTTTCATCCTTCAATTCCTAGCCCTTTACACCAACCTATTAATGGAGCCGGATTCTCATTAGCTTAAAGAAACCAGACCTATTTTATGGAGTACACAGACAATTTACACAACTTTGTAAGAATCCAGCACCTGATCTTGAAGGTTTCGTAGCTTATAAAAAGGTTCAGAGAAAACTCTTAACGACTTGCCTAATGATAAACAGAATTGGGCATGTTTTGTAAAAAGGTGGGCACATCATGCCAGTTTGGTCATTGGAGCTTTTGGTTACCAGATTGACATAACTGAAGACCTCTCCTGTTTCCATTGAGGCCGGAATTCCTAGACTCACTGAGACGGTTGAAGTGCTGCATTTACTGTCTTTATGCTAATTTTAGAGCAAGACGTTGCAGATGGTACATGCAATTGAACTGCAAATGGGGAGGGTGCATGCTTCCAGCTGGATGAGCACCAGTAAGGCTCGTCAGACTCTGCTGCACTTTGCTGTGAAGGAAAGGTTAGTTTACTTTTATTTTTTGTATTTTGTATTACTTTATTGCCTTTTTATATTTTGAATACTGTGGTTTGTTTCTTTATCTTGTGTTTATGTTTTACTTGCATTCTGCTTTAACAACATATTAAAACTTCAAAAGAGACCACAGCTCTATCTCTTCTGAGTCGGGCAGAAATTTGAAATTTTTTCCCGCCCTCCCACCCAGTTATAGTCGTCTTGTTAAATACCACTGTCTTTCTAGTTGCCTGCCTCTTATGTTAATCTGGCCATATATCTCATTTCTTCTACTTTCAGTGGCTTGTGTGAGTAATTACAAAATCATCATTTTTGAAATCCCTCCCCTTCAGCTATTTAAATTTATTGGCCATCCTACTGTATTCCATAGTACCAGAATGCAAAAGTGACCACCCCTTTCAATCCATCTTGCTGTTTTAAAAATAGTAACTCTCCATTAAACCTTAACTTTTTAAAACGGGTAAAACTTAAGTTACCTACTTTCACGTCTAACTTCTCTAGTGCACACTGCCTTGTGCATTTTTTTTCATCTTACCTTTAAGCATCCTTGTGACTAGCACTTGCTCGCTGGAAAGCACTAGGAAGCCTTAAACTGATACAAACCTTAAACTGATACAAGCACTCAACTCTCCTTGTTAATAAGGAGAAATTAATAGTAGGCACTAAACAGCCTATAATTGCAAAGTACCATGC
Organism: Protopterus annectens; assembly: GCF_019279795.1. NCBI lineage: Eukaryota > Metazoa > Chordata > Ceratodontiformes > Protopteridae > Protopterus > Protopterus annectens. The sequence goes on along the minus strand of NC_056738.1, from coordinate 23,413,017 downwards.
TAAGGTAAGGGAAAAACAGCTCCTGTATTTTACAAAAAAAAAAAAAAAAGCACCAAACCAGGCATGTCCAAGGATCAGTTTCCGGTGATTTCTCCTGTCCACCTGGTGAATCTGTGCATACTGGGCAATGCAGCAATTGCCTCATGTACACAGACAAACCCTCTTCTACCACTCAACACTACAACCTGTGAGAGATGCACTTACATAGCCAAAATGGAAGCAAAGCTCTCTCCACCCAAGATTGTGCTAGACAGTCAAGAGGAGAAGGTTAACACCCACACTACACCTCAAGAAACACCTAGCCCTTCTAAACCCACACCACCAACACCCACATATAGCAACACTAAATCCACATATGCAGAGGTCCTTAACTGTAACCTGCCCAAGCAACAAGGACCTTTGGTTGTGATTGGTGTTTGCGTTTCAGCTTGAGTGTCACATATTTCACAACACCAGTGTGCCACCCAGCAACAGCCCCTAAGGCAAGACAATGTACCGAACACTTTAGTCATAGGTGAGACTATAGTCTGGCACACTGATGTCCCACTCACCAGGTTGAACAAGGAGAAAATTAGTCAGCTGCCTGTTGGGTGCCAGGATCCGCCACATAATGCATGCACTCGGGTCACTCCACAACAAGTAAAAATATGACTGTCATTGTCCATGTTGGAGTGAATGACTTGAGACGTACCTCCCTGGACTACATGAAAAGAGACATGGAAGAGCTCTCTGATCATGTGGCCCAGGCAGGTATGACCCTAGCCCTGAGTAGCATCCTGCCTTCGCCCAGAATGATACCACAGTAGAAGGACAAAATGATTGACTTCAACAATTGGCTAAGCTTCTGGTGTCATTCAAAGGGGATCCAGTATCTGTCTGCCTGGGATGACATGATCGACAGACCACGATGCTTTGACAGAGATGGTCTGCATTTGTCGCCCCTGGGATTCGGGTTACTGGCGAAGGCTCTTGCCACCCCTATAGTGCCTTTTTTAGGCAAAGTTCAAAGAACAAAACCACCACCGTAACGGGTACAAGCATGTAAAATCTGAAGGTAATGCTACTGAATGCTAGAAGTTTAAACCTCAAAATGCACACTCTCAAGGCACTCCTAAAAATGGAGAACATGGATATCTGGGCAGTAACTGAGACCTGGTTCAAGGCTCCAGAGAGCACCCCTGTAATATCAGGCTACAACTCTTACCACACTTTTCGGCCACCAAACCAGGACCGAAACGCTAAAGGTGGAGTGTCAATATTCACACCACCAGGCTAGTTGCCCAACACCATGCGTCTGAAATTCTCCAGGTGCAACTATAACACTAGGTAAGACTGCAATCCAAATTGCAGCTTGCTACAGATCCCCCACCATACCCCAAGATTCTCACTACACCTTTCTCTAAACATACTGGAAAATATTAAGATAGAACCAAACACTCTAATACTGGGTGATTTTAACTACCCTGCCATTAACTGGAAAACCTACTCCTGTACCAACACCTTTGCCCAACGGAACTTGGAATTCATAAATTCCAACACCCTGGATCAACTAATCTATAGTCCCACCAGGGGCTCCAATATCCTAGACCTGGTCATTACCAACATGGGAAATCGGTGCTCCACACCTATGGTCACCCATTCGTTAGTCAGGTCTGACCATAAGCTAATCCCTTAACATCCACATCCCACCACCACCACCCCCTCCAGTAAGGAAACCTCCATAAAAAAAACTTCTCCAAAGCAAACTTCATGCTACTCAAGTCAGAAGTGACAAATTTCATGACACCCATGCAGATGGGAACTGAAAGTTCAACTGCTGAATCCTACACTAAGGCACTGTACGAGCACATCCAGTCATGCATGAATCGTGCCATCCCAAATAGAACCAAGATGCTCTCCTCTAAAAAAGGAAGCCAATCTGGTGGTCCCCTGCCATAAACAAACTATACAACAGAAGGAAGAAACTGTTGCAGAAAAGAGGAGAATCCCAGGATGCAAAAAAACTCCCTTACCAGCCTCAGTAAGAAACTGAGATCCCTCATAAAATCCTCTAAAGCTAGTTACGAAAATAAAATTGCCAAAGATTCCAAAGACAACCACAAGGCATTCTACAGCTATGTCAAGAATCTAAATGGCAATGCACATGTCTGCTCTGAGCTAAAACAGAATGGCATTAAATATACTGATCCCAAGGATATTGCCAATATCCTGGCAGATCGATTCAGTGCCAACTTCACCCCCATCTCAATAGCGGAAGATTGCCAAATTCTGGTAACGGCCACACAGGTAAAAACGCACTCTCCAAAGATAAGAATGCAGCATCCATGGGACCAGATGACATCCCGGGCTGTGTACTACATGAACTACAATATGAACTGGCACCTCACCTAAGTGTCAAGTTTAGTCATAGCCTCACTCAAGTTTCGTGCCCATTGAGTGGAGCAGAGCTACAGTTATCCCACTCCACAAGGGGGGATCCACCTTGGATCCCAGAAACTACCATCCCTTCAGTCTGACTAGCCTCATCTGCAAGGCCATGGAGCGTATTGTCATGGAACTTGTAAACAAAGATATTGGCAACCTTCAAATACTGGACCCCACCCAGTTTGGGTTCGTGAAGGGCCAATCTCGTCTCCTGAACCTGATCGACTTAGTCTCCAGAGCCATGGACAAGGGTAAGGTGGTCCACACAGCCTATCTAGACCTTGCCAAGGCCTTTGACACCATCCCCCACTCTGGAATCCTAGATAAACTTACTAAGGTGGGCATTAATCCCTACGTCACCCAATGGGTTGCTAACTGGCGTACTGATAGAACCCACACTGTAAAAGTCGCAGACTCCAAATCAAGCTCCAGACAAGTGGAGTACCTCTGGGTTCAGTCCTGGCACCGCTGTTGTTTGGCATCTACTTCTCTGAAGTACAAGCCAACAATAAGAGACTGGCGAACAAAGTTTGCAGATGACTGCAAAGTGGGAGCCATTATTGAATCCCCAAATGATGTGGATACTCTACAAAAGGGCCTTACAGCAACAGACGCTTGGTGCCAGAGCCATGGGCTCAAGCTCAATGCCAAGAATTGTATGGTTATCCCCTTTGGGGAAAAAACATGTACCCCTGAATTACCATATAGGTGGCAGTACACTAAACACCGAAAGTGTGATAAGAGACTTGGGGACACAGGTGGACAGTAGTCTCACCTTCGATAACCACATCGCCACAACAGTCGGGAAATCCTTCTGTGTGGCACACTTAATCACGAAGGGCTTTTCATCAGAAAAAAGGGTCATTGTCCCACTGTACTCATCCCTCATTAGACCTATTATAGAATACAACGCCCCATTTGGTATGCACCACTCAAGACGTCTGCAACAACTGGAAAGGCCGCAGAAATACCTCCGTAAAAGAATCGCAGGCCTAAAGCAGATGCCCTACGCTGACCGCCTTAAACTCCAGCTATACTCCGTCGCATATCGTATACTGAGAGGTGATTTCTGCTCAACATACAAGGCCATGTCAAACCCAGAGCTGTTGGGACATGCTACACGTAAAGAAATCCCAGTCCCTCAGAGCCACACGCTCCAGGGATCTAAACCTTGTCACAATAAACAAAACATGCTGGAGGGATAGGTTCCTGACCCAGAGACTCCCCAGACTCTGGAATAGATTGCCCATACATGTCAAGCAGAGTGCCTCTTTGGCCCTCTTCAAAAGGAACCTTGACGATTGGATGGGAGAAAGGAAATTCAGTCGCCCTGCTAGACTGGACCAGAGAAGTAAATAGTGTGGGAAGAAATGGCCAGGGAATTGTTATGGCTAGGCTTGTATAGGCCCTAGGGCTGATAGCCTAGTACCAACCTATGAACTTAAACATGTCTTTTTGTGTGTTCAACTTTGTATTTAATTTTCAGATTCATGATCTGAAAACGCCTTTAGCGTTTAGATGAACTCAAGAATTATGCTTTGCTAATAACTTTGACATTCCTGATTTTTTTGCTACTGGATGGCCTTGTCATGTTTCCAGAAAGCTTTAAAGCTGAAAGCAAAGGTAAAACCATGGGAGAAGATGACTGGGAGCTTTCCTTGGTTTATCAATGGGACTTTCTTCTTTCCCTTTCCAATTTGGAATTTTTTCTTTCAGACTTTGGCACTTTGAGTGTGTTGGCATCATTGACTACAATAGGAGAGCACAATTAGCCACTTGTTTTACTTTTTTCCACAAACATCTTTGCCTTTGTCATGTGTGTAAATTTAATAATCTGTTTTTCATTTATATAAATGTATCACTTTAGTTGCAAACAGTTTACATCATAGACATCATTGAAACAGTAGTTGTAAACATTATACATCACTTACTTAAGCATCCAGTCATTAGTTGAGCATTATATGGCTCAATAAAATCCTGCCTCTTAAATGTTGTTCCCACAATTCCCATTTTTTCCTATGTAGTTTGCTCCTTCCCTCTTCAGAAATTCACTACTTCTAGTAAAGTTGATCTAGACTTTGATTTCCATTTTCTAGTAATTGCTTTTATGGCAGCCATCATAGTTGGACTCTGCAAGGCTTTACTATGTCTAGGCAATTCTGATTCTGCAGCATAACTCAGATATTCTCCTTGGTCAGTCCAATCTGCTCACCTAGCATCTCCAACAGAGCAGCCTACAATCCCAAGTCTGTCAGCTCATTACACTCCCAAAAATGTTCCCAGCTATCTCTTTCTTGTCTGTCACATCTCCAACATTTGCAATCCACCTGAGGAAAAATTCTTTGGAGTCTAATTGGGGTATAAAAATACCTATGTAAACATTTCAGGCAAAGTCCAAGCAAAGTTGGTAAATCTTCTAGACTCTGTTGGAATTTGGGAGATGTACATATATCCCCCCCCATTGTCTCTTTGTGAATTGCTTATCCAGTCTCTTCCCAATACTTTCTAAGCTGCTCTGATTATAATTATCATGCAATATTTTATATGCATTACTAATTATTCCTTTTTTTTAATGGCAGCTTCCTTCTGTTCTAGATTCTATTAAAACCTCTACCAGTGCTAGTCTTTCATTTAGGAGCCCCCTATTTCTTTCTCTTTACCTATACTCCGATACCAATCCTTGAAGGGGGAGGCAATCTCTAACCTGCAATCCAAACAAAATTCTTGACCTCTTCCCATTATATTACCTTTCCCTTATTTGCTCCCAGTACATTGGTTACTTTGCCAGTTTTCTCCAATAAATTCCAGCCCCCTCTTGCCTATTACCTATATCCCTGACCACAAATAAATACTGCACAGGTAGACTCAAAACAGATTTAATACAAAAATCAAAGTTTAAGTGCTTTCATTCAGAGCCACATTGAACTTAATCAGAAACTCTCCTCTCCATTCTCATGCTGGTTTGGTTTTTAGAATACTCCCTGCTATTTTATGAATGTAATACATTGTATGATTTTGGTTGCTCACCTTAAGAGTCTGCATCCAAAATGCCAACCTCTCCTTATTTCTTGAGCTTCCTCCCTGTGTCAGCATCATTCCTTTACTCTTTGAATTGTAGTCCTCTGCTTGTGCTATGTTCAAGAGCCCTGACTCTGTAGGTCTGAAATACCCCCTCAAATTAGGTAATCCTAGTCCACCTTGATCTATTGGTAGAATCATCTTATCCCACTTGGCCCTTGCAGTCTTTCCCTTCCCAGATAAAATCATTCAGTTCTTTTTTTAATTGTGTTTTGCTTTTCTGAACTTTACTTGGGTCCTGGAAAATTTTTCCATGTTCATTGCTTTAAATAATGAAATCTGTGTGTTGGCTATTGCCAAGTAATAAGCCAAGACCCATAATCCCTCATGGGATGTTGCCTCCACCCCTTCTAAGCACAAATATCTGGGGCCTTATGCCATTCAGCCTAGTGCGTGACCTTTGAGTTGCACAGCAGGGAGTTCCTTGGTTTGACTTTGGTGTGAGGAGCCAACTTCCATTACCCTGTTGGGTATGAACCATATCTCTCAACCCGAAAACATCAAAACAATTTGGACAAAGGTCCATGAAAAATGGGCACAAATCTGTATGCTGTTAAACTATGCATACATAATTATGTAACCCCACCCATTTCAGTGGAATTGTGGGATACCAGCTTTCAAACGCAAACTGAAGAACAGACCACCAGAATATGGCCCCCAGATCCTGTAGTAAATGGTAACCTTCTTCTTTTTTTTTTTTTTTTTTATGAGTAGCAATGATGTTTACTGGGAAGGGAGATGATGATGAACCTTAAGATTTTGTTTTTGGTGACTTGCAATATGTGGGTTTTGTGGTACATCTTAGCAAGAGTATTTTAGTTTGCTAGGACCTCCAAAAGTTATTCTCCATGGCCTACTAATCAGTGGCATAGCTAGAGTTTGTGCCACCCAGGGCTGTCTGAGCTTGCCACCACCTCCTCACCCCTCGCAAAAATCATGGTTGAATGGGGCCCCCATACACAGCCCTCCCCTTGCAGCCATTCCAGTGTAAACACTGTACTTCTACAGTGATTATTTGGATTTCATTTAAAACTGTTTTGCATTTTATCGCACAAACACTAATAAACCTCTGCTAAACAAAGCAGTACGGTCTCGCAATGAAAACAGACTTTGCATTAAAACTTCTCTGCCCTTGAAACTCGCATTCATTGAAACAGCTTTGAAACCCTCATTCAAAGAAAATGCAAAGTTCATCTAAATAATTACACATTAAAGAGATCTGTAACTAATGAAGAGGTTGCTGCTCAGAAACAACTTTATATTTCATTGTTTCATCTACAAATAAAATGCTTGTTTCCCTTGAATAAATAGCTTATAATTTTTTTAACATAACAGGCAAGTACTATTGCAGTAGGGAATGGATGGCAAACTGATAGGATCATAGTTACTAGGTATCTCTGCCAAAGAGGACAGTCTCAGGACTGCAGCATTCATCCCCTTTAAAAGTATAACACAGTACAGTATCAGCATTCCATCCATGTACTGTGGGAGTAGAACCCCCACAGCCTTCTGCATCAAAAGCAAGTATTCTACCTGTTGTGCTACTAACAACACAAACAGACTTGGCATAAGCAGCACTAAACTTCTCTCCCTCTGAAGAACTATGCAGCACAAGAAAGCTGGAAAACATTTATTTGGGGGGGGGGGGGCAAAGGCCCCAAACCAGGGACACATTTTAAACATTGCTTGTATAATCTTAGAAAGCTGCTAGAATAAAATGTTTTGTGTTATCATGCATTTCCTTATTTAGTGAATTCAATTCTCACTGATTTGCCAGAAAACCACAAATTTTAAGAGGAACAGACCAAAGCCAAACATTCTATGTAACTTTGGACAGTTCAGAAGCAACTTGAATCCATGAGTGGTAGTATGGGTAGAGAATTTAGGGTTTTGCTATTTGTACCCAAGGTACAGGGTTTGAGTCTGAGTAACCCCAACTACCAGTTTTACCTAACTGGGGCATTTTATTTATAATATATTATACACACATGCACACTGGGGCCCTTGCGGTCTCAAGCCCAGTACACCCACACAATAGAACCCAGTAAACTACACTTCCAGACTCCACTTTCTCTTGTACATATAAGAAATCAACACATGTATACGTAAGAAAATCAGTGCAGTTTTTTATACATATATAAAAGACTGTTTCTAAGTGCAGTGAGAAAATAATCCAGTAAACAGCAGCAGCAGTCTCTTGTCTTACCTGGAGGAGCTGGGAGAAGAAAGAGCAAAGTGCTGTGCGCCCTGCCTGAATAAGACCGGTGATTTAGTAATGACATTGGCTCTGCAGCAGAGTTCTGACAGGCTGTCTGCCTCATTCAGACATAATCGTGCATGCCCTGCACGTAATGTCAGGAACCATCCAAAAACATTTCAAAAAAACCCCGGGAAATTAAGTGGGCCACTTGGGAATTTGTGGCACCCCAATATTTTCCCCTCAAAACTGGTATTTACCAAGGAATTTGGTACAGTTGACCGGTATGGTCTGAACTATGCTCTTTGCCAGGCATCTGTGAATTTGTGGTTCCTATGCCTGGTAGATCTCCATTTCCCTGGGATATGTTATGTGGGAGGTGACCTCGCAAGTGTAGGAGAGTACTGGTGTGAAGAGACCACTGAGTGCTACACAAAAATATCAAGCTTTGGCACCGTTGTGGCATATACCTTTCCCATATAGCAAAGTGACCATGAGCCATTTGCTTTTGAGAGCTAGTAGCAAGGGAGTGTCTCCTCCTTCCTCAGCCTTTCAGGGAGGGTGATTTCTGATGTCACCAAGATTCCAGCTTTAGAGTCCTACAAGGATAACCATACACCCCCACCCTCCAAGACTGCTGTCATTAGAAGCAACTCTCAGCCTCATGAAGACCTCTGTGGACCTCTGCCCTCTTAAAAGAAGAAGCTAAATTAATATGCAAGTTGGAAAGGGGATGAACTTTGGGTTATTGGTAATTTACTTAAAGGATGCCATTTTGTGGCCTTAAAGCATCCTGCTAAGAAAGTAACTTTTTTCCAACAAATCCCTAAGTGATTCAGCAAAGCAAATTCCTACATGTATCCAAGGCAGATTCCAGCATGATCTCTGGTCCAGCATAGGTCCGATACCACACTCTATCTTCTTTGCCACTTTGTAAAGCGTTCAGGACCTTGTACCAGGTTTTACCTGGTACGTTCAGGACCTTGTACCAGGTTTTACCTTGTACCAGGTGGAAAAGTGTTTTCCTCATTCTTATTCTCTAGGGGCCATTACCGGTTTCACGTTTCCCTCATTCTTATTCTCTAGGGGCCATTACCGGTTTCACGTTTCCCTCATTCTTATTCTCTAGGGGCCATTACCGGTTTCACGTTTCCCTCATTCTTATTCTCTAGGGGCCATTACCGGTTTCACGTTTCCCTCATTTTTATTCTCTAGGGGCCATTACTGGTTTCACGTTTCCCTCATTTTTATTCTCTAGGGGCCATTACCTGTTTCACATTTCCTTTTTTCCTGTATGCATCATCCTGTGAAGAAGCTGGCAGAGCTCCTTGATACTTGGGTCATGGAATCTGCCTAATGTCCCCTTTAAAACTGGTTCCTCGTTTAACTTCCATGTAGTCTGCTCTTACTTGGATTGCATCAGTGCTGTAACTGGGTTTGCAGCATCAGCTTTGTGGTGTTGACATTGTGGATGATTCACACTGAATCATCCTGAAATAATCCAGCTTTATAGTGTATAAGTAGTGCAGTCAAGTTTTCGGCAGTGTTGTTGCCAGGAGATACCAACTTTGTGTCCTAGGGGGCTTCATTAGGAGATGTCATGGCAATCCTGCCTTTCCTTCAGAACTGCATGGGTAAAGCCAGTTCTCCAGATATGTACTAGCTATGAGATCCATCTTGGAGAAGGATGAAAGCTTGTGACTGTGTATCTGATTTAATTTGCATTGGATAGACCTCCGCTAAAGATTTTCTGGTAGCAGCCTTCATTTAAATTTTAAGCCCAGGAGGGATGCCATTCAGCTGGGACATGTCTTGTCTGTTCCAAACCATAGAATTTCCTTTAAAGTGATATTTGGATGCTGTTTGCTGGTGGGTAGAACCACAAAACTGTGTGTCCAGAAAATCATGGTTGTAGCATCTTAAGTGAGACTGCAGACATGAGTGGAACCTTTAGCTTTTCTACTTTATGGCTTCATGACTGCCATCTTCACAGCTCCCCTGTCCAGGTCATAGTGCTTCAGTGGTCAGTGATGTCTTGATACCAGTGGCTTCAGAGCCTGTTACCAAGCTCTGAAGTGATGGACCATCCCGGCTAATAATAATGACAAGCTCCATTATCCCCAAAAATTCTCATGATTGACATGGAGCCAGATAATGTGAGGAGCAGGATGAAGCAAGAGTTTTGCGTGTATTATGATCATTGAAGTCCTAAAAGGGATCTAGTGAAAAAGGCCCCTTTTATAGATTAACTGGTACTGTGAGTGCACTTCAGTTACATGTGTTTTTTTCACTTGTGGAGTCTGGCGTTGGCTGTAATTTTAGTAGAATCTATCCTCCACCGTCACTTCTGGGTATTTACGTATTTGGTGCTGTGTTGAGCACTGACCAAGGTCATCTTGCTATTGTACAGGCCCCGTCTTTCTAGGTCATTATCTTGGAAGTTATTGACCTTTCATGGGCACCAAACTGACTGTATTCAGCTATGCAGTTTTGTTAGCCTACATTGTCACGGTCCTTCTTCAGATCTGGGTTTGTAACATTGTTTAGTAATTTCAGATTTCAACTTTCCATCCAACTCCTTTGCTTTCCATTTAAAGTGCAGACACCCTTGTGTGCCTCACTATAGCCTTCCTACCATCACTATTCAGGTACTGACTAGACTGCTTCCTTCTAGATGGGAATTTACTTTTACTCTCCTCCCATTCTTGATTCTTTGGCAGTTGCAGTGTAATCCATCAAGCTATTTACTACAGCTTTGGGAGGTCTTACTGTTCAAATGTTGTGCTATTAAGCTGTGTGACTGTTCGGTTTGGAGTAGTGCATCTTAGTTTTGACAGAAAACAGCACAGTTCTATAAATATGTAAAGGTGAGAAGGCTTTGCAGACAGTTCTCTCTGCTCTGAGAAAAACAGGTTTTTACATTTGGTAAAGTTCAGTTGTATAAATACCCAAGGAGGACATGTCTTTGGTGGCAGAAATGTTCATCTTCTCTGAGAAGAACAGATTTATACTTGGCACTGTACAATAGAGTCATAATTTTAATGTGATCACATTTTAGATCCAAGAGTTTGCACAAATCTTAAAGCTTAAAACTGAAAGACTACTTGATATAATTCTTTGAGGCAGTGGTGGTGGATTTTTTCCTATGGGGATACTGCACTAAAACTTGAGCCCTTGCTTGCAGTTATTTTATGATTTTTATGGCGTATTTTGAATGATTAGACTAACTTCCTATTATGACCAAATCAAAACAGCATAGAGCTTTTAACAGTACACTACTAACATTAAATAATATTGATTGGTAAGCACCTGTTAAATTTTGATTGTGGCATCCAGTTTTTCTCATCTTTCACTTTTTTTTACTTTGTTTTTCACAGCGTGGTGGTCCTGAGTGATTATTTTTCGGTGGAATCCTTTGTAACCCTTACAATACAAGATGGACATGAACTTTTCTACATGCTTCGAAATAAGTATTACAGTTCTGCACCATATACCTTGCACTGTTGAGCAACTAAAATGTGTGCTGACTGGAAGAATAAAAGAATTGTACTTAAAGAAGCCACTGCCTATGGTATAATCATTTTAAGGGACAGCTAACAGATTGTACTGGTTGGTGTATTTTGTGGCATTTTCAATTTACAACTTGCCCAACATTTTTTGGGTGCTGAATAGAGCTGATTGATCTAGCACACTTGTCTAAAGTATATATAAAATACTTGGCACTTATTTGTAAGATTTGTATATTATAAAATTTGAAGTAAATAAAGTTATTTCTGTTTTAAGTGTTTTGTAGATATTTCCTTATTGTTGCAGACCAGGAGTAGCAAAAAGTAATAAGTTTTAGATTGTTTTTGTTTTATTCTGTTAAACTGGCATAATGCTTTACAGGCAGTCTGTTGAAAGCTCTGTGTTCATCTTGGTACATCTTTGATTTGTTTATGGTTGCTGGAGTCCTGTTTGTCAGACAAACTAAAACTAGTCATTCTTATTTGCCTACGCATTTACGTCTTGACTAGGCAGGCATTGGACTAGGCATATTTCAGGTGTTGGGTGGGCAATTGCTGACCCCATGAATTTTAAGGTCATGAAAGTATTGTGCTGTACTGAATTGCATGTCTCTTCTGGTGAGCATTTTTTGTTCAATGCAGAATGAAAGAACGTTTAAAGTTCATTGTAGGATGCATGTTTCATGTTTGAAACTCCATGGTTAGCAGTATTTACATTTCAGTATTCCTTTGTGTACACCCGTTTTGCTTTTTGGACATGGGGGAATCCACTGCTTTTGGTCATGTCTTTTAGACAAATTTCATTCCATTAAACAGGCATTTAAAATAACATTTTGGATTTGTTTTAATTTAAAAAAGAAAACTGTGATTTAGTTGAGGATTGGAGGCCTCCATCTATTCTGTTCATGATACTATGTTCTGCACATTTCCCACTATTTAAATGGTCTGAGATCCTAAAATTTTCTTTATAGAAAATGCAAGCTTTGCATCATGGATCCTTGATTTGATTCACAATATTCACCATTCATCATTTGTTATAAAACCTTGGAAGAGCCTATTTTCAGGAATGTCTGAGCACTCATTCTAATTCATGTTGGAAGTATTTTTCTAGATAAGTGCACATTTCCTCCCCAAGGTTGCCAGTTATTTTTTTCCACTTTGCACAGTTATGTTTCAGTCTTTACCCTCACCTGTGAGGTCCTGCATTCAGGTCTGTTTGGCCATGAGATGAGCGAAAACATATACAGGTAGTGCCTTTGTCTGGAATAGCATAATGTATAATCCTGGCAAAAATGACCGCAGATAAATCATGCCACTCAGCTGCATTGTAGGGAGAAGTTTTTGGCATGTTTTGTAACCAGAAAGATGGTGGCTATAAAAAGGTGCTGTCATGGGGCCTCCAAGTGGATTCTTCACACAGCCACAGACATGAGTGAGGACAACCACAAATTGTAGGTTCTTGCATTCCAAAACATTGTGTTTTAACTAGCATGCAGTCCATGTGGGCCCTAACTTGTCCTCTGCTAGGAATATGAGGTTTATGATGTCCTGACTGAAATCACTGTTGGTAGTATTCCTAACATAATGGGTCGTCACTGCTGACGTCTGGCTGGGGTACCAAATCTTTACCTTCCCTAGGTTGTACATCCACATGACCTCTGCTTATATCCTCATGTAGATGGACGCACTAGTATGGATCCTCAAACTCTCTCATCACCAGACCGAAAGCAGTTTGTGCATCTATCAGACTGTTTGGCGTTTGATTGTTGGTACCCTTGCTTCGACCCTTCCTTTTTTTTCTCTTGCAATATTTTGTTGAAAGTTGTAAATGTTATCTAGGAGGGTAAGTGTGAGTATAATAGGCAGATTTTGTACAAGGACTTGGATACCAAGCATCTCTTGCCTAGGTCCGCAGCATGATCATAAATCTTGCTCAGTCATTCATTCCAAAAAATCCTAGTCGAGGCTTTCTGCTTTCAACACCTTAAATGCTCGATCCAGTCCAAGATGGCTGACTCCGTATCCTTGGACATCCCTCTGCTGCCAAAGAACAGAGAGCCCTTGAATGGATCCGGTCTGTTTCCAACTCTAATGTACTTGCTGAGCCCAGAGTATATCGTGCTACTTCTTAGTTGTCCTCTACTGAGGCTGTCTGAGGCCAATATGTTTCCTGAGGCCTTGCAGACTGACAATTACATCTGAGGAACCATGTCTCCTATATCTGAAGGACCTCATGACGTCCCTCATTTTAGTTGAAGAGATCTCAGGCTGTCTAATAGAAGTACTGGGTTCCGAACCTCTGTCTCATCGAGGCGGACATCACACCTAAAAAGAAAAGACTAGATATAGGCATATGGAAATAAGTGGATAGATTTCTCACAGGGGTTGATCAAAGCTATTATGTTTTTGAAACCTCCTTCCTTTGGGAGTCAACAACTGCAGGTGAATAATCAAGCCTACCCTAGTTTCCTCCTCTGAGGGACAGAACTGTGACTTTTTGATTATTCTCTCAACTGTTCCTCTCTGCTGGATTCCTTAGGGCAAAGGTATTCTGATGAAGACAACCTTTCTCTGGATTCCCCTATTTAAGGAAGCTTCCCTTTGGGGAGACTGTATGGAATGTTACAAAACACTTTGGTAATCACACAGATCTGATGTTCAGAAGAGGTATTGAACCACCTTGGGGATGGGCACCCTGCCCCTTTTCCAGTCCTTCCTGTCTGAGGCTTTTTGGGACGCCTTTCAATCCACCTCTTGTGTGATTCTCAACCACCAGCTCCTAAGAGATCAGACCGGTTTTAAAGGTGCCTGATGGCTTAAAATATTTATGCAAGAACCCAGTGCAAATGCCCTATGTACCGACAAAGATAGTAGGGCTATGGTTAGATGGGAAAGAAGGTTAATTACCAGACCCAAATGACAGAGTATTTGATCTCTGTCCTGCATTCCTTAAACAAAGGTATAATAGACCTTCCTACAGCAGAGTTGAAGCATTCAGATTGCTAGAGACAGCACATTAAGTGCAGTTACGATGCTGTAGATGCTTTTTCTAGGACAGCTACTACTGGATCTGTTATTCACAGATATCCATGGCTTTGCGTTCGGCCTGTACATGAGGATTTCAAATCAAAATTTTAGACTTGTCCTTGGACAAAAACTGTTTGGGCCTTGGGTGGCAGCTTGTTCAAAACTCTAAAACACCAAACTAAGACATGAAAGACTGCAGACGGATCCTGTGATATCTAGGAACTGAAGGGAGTAGGAACTACCCATCTATATTTACTTCCTCCCTTCATTGGAAGGAATACTAGGACAGTTCAGAAATCAAGGAAAACTCTCTGCAAAAGGTACTCTGAAAAAAAAATATAAACCTAGGTAACCTCCAGTGGGGAGGCTTTTCTTCAGAAGCAAAAAAAACCTGCAACTACCTCTGCATCACCCCTCCATCTGCCCTCAGTCCCATTACCCCCCTTTTTTTCCCAAAGACTGTTGCCCTCCTTGGCCAGGCGGGAAGCTGTTGCCACAGAGAATTGGGTCTTTTCCCTTACTGGGGACAGTTATGCTATGTCTTGTGGAAACTATTCGCCCTCTGAAAGGCATGCTACGGCCTCCTCAAAATCAAATATTCCTTCTGGACACCATTGTTCAAGACCTCTTGAGTCAGGGTTCCATTAAGCATATCCCAAATGACTTGATGGGGAAAATTGGTATTGCTGCAGGATTTTTCATCTCCTAAGAAAAGGGCAGTGGAGACCCATCTTAGAATATCCTGAGCACTTAACTGAAGGTACCATCTTTCAAAATGCACTCACTCTTCACACAGTTCTAACTTTAATCTTCCCCCAGGCTTTGTCACTAGAGCTGAAGGATGCATACTTACACCTACCTATTTGTCATCCTTGCAGGCGATTCCTGAAGTTTTTTGTGACTACTAGTTTTCAGTTTATTGCTCTGCTTTTTGGTCTTTCCACAATCTTAAGTGTGCTTGCAAAGTGTCAAGCTCCAGTAGTAGCTTTCTGTTGCACTCTAATTCGGATTTCTTCCTTCCTGAATGACCTACTGATCCAGGCGCTCTCTCCAGAAAATTTTCTTCATTATGTAAACTTTATACTAAAACCCAGACCTGTTAGTAGATGGGGGATGAACTGCAAGAAATCCCACATGGTCCCTACACAGGACCTGATGTTTGTGGGCTGCAGACTGGACACAAAATGCATGTCTTCCTTCCCCAGGAGAAAGTTCAGTCTGCCCAATTCTTTCCAAAATCTCTGCTCTGCAACCTACTGCTCAGCAAAAGAGAAGCTAAGGACTTAATCTGTGTGGTCACCGCATTGGCACCCCTTGGACACCTTGATTTCCCACTTTCCTTGACTCAAAGGAGATACTTTGGTGGAATGGACAGGTTATCCTCAGCCCAGGACTGCCATTCACACCACCATCTCCTCTTCAACAGATGCCTTGGGTGAGATATTGATTTGGGGGGGGGGGGTTCCTGAAGGAATATATCAGTCTGAAAGAAATGAGGGCTTTTTGTCCACTGTCATCACAAGCTTCTGCTGTACTGCAATATCTTGGCAAACTTCAGTCAGGTTTGGTCTGCTTTTCTGTAAAAGCTCACCTATCCATTATCAATGCATGCCTTCCTCTTAGTCCTCCACATTTGGCTAGATTAGAGATCATGCTTTTCTTCAGGGAAGACTTGCGTCTTAACCGTCCAAAGACACCATCTCCCATTTGGGATCTTAGGTTTGTGCTAGAACAGCTTATACTGCCTCCCTTTGAACCAGCATCTTCTACTTCTGTAAAATTTTGTACTAGGAAAGCCATCCTTCTCTTGGCTATCACCTATGCTAGGAAAGTTTGAGTTACAAGATCTCCTAGCTACCCCCCCCCCCCTTTTCTTTTTCACAAGGACAAGATGACTCTATGGCTAATCCATCCTTCATGAATAAGGTAGTGAACAAGTTGTCCCTCAAATCAGGCTATTCTTCGCCCCACTTTCTCCATCTGCAAAACCGGGGGGAAAGAATATTGCGCTCTCTAAGAATTCACAGGCAGACCAAATATCTGGACAAAAATAAATCTTCAGGAGGACTGACTAGCTGTTTGTAGCATTTATGAGCCCCTAGCTGGGCCAGCCGGTCTCCAAGCAAGCTACTGCAATTTGGATTTCTAAGGCTGTCTTTGTTGCTACGCACTATGGTAAGACCTTTCATTCCTACACCATAAAGCACAGTCCACTAGGGCAATGGCTTCTTCAGGGGCATTTCATAAAGGATTAGACTCCAGGTCTGTTTTGTAGGTGGACACTTGGTCCTCTGTTCACACCTTTACCAAAGACTGCAAAATCGATGCTTTCTCCAGGTCCAGGGTAACCTCTGCTTGGTCAGTTCTATCTGGGCTGCTGGATAATTTTCTGTAGCCAACCACCTTTCTTTCCTGCATCTCTGGGAATCACCCATATGCTGGGAATACTGCAGCATTGATTTAGGTCAGAACATGGCACACTAAACCCAAACAGTAGCTATCCTACTGATCCGTGTTGCAGTATTCCGTTCCATCCTCTATTCCCTTTTCTCTTTCTCACTTCAGTCTTTATTTTCCTCTCCTTTGCTTTAACCTCTGCTGTGTTTGGGAACGGGGGATTTTTCTTACCTGTTCAAGCTACACTCCTTAACTGACCAGTCTCTTCTCTCAGTCTTCAGACTGCTGGCTTGGAGATGGTCTAAGGATTGATGCTAATACATCTGTATGTCTGTACCCCACAGCATATGAGCCCATGTCATGCTTCGGACATGCAGCCTAGAGAAGGTAAAGCTTTTGTAGCCCAACTGGATGTCAGAGGTGACTATCCGTATGTCTGGAATATTACAGTAATGATCGGTAAGACATCTACTGTTATGGTAAGTTATTGCACAGCTGTACTTTCATCTCCACAGAGGGTGACTGTGACTAAGGTAAGCACACATCTGGCTCTCAACCTGGGGATGCATACTGGAATTCTTGCACTGCTCTGCCACATGGTAACTGGAGCCAAAGTCAGCCAGCCTGATTTTGGGATGTCACCCCCCCTGAGTCACCTGGCTTTGGATTTGTAGCATCTGTAACAATAGTTTTCACTTCCTGCATTGGGCCCAGGTCCAGTTGGTCTGGCAGGTCATGGTCAGAGAAAGCACATTGAGTCTTCTTACTCTAGTGTTATCTTGTGGGTTCGACAGCTTACAGATATTTGGTGAGATTTTAATTGATGGGAGTATAGTCTCAAGTGTTCACCAAACCTGGTACAGGCCTCTTTCCAGCATAAGTATTTTCCTTGTCCCTTACACCAGCAAGCACTGGTCACATGCTTATTTTCTTCTGTACAATGCATGAGCATATCTCTGCTGGTTGAGGAGTGCAGCATTACATATTTAGGCTGCTGTGATTTCTGTCAGCATCTGAGCCTTATCCCTTCTGGTTGGGAGTGCAGGGTTTGCACATATTTAGGCTATTTTGTGTTTCTTCAGGACTCTGTGGGTGATATTTAAGACTAAAAGTCTTTTGGCTTTACCCGGTTAGGGGCCGCCACAGCGGATCACCAGTCTGCTATTGATTGACTGTGGATTTTTACAGTGTAGAGTTGCCAGCCCAGTGCCCAACCTTCAAAGGTGCACACACACTCATGCACCTACCTACGTGTCTTTAAAGTTCACTTGACCGCGAGGAGGACATGCAGACTCCACACAGGTGCTCCAGCCAAGAATCAAACCTGAGAACCTCTTGCTTTGAGGTGACAACACTAAGACTTCACCCCCCCCTCCCCCCCATGTTTTCCTGAATGATTTGGCCAGCACTGAAAAGGCTGACAGGCTTATGAGGGGAAGCTTATACTGCCTTTGCTCTCTTGTTCTACCCCAGTCTCTTTAAATGCCTTTTATAGCTTCTTGACAAGCATGAGTAAACTTTGACCTTATTACTATGCAGATGTAAGAATGCCTAGTGAGCAATCCGGAGGAACCTCTGAATCTACTCCTTTTGTCCCTCAAGAAGGGAAGTACTTGTATGACTGGGTCGTGCTGTTAAGTACCAACCACTGTGTTGTCTGTCTGGTGTAATGCAAATACCAGAAGTCATAACAGTTTACTTCCTTGTCACACGATGAGTCCAGAGTTTTTATTAGGTGTAGCAAGAGAGTTTACTACTTTGCCATGTTGGGGCTTAGTGTTTCTTCATCTGTCTTAATATCCATCTCACTTGGTTATGTAGGATGTGGAAAAACTTGAGCCTTCTGGAGTGTAGGCTAAAGTAATATGTTGTGGTGACTGTAGTTGTCCCATTTTGCTCTGTAACTGACTGTGTAGGTACTGTTGCTACAGTCACTCTTTAAGCTCTATGCCCGCAGAAGATGTGGTAGAAGTTCTCCATTAAGGAAGAGCCCAGAAGGTAAGATCTGTTTGTCCATTTTTGTGAAGTGCTGCATGGATAACCTGCTGATGACCTGTGGAAATTGCTGACACACTCTCTTTTGAGGAGGACCATAATGAGACTCTCTTTTTAAATTTTGCATCTCTTTGTCTTCTAAACATGGCCATGGGTTGTGATTATCAATATAGAGGCGCTTACCCAAGTCTGTATCATTGCTTGGAGAGCTATCGTAAAGACCAAGTGGTTGTATATTTCATTACCTTGTCCATATTCTTGTGCTTGCTGACTGTTCCCAGGAAAAGCTCCACTGGTGGAAATTAAGAAGAATCAATAGAGCTCTTGGAACTCATTTGCAGTATGCTCACCATAGGAGCTGTTTGGCAGGGCATTTTGGGGATATTACTCTCACTTATTTATAGAATTGGAGAAGATGGAAGGTTTCATCCAGTTCTGGAGTTCGTCTGTCAGCTTATATGTTGACTTCAGTTTCTCTGTGGGTCATGTTATCTCCACAGGGGACAAGGTGGTATTACTAAAAGTGGACACCTTTTGACATCCCAAGTGTGTTGGGGATCAATGCAGGAGATGCCGTGTGTGTGGCCATCATTTCTAGCACAAGGTATTGTCATTTGAACTCTCTTCAGCACCTGGAATCTTTTATTTTGCTGTTGGATGTGGTGGATTAAGCTTCACTGGGAAGGGATTGTGGTGTCCCTTTTAATTTTATAACTGCTCCTAATAGCCCTATCCATGGACTGTATGAAAATTTTCCTGTAGTGGGTGCATCCTCAGTTGCAGTGCCTGGAGCTGCCATAAATATTAGGATGTCTTTGCTGTGCTTGCATTTATTTTAGGAGATCACTTTTTTTGTTATGGAGCTTGATATACTCCATTGTCCATCATTCATGCACTTGGAGAGAGTGCAGTGTCCTCGTCTTGACCAGGTGGATGAAGACCTAGTTCAGGGTGTAGCTTAGATTCTTATATATTGTCTCAGTTCATTGGTTGCTACCCTCTTCTTGGTGCCATTTGCACACCTGAAAATGCTAGTATTAGAGTGGGACATTGTGATACGGGTTTCTCTGCAGCCACCAATTGCTCATGGACATTTTTGTTGTCAGGGTCTTGCCACAAAGCTTTGAACTGGTGGACAGTCTACCTCCCAGTCTGGTTGCTGTTCCTTTTCTGTAGTGACCTTGTCCAATATAGATAACTAGCATTTCACTTGAAAGGTAGGGAATTCATGTAGAATTGCCCTATCATGCAGGGAATGTGACCCCCCCCCCCCCCAGGAGACTGGGGGATGTATGATAACCCTCTGGCTGTAAGAGCAGCCTCTCTAGTCCTGATTATTCTTGAGATTAAGTTACTTTTTGGGTGTTCCCTTTTCCTGTTTATTGGACAGTTTATATGTTAACTAAGTAAGCAAACGGGGCACAGTCATACCCAACATGTATGGATGGAGTTATTCATGTGGCAGTTTGCCATAGACAAGGGCATCCATTTTCTCAACAGGTCACATCTCCATAGAAGTGGTTAAGTTGGTGGACTGGTTGATCTGCTCCTCCAGTCCTCTTTTGGAGTTGTGGAGTAAGAGGCTGCATACTTAGTCCGAGTCTGTTAAACATTGGGCACTCTGGACAATGAACCTTTTCACTCAAGAGAATGTAGTCCTCACCCTTTTCTGCTCAGTTCAGCAAGTTAAAGGAAAATAAATGGTGGCAGCCTTCAATTCCTAGTGGTTTGTGAGGTTCTTTTATGTATCGTTGTTTTCTCCACTTATTTATCTCATCATGTAGTTCAGTGAAAGACCATCCATCCTTCCTTATCTCTGGCAGCAGGAATGACAGCTAGCACCACCCCGGGGCCTGGGTTTTGGTGGATCCCTCGTCTTGCCAAGTTTCTTGGTTATGTTGGCAGTTGTGAGACTGCTTGGAAGATTCTAGTAATAAAGCCTATGGCTGCAAATCAAAACAGCTGTCAGTTTGGGAGGACTGGTACCGTGTGTTATTGTGACCATTTATCTTGCAGGTGACAGTGATTCATCTTCAGTTCTGTATGATTTAGTCGTAGTTTATTCCATGGGTCACTGTGCGCATCCGACTTATCTGTACACATCACGACCTTGTATTGAACATGATTGTGGCCCGGCGTGCATTGGTTAAGGAGTTTTTTAAAAGGGGTGTTTTCATCTACTGTTGACCATTTATTCCTCCCCAGTCCTCTTTTTCACCCAGTCATTCCCTTTTGGTAGCCTGAGACAAGGATTGAACTATACAGTGGTGGTACTGCCATTCTATTTACGGATGTTTTTTTTCTGTTTTAAAGCCCCAAACTCCTAATCTGCTGGGTCCAGGTTCTCAGTCTGCAGACTTCAGTGAGATACACTGAGGCAAATAATCCTTATTTCCATGAAGACATGCCTATCTGTGGCCCCCATTCTCACGAGGCTTGCAGTGAACCATTGTAAGGTGTTTTTAGTATATTTTTTTAAAATGCTTTTCCTAAAATATCACTTAAGACATGGGTGCAGATACGTTAATAGAAAAGAAAAAAACATTTTTTTTTCCATTTACACACATTCTAAATGTTTTTCTTTGTCAGCTGTCTTTCAGTCCAGCATCACTCAATACCTGCTTTCCTTTAAACATCACTCTTCCTCCTGAACATTGTTATGCATGTCTTGTTTACCCAAACTCCATTTGTTTCTATGTAACTTGCTCCTTCCCTTTTCCAAAAGATCCCTCTTGCAGTTATTTTAACTCTCTTCTCAGTATTCAGTATATTAAAACAGTTGGTTTAGGTTTTAATTTCCAATTTTTGAAAACTGTTTGTTTTTTGGTAGCCAGCAGAATTAAACTTAGATGGGATGTCAGTTTTTATTGTATCCTCTACATATGGATTCTGTTTCCAGCTTTAGAACCAACTTAGCCATTACTACAGCTCATGCAAGCCAAAAACTCTCTAGCTTCACCCTTACCCGCAATGCTTCTCTCCTAGTTACCTCAGATCTTGTTTGTGGCTCTTCATGACAGACTCGTTTGCCATTGCTCTCAAGCTAAATGTTACTGTTGATATATTTACTACTTTTGAAAAACTTTTTTTCTTCTTTGTTGCTTATTAGTTAACCTACCCACTACTTTCTAACCTATTTAAAATTGTCTCCTTTTTCTGTACATATTTGTGTATTCTGAATTATCATTGCTGATTAGTTTTTCTTCCTAACATGCATCTGTGTATTCTGATCTATCATTGTTAGTTTTCTTCCTGCTGTTTTCTCCTACTGTAAAAAAAAAAAACAATCTTTATAGTGAGTGTTCCTATTTTCAAGGCCTTTCTACCTGTCTGTGTGGGTTATATAGTTGGCCTGTTGATTCCATTGTTAAAAATGTAAATCTTTTCAGTATGGCTGATTAAACCAAAAGTCTCTGCTGGATTCAAAAGATGCCAGAAATGTGGGCGCAAAATTTCAATGTCAGACACTTATTTACTGCGGGGACCTGTTGGGCAGAGTTTATCTGAGCAAAGTCTTAGGCACTTAGTGATGTTCTTCATCTCACATTGCTGCAGTCCTTACACTTGGGTAGTCCGCTGTCCTCGGTCGGCCCGAATATCAAAGTATAAGGCTGACGTCGGTCAAGGCGCATTTGACTGACATCAGGACGTCAGGGTACAAATGCGCATGACCGACGTCATATCCTCAGTCTTTTTTGCCGCATGGTCCGATGCAGAAGCAGCATTGCAAGTGCCGGTTGGCGTTCTGAGATTTTTCGATTTCGAAGTTTCAGACCGAGTTCAAAGTTGGCCAAGTACCCCGTTGGGGAATATTTTAGTTTTTTCTTGCCTCAGTGATTTACTGGATGTCAGAAAAAGTCAATAATTGCATTTCTTGTGGGAAACAGATACCGCATAGAGATTATCATACTTTGTGTATTCCTTGCTTAGGGCCTGAGCACGACGTTGTTGGTTGTCGCTCTTGTGCTAGATTTAATAAACGCACTATAAAGAGAAGGTTGGATTGTGCAAGGTTAGTCTTTGGGAAGCGGTGTAATTATAAAATGCCGTCGGATGCTCCGACGCCCGCTTCTTCGAAGAAGCGCAAGGACAAGGCAGTTAAGCCTAGGCTAGAAGAACCGTCTGTACTGGACGCCGGTTCTTTAGAGGTGTCGGTGGAGCCGGTGGCTCCGCCGGAGGTTTCTTTGTGTTCCCAGGGTGAGACCTTATTATTGCAAGATGTGGCCTCTCAGGAGGCAAGTCAGGCTGAGGGGGCTTCTCAGGTTACTATACTCCCCTCCCTTCCTAGGGTGGCTAGGCCCTCTCCTTCTGTTTCAAAGGCTTCTCCCAGGGGCAGGCCAGGTTTGGCTTCAGTTGGTGTTACCCCTAGCTCTTCAGGTACTGTGCCCAAGAAGCATATGCTTAAAATGGCAGAAGATTTGATTACTTTAATTAGGGGTTCTATGCCCCCTCCTGATAAGAGACCTAGGTTGGAGCCTGAGCTGGGGGTTTTGAGCAGGCTTCGGATGTTTCAGAGTCTTCGGCTGAAGACTTGCAGGAGTACTCTCCTTATTCTGATTCTGATGTGGATGATTCTACTCCTTCTGCTTCTCCTCCTGAGGATTTTTCTTTTCAGAAACTCTTCATTCCATGAGGGAGCATTTTAAGTGGGAAGGTCAGGACTTCTCTGATTCCAGGAAAAGGCTTAGGGAATTTTGTTTTACCCCAGCATAGGCCTTTGGCTATACCTCCTGTTTTGGATGTAGTAGAAGATGTTTTACAGAGGCTTCTCTTAATCCTGATTCTTTGCCTCCTGCTCCTGTTAAGCCGGATAGGTATTACAGGGTGCCTGAAGCTCATAAGTATCTTTTAAGAGTCCTAGGGCTGACCCAGAAACTGTTAGTCAGGGGCCTAAAGGTGTTAAGGCTTCTGTTGTTAAGAATCCGGTTCCTGCAGACAAAGAGGCTAGGGCCTTGGATAGATGGGGAAAGAAAGTTTATACTTCTTCCACTCTTGCTATGAGGGCTTTGAATTGCCAGTTTCACATGTTGAAATACCAGAACTATCTCCTTTCACAATTAAAGTCTAAGGTTGATGCTCTGGCAGTAGGTATTGATTGTAAAGAGTTGCAAGATTTAGTGCATGTTTCTGAACAGGTGGGTAAGCATTCTTTGCAATGTGGCTTTGATGCTGTACAGGCCTCGTCTAGGGTGGCTGCCACTGGGTCAGTTCTTCGCAGGCACGCCTGGCTAAGGGATCAAAATTTGTCTGAACATGTTAAAACAAGGATTTTAGATGCTCCTTTACAATCTGATGTGTTGTTTGGTCCTCCTGTTGAGGCAGTTTTAAAGAAAATGGAAGACCAGGCTAAGTCTATGCAGACTGTTAAAGATTTTTTGCAGGTCCACCCTCCAAAGTTTAGTAGAAATTGGCCTACTAAGGGGTGGACGTATCCTTCTTATGATT
This sequence comes from Protopterus annectens, assembly GCF_019279795.1. Taxonomy (NCBI): domain Eukaryota; kingdom Metazoa; phylum Chordata; order Ceratodontiformes; family Protopteridae; genus Protopterus; species Protopterus annectens. Next base: position 23,388,948 of record NC_056738.1, on the reverse strand, counting down.
CCCAGTCTAGGGGTAGATCTAGACGTGGTAGGGGCAGAGCTCAGGGCTCTTTCAGGCCTAGAACAGGGAGTTCTCCTGCACAGTCTTCGGGTGAGGGCAGCGGTCAGTCCTTTCGTAAACAGGCCCAATGACCTACCTTTTCAGCTGCCAGAGCCTTCTCGTCTGGCAGCACCTTTGGGAGGAAGGTTGGCACTTTTCAAAGAAAATTGGAGTTTAATTACCCAAGACAGATGGGTATTGGATATCATACACCACGGTTACAGGTTTTATTTCCATACCTTGCCTCCTTTCAAAGGCATGCCAGACATTCCTCCTCAACAAAGAATAGAAGCTCACAAGCAAGTTTCTCTGTTACTCCAAATAGGGGCCATACAGCCGGTCCCTATGCCAGAAGTGGGCCTAGGATTTTATTCTCGCCTGTTCCTAGTACCAAAGAAGGGGAACACGTGGAGACCAATTTTGGATTTATCTGGATATACCCTCAACACTTATCTGGACATTCCCAAGTTCAAAATGTTGACGTTACAGCAGCTTTTACCTCAGCTGGGCAAAGATCATTGGATGGTAACTTTGGATCTAAAGGAGGCTTACCTTCATGTTCCTATCAGACTAAGTTGCAGGAAGTATCTGCGTTTTCGAGCTGGAACTTCTCACCATCAGTTCTCTGCATTGCCCTTTGGCTTATCTACTGCGCCCAGAGTATTCACGAAAGTTCTGGCTCCAGTGATAGCTTTCTTCAGGCTAAAAGGAATACAGATCTATCCTTATTTGGACGACTGCCTGATTCTGGCTCAAGGAAGGGAAGAGCTCCTTCATCATTTGGAATATGTGATAGCAGTGCTAAGATGCCTGGGGTATTCTGTGAACGAAATAAAGTCCAGTCTAGTACCCTCTCAGGACATGTGCTTTCTGGGTGTGAGACTGAATACAGCATCCCAGATGGCCTTTTAACCCCGGACAAACAAAAGAGTCTATCCCTTTACTTCCATCAGCTATCTCATCAGTCCGGGCTGACTGCAAGGACAGTCCTTCAAGCCTTAGGGTTCATGGCATCTTGTATTCTGGTGCTTCCCAATGCCAAACTGCATATGAGGAAGCTGCAATGGTATCTCAAAAATGTATGGACACAGCACTGCCAGGATCTAGACACTGTCATTCAAATAATACCTTGCATTCAAAAGGAATTTTTGTGGTGGGCTCAGGAATGTCACCTAAACAAGGGACTCTCTGTGACCCGGCCAGAGGCGAGTCAGATTTTAACGACAGATGCCTCAGACAAAGCTTGGGAGCTCATCTAAATGGAAAGTGGATACAAGACAAGTGGCCTGCCAGACTACAACATCTACATATCAACCTGAAGGAGATGTTAGCAGTCCAGTTTGCATTAATAGCTTTCAAGAATTTACTTCTTCCAGGGCAGGTGTTGATTCTAACAGACAACACAACTGTCATGTGGTACATCAACAAGCAAGGGGAACGATTCTTATCCTCTATGCAGGCAAGCAATGATTTTGTGGGAGACTGCTCTCAGTTTACAGCTCAATCTTCAGGCAAGGTTTCTGCCAGGAGCACAGAACTCCTTAGCAGATGTGTTGAGCAGGCGAATTATGGATCCCCACGAGTGGAAATTGGATCCTCATGTATTTCAGAAATTGACAGTGTCATGGGGAACTCCAGACATAGATCTGTTCGCTTCTCCACTAAACCATCAGCTGCCAAAGTTTTGCACAAAAGGTTTCATCCCACAGCTTGGAAAGTGGATGCTCTTTCTTTCAATTGGAGCAATCTTCATGTGTATGCCTTTCCTCCTCTGCCTCTCCTCCCAAAGGTACTTCTAAAGGTCAGACAGGACAAGCCAAGAATGATTTTAATAGCTCCAGATTGGCCTCGACAGCACTGGTACCCATTACTGAGAAGTCTGGTACGGAAGCCTCCATGGCCTTTGCCTTCGATTCCACACCTGTTGTCACAGGAGGACAGCCATTTGCTGAATGTCAAACTTCACTCACTTCACCTAACAGCCTGGCATATTCTGTTTTGAACCATAGAGGGTCTCAACTTCCACAACAAGTTTTGAATGTGATTTTGGAAGCTAGAAGGCCTAGTACAAGGAAAGTGTACGCAGATAAATGGAAGAGATTTTTATTTTGGAGTGCAGCAAAAGATTTTGATGTTTCTGAGCCTAATTTGAGTGTGGCTCTTCAATATCTTACTGAGTTACTGGACAAAGGTTTGTCTTTCTCTTCTATTAAGGTTCATGCTGCAGCAATTTCGGCTCACTATGATTGTGTCCCACCATTGTTTTCTCATCCTTTGTTCAAGCAATTTCTTAGAGGGGCAAAGAATATAAGACCCCCACGAAGAGCTCCTACTCCTGCTTGGGATCTCAATTTTGTGTTGGAGAAACTCACTCTACAACCTTTTGAGCCTGCAGCTACTTCTGAGTTGAAATATTTATCATGGAAGACTGCTTTTTTGTTAGCAATTACCTCTGCAAGAAGGGTTTCTGAATTGCAGGCCCTTATGGCAGTTGAGCCTTTCTTGATTTTCCATAAGGATAGGGTATCATTACGTACTAATCCTTCCTTTATGCCTAAGGTGGTTTCTAGTGTGGCTTTAAACCAAACTATTCATTTGCCTACTTTTTATGCAAATCCCCAAAATAAAGGGGAAAAGATTTTGCACACTTTAGATGTACACAGGCAGTTGCATTATTATTTGGACAGAACTAAAGGGTTCAGGCAGTCTCAGCAGTTTGTTTCTTTTGCTTTGAGTTCTCAGGGCAAGCCTGTGTCTAAACAAACTATTTCTAAGTGGATTGGGTTTTGCATTGCTTTCTGTTATTCCCATCATGGCAAGGAGGTTCCAGCTGGGATTAGGCCTCATTCCACTAGGGCTACTGCCACTTCAACAGCTTTTTTGAGGGGAGTGTCAACCAAGGATATTTTGGAGGCAGCTACTTGGAGTTCAGTGCATACTTTCTCTAGGCATTATCACCTGCCACTTTACTCTAAATCCAGGGCTGGTTTTGCCACTGCTGTTTTGCAGGGCATGTTGGCAGCTCCTGCTTCCTTGTAGTTAGCCATCCTCCCTTACCTCTGCTTTGGGATTCTACCCAAGTGTAAGGACTGCAGCAATGTGAGATGAAGAACATAGTACAGTTTTGTACCTACCATAAATGTAGATGTTCGAAGATCCACATTGCTGCAGTCCAATTTACCCTCCCTCCTTCCCCTCTGCAGTTAGAGGTGGTTGTGTGGGTTGGGTTGTACATATTGTGTATATTGTATATTTTGTACATATAGTTAATGCAAGGGTGGTTGGTTTGGTTGTTTGCTGTCTTTTGGTTTTGACCTTTATTTTTAGGGTCTTCTGACATCTGGGGCAAGAAAAGACTGAGGATATGACGTCGGTCATGCGCATTTGTACCCTGACGTCCTGATGTCAGTCAAATGCGCCTTGACCGACGTCAGCCTTATACTTTGATATTCGGGCCGACCGAGGACAGCGGACTACCCAAGTGTAAGGACTGCAGCAATGTGGATCTTCGAACATCTACATTTATGGTAGGTACAAAACTGTACTTTTTGGTGCAGAAGCATTCAGAATATTTGACACCAAGTTTATGGGCACAGACATCTCCTTCACTACCAACTACTTCGGCACCTAGTAAGTCGTTTGAGGAGCCATCCATTATGGGTCTTCTGAGAACTTCATATTCACCCTCTGTTGACCACTATGCAGGAAGGCTGCCTTTGCCATTTCTGGAAAGGCCAAAATCGCCCTCCATCCTTTCCATCAGTTCCATCAAGAGCTTAACTGAGGATGATGTGGAGAGGCTGGTGAATAAGATACTTTGGGTGAAAGGATTGACTGGTACCTCTTTGGCTCCAACCCCCTCGGGAATGGGAGCCAAACCTTCCATTAATGGCTCATACAATTTTGAGAGAGAGTGAGAAATCTCAGTGTACTCAATTACATTTTTATTACTTTGTAATTACAATTACTTTGTATTACACAGACATGCGTCTGGAGCATTTCTTCCCGGGCCTCTGCTGAAAATTGGCTTTGTTCCAAGTCGGACTTTCCCGGTTAATAAATAAATAAATACTCACTGAAAACACTGATACTTCCCTGAACCTTGAGCAATTCTCTAGTTCTGTCAGCTTTGTACGATCTGTACATTTGTAATGATATCCAGCCTGCTTCCCCTAAAAAGGCAGCTAGAATGTATAAACTTCCTTAGTCTTTGTAAGTTTTTATACTTTCTCACACTTGAACCAGCAGCTATAACTTTAGATGTTCATCGTGCATACAGCTGCAGTAATAACATATGGGTTCTCTGCAGTCAGGCGGTCCCTCGGTCGGCTGAATTCCAAAGTCTTGGTCCAGCGTCGGTTGTTGTCGCTTCTTTTCCTGACGTCAGAGAGGCAGGAGTATATAAGACACAGCCAACGCCATTTTCTTCAGTCTTTTTTGCCGCACAGTGCCCGAAGCAGAAGCAGTTCGCAAGTGCCGGTCGGCCAGCTCCTGAATTTACGAAAAATTTGGAAACCAAAGTATTCATTAAAGCTAAGTACCCCGTTGGGCAAACTTTTCTTGCCTCAGACCGATGTCAGAAAAAGTTAATAATTGTATTTCTTGTGGGAAGCAAATACCACATAAGGATTTCCATTCCCTTTGCATACCTTGTTTAGGCCCAGACCACGACGTCTCGGGCTGTCGCTTTTGTGCTTCTTTCAGTATACGCACTATCAAGCGTCGGGCGGAGTTCGCCCAACATTTATTCGGTAAAGCATTTGATTATAAAATGTCGTCGGAGACTCCGACTACCGGTTTGTCCAAAAAACGCAAGGACAAAGACCGACATGCGGGGCCCGCGGTCTCCACCGACACCACGACAAAACCGCCTACACGTGGTCCGGTTCTCAGCGAGACGCCTATGCAGTCCCTGACTACCGACGACACCTCCTTGGCGGGGTCTTCTGTACCCGAGAATGCAGGTACCTCGGCCCATACCCAGACTACAACCACCAAAGCCACTGTGAGCGTTGAGTCTCCTAATGTGGACAGGTCCACTTCCACCCATGGTGTCTTTAGACCCTCATCTTCCTTTTCCATTAAGGCCTTTACTAAGTCCAAATCAGCCAGGCATCCCAAGAGGCCTGTTACACAGGGCCCATCCACAAGCCCCATGCCTAAAAATCAGATGCTTAAAATGGCTGAGGATTTGATTACTCTTATCAAGGGTTCCCAACCCCCTCCTGACAAGAGGCCCAGAGTGGAGGACGATTCTCCCTCTTCTGATCAGGGCTCCATTTTTTCAGAACACTCTGATGTAGAGGAGCAATCTTACTCCCCTTTTGAAGATTCCGATGCAGAGCAATCCATTCCTTCTGTATCTCCCCCTGAGGATTATTATTTTGGGGAAACCTTGCACACTTTGAGGGAACACTTCCATTGGGAAGGCCAAGACTTTTCTGATTCCAAGAAAAGACTGAGGGAATTTCTTTTACCCCAACACAGACCTCTGGCGATGCCTCCTGTCTTGGATGTACTTGATGTTTATTCGGAGGCTTGCCTTAACCCAGATTCCTTGCCTCCTGCCCCAGTCAAGCCTGATAGGTACTACAGAGTTCCTAACTCTCACCAATTTCTTTTCAAAAGCCATAATGCTGACCCTGAAACCATTTTTCAAGGCCCCAAGGGAATGAAGGCCTCTACTGCTAAGAATCCACTTCCTTCCGAAAGAGAGTCAAGATCCTTAGAAAGGTGGGGAAAAAAGGTATATACCTCGGCCACCCTAGCCATGAGGGCCTTAAATTGTCAGTTTCATATGCTTAAATATCAGCAGTTTCTGTTATCACAATTAAGAAATAAAATGTCTCAACCTGAACAACCAGATTTGAAGGAGTTGCAGGATATGATGCATAGTGCAGAACAAGTGGGTAAACACACCTTACAATGTGGTTATGATGCCCTAGAGGCCTCAAGTAGAGCGGCAGTTACAGGATCAGTCATTCGTAGGCATGCATGGCTTAGGGAACAAATTTTGCCTGATCATGTGAAAGCTAAGTTACTAGATGCTCCTTTACAAAAGGATGTGCTATTTAGTACTAATGCTGAGGAGATACTATGGAAAATGGAAGAAAAAGCCAAATCTATGCAAACTGTCAAAGGTTCAACCACTACGTTTTAGCAGAAATTGGCCTTCAAAAAACTGGTCCTTTCCAGCCACGAACAGGCCCGAAAGAGTAAGATATAGGCGCACAAGGGGCAGAGGTCAATCACAAGGATCTTATAGAGGCAGGCAATGGCAAGCTCCAGCACCAAGAGGTGGTGAAAACGGTGCACAGCAATACAGGAAAGAAACCCAATGCCTTACTCCTTTCCATGCCAAGCAAGTTTCAGCTGGCAGCACCCTTGGGAGGAAAGCTGGCATTATTTGCAAGAAATTGGAATACGGTCACAACAGACAAATGGATCCTGGATGTTATAAACAGAGGCTACAGATTTCATTTTCACACTCTTCCAAAAATGAGAGGCATGCCAAACCTGCCACACAATCAAAGGGCAGAGGCACAACTACAAATTTCAAAGCTCATAGTCATGAAAGCTATTCAAGAGGTACCTACTCACGAACAAGGTCTAGGGTTTTATTCCAGGCTATTTCTGGTACCAAGGAAAGGAACAGACTGGAGACCCATTTTGGACTTATCCATCCTAAACACATTCTTACTCGTACCAAAATTCAAGATGCTCACATTACAGCAACTTCTTCCCATGCTGGGCAAGGGGTTTTGGCTGGTAACATTGGACCTCAAGGAGGCATACCTGCATGTCCCAATCAGACAAAGTTGCATAAGATACCTCAGATTTCTTGCAGGTTCAATCCACTATCAATTCTCTGCATTGCCCTTTGGCTTATCTACTGCGCCCAGAGTATTCACAAAATGCCTGGCATCAGTAATTGCCTACTGCAGACTTCAAGGGATATAAATTTACCCTTATTTGGACGACTGCCTGATCCAAATGGACAGCAAGCACATACTTTTGGAACATCTGGCTTATGCAACACTTTTGCTGAATGCTCTGGGATACACAATCAACAAAGAGAAATCCAGTCTAACACCAGCTCAGAAAACAACTTTCCTGGGTGCCAACTTGGACACAAACACCCAGATGGCCTATCTTGCGCCAGAAAAGCAGAGGCAACTAACTCAGTACTTCAAAATGCTAGCAATTTGTACCAGGCTTACTGCAAGGAAAATCCTGCAGGCTCTGGGCTTCATGGCATCTTGCATTCTTTTAATCCCATGTGCAAAGCTGCATATGATGAAACTTCAATGGTACCTAAAAAATCTATGGTCTCAGCACAGCCACAGTTTGGAGACAATAATACCAATAATTCCAGGTTTGCAAAAGGAATTTCTATGGTGGGCTCAAGCATGTCAAACAAACACAGGTCTCCCATTCTGCAAGCCTCAAGCAAATCAAGCCATCACAACAGACGCCTCAGATTACGCCTGGGGGGCGCACATGACAGACAGGTGCATTCAGGGCAAATGGTCCCAAAAGGAAAAGCACCTTCACATCAATCAAAAAGAAATGCTAGCAGTAATAAAGGCAATTACAGCTTTCAAGGACCTCCTGCATCCAGGACAATTATTGATAAGAACAGACAACACCACAGTTATGTGGTACATAAACAAACAAGGAGGAACACATTCATACCCCTTGTGCAGACTAGCCATGACACTTTGGAACTTGGCTCTGGAATGGCAAATCGAACTTCAAGCACAGTACTTGCCAGGTTTGGAAAACACGCTGGCAGACAATCTAAGCAGAAATATGACAGATCCACACGAATGGAGATTGCATCCTCAAGTGTTTACAGAGATAATCCAAGCGTGGGGGAGGCCAGACATAGATCTCTTCGCCTCCCACAGGAATCATCAATTGGAAAAGTTTTGTTCAAGGACCCCTCATCCAAAGGCCTGGAGAGTGGACGCCCTTTCATTCAGTTGGGCAGCATGGACAGTTTACGCTTTCCCACCTCTGCCTCTTCTGCCCAAGGTGCTCTTGAAAGCAAGAACAGAGAGACCAAAGATGATACTGATTGCTCCAGACTGGCCAAGACAACACTGGTATCCACTCCTGAGGAGTCTAACACACACTCCTCCCTGGTCCCTACCTCTAATGCCTCTTCTGCTGACTCAGCACAACTACAAAACTCTTCACAGTCAGCTGAAAACACTAAATCTCGCTGCATGGAAAATTCCTTAACACCTCAACAGACCTTACTCCCTAAAGAGGTACAGGATGTCATTTTGGAGGCCAGACGGCCATCTACTAGAAAGGCTTACTCAGCAAAATGGAAACGTTTTTGCTCTTGGAATGAGAAAAAAGGCCAGGACCCTACAAAACTAAATTTGACACAGGTATTACAGTATCTAGCTGAGCTGCTGAACAGCGGACTTTCATTTTCCTCCATAAAAATCCATGCCTCAGCCATTTCTGCAGAATTCAACACAGATCCACCCTTATTCTCTCTCCCACTCTTAAGACAGTTCCTCAGAGGGGCTAAGAATATAAGACCACCAAGGAAACAACCAGTGCCAGCCTGGGATCTTAATTATATTCTAGAAAAATTAACATTGCCTCCCTTTGAACCAGCTGCCTCATCAGATTTGCAACATTTGTCCTGGAAAACAGCCTTCCTTCTGGCCATTACCTCAGCTCGTAGGGTTTCGGAACTACAAGCCCTCATGGCTGTGCAGCCCTTTCTCATCTTCCATCAGGACAGGGTTTCCCTTCAAACCAACCCATCATTTATGCCTAAAGTGGTATCCAGGGTAGCTTTAAATCAAGCCATACACTTGCCTACCTTTTACCCCAATCCTCAAAACAAAGGGGAAAGGCTGCGGCTGTGCAGCCCTTTCTCATCTTCCATCAGGACAGGGTTTCCCTTCGAACCAACCCATTATTTATGCCTAAAGTGGTATCCAGGGTAGCTTTAAATCAAGCCATACACTTGCCTACCTTTTACCCCAATCCTCAAAACAAAGGGGAAAGGCTGCGGCTGTGCAGCCCTTTCTCATCTTCCATCAGGACAGGGTTTCCCTTCGAACCAACCCATCATTTATGCCTAAAGTGGTATCCAGGGTAGCTTTAAATCAAGCCATACACTTGCCTACCTTTTACCCCAATCCTCAAAACAAAGGGGAAAGGCTGCTACACTCTTTAGACATCCATAGACAGCTACGTTATTACTTGGATAGAACAAAGCCTTTTAGGAAATCAGAACAACTTTTTGTGTCCTATTCTGTAGGAGCTCAAGGGAAGCCAGTGACCAAACAGACAATTTCAAAATGGATAGGCCACTGCATATGGTTTTGTTACTCCTATCATGGAAAATCTGTCCCTACAGGCATCAGATCCCACTCCACCAGGGCCACAGCTACCTCTACAGCCTTCCTCAGAGGAGTTCCTACCAAAGATATTTTGGAGGCAGCCACCTGGAGTTCTGTACATACCTTCACAAGACACTACCACCTGCCTTTGTATTCCAAAACCAGAGCAGGCTTTGCTACTGCGGTTTTGCAGGGCATTCTAGCTCACCCCAGTTTTACCTACTGCCTACCACCCTGTGCGTAGCTTTGGGATTCTACCCATATGTTATTACTGCAGCTGTATGCACGATGAACATAGTACAGTTTTGTACCTACCATAAATGTAGATGTTCGAGTGCTAATACAGCTGCAGTACAGATTTCCCTCCCTCCTTCCCCTCTTGGTAAAGGTTTAGGACCTAACCCCTCTTCATACAAACTGTTTGGGTTATCCTTCTATGGTATATTTGCTTGCAACTACTGTTTTTTGATTACATTGCATTGCATGTATATAAATATAATTTATGTATTGCCTTCCTACTGGGGGCACCTGACATCTGGGGCAAGAAAGACTGAAGAAAATGGCATTGGCTGTGTCTTATATACTCCTGCCTCTCTGATGTCAGGAAAAGAAGTGACAACAACCGACGCCGGACCAAGACTTTGGAATTCGGCCGACCGAGGGACCGCCTGACAGCAGAGAACCCATATGTTATTACTGCAGCTGTATTAGCACTCGAACATCTACATTTATGGTAGGTACAAAACTGTACTTTAACCCTACTGCTGCTCAGCAGTTAATTCCTATTCTACTGTTTCTGATAAGGATGGGAAGATTATTGATGAGTTTGGGAAAATAGTAGTGTACGCTTCTACAACTCTGATTTTCAGAATTTTGAATTGCCAGGTTCGCATGCTAATGTGTAATAATACACAACAAAAATTAAATAAAGGTAAATTTATTATGCTTTTTGTTAATGTACACAATTTGAGATTTAATTTTGGTACCTATGTATGCAATAGATGCAAGGCTTGTAAACATATTGTGAATAGTTTTGGGAATATTGGTGGACGTAGATTTGCAACGAAAAGTTTTTTTTAATGTGATGCCACTGGTATAATCTATGCCCTTAAATGCCCATGTAATAAATTTTATATTGATCAGTCTCAGAGGGCTTTTAAAATTGAGCATATAAGAGATGTAGAAATTTTAAAGAAACTAGTTCTGTGGCAGTTCATTTTCACCAAGCACATCAGGGTTCATCTGTGAGGTATACAAGGTACCATTTTAGAAAAAGTAGATAGTAATAACTGTGTTTACTGACACTTTTTTAAGGATAAACTTTTACGCAAAGAAGCCATCTATAGTCTTAAATTTGATACTCTTGTATCTAATGGTATGAATTCTGAACTTAGCTGGAGAATTCTACTTTATGTTTGTGATTTTTCGTTAGTTGAATTTTTATTGAATAATTGATTATGCTATTTATATGGAGTGTTTCTTTGGGTGTGTATTCTCCTTTGAAGGCATTCTAGCCGAGACGTCAGAGTGAAGAGAGTGAATAAAATACTTCTGGATTCTATTGGTCACTGGCCTTTTGGTTGTTTTTCTCACATGTTAATGTGTAGTCTGACTACTTGTGAAAGTATGAGGAATGTTTGGTCTGCCGTTTCTTCTAGAGAGGAAAAATCTGCTTTAAATTTAGTTTTTTCTATTCTGTTTACAGTGTGCGTATGATTTAGTTGACGATTCTTCCAGGGCTATGGTCTCTGGTACTGTTTTGAGGAGGTTTGCCTGGCTGCTTTCTCAGGGCCTTCCAAGAGGATGTGAATAATGAGATTTTATTTTCTCTCTTGGATAAGGGATTCACTTTTTGGGTCCTTTGCTGCAGAGGTGAACAAAAGGAGCCTTGATGATTGGATGGGAGAGAGAGCATGACGTCCCTAATTCTGTTCTCTGTGTTTCTTTCAACCCGCGTACCATTTGCTGTAGAGCTAGGATCTTGTTCAAGCATTTCGGAGTTTGGCCTAAGTTCGTCGGTATGGCGTCTTCTGGCCTAAGTTCGTCGGTATGGCGTCTTCTGGTCTGCCGACTTTAGATGCTCCTAATAAGAGCAAGAATAAGGACCGCGACAGGCTTAGGGTCAAATTAACTGACTACTTCTCTGTTAAGTTGGTTGTCGGCCCAGCAGTAGTCAGTGAGGTGCTTTTATTGCCCTGCAGTCTGCAGATGTTCAGCAGCAAGCGTCTGCGGAGACCTTTTCTGAGTCCTCCATACTGCAGGCTTCCACTTCGTCTACGGACCCTCTGCTAGTTGCCCCCTCTGATGGATCCAGAGCTGCTAAGCAGGCGCCGGCTTCTGAGGCCTCTTTTCTCCGACTGGAGAACAGATCCAGACCAGACTACCTCTGTTCAGACTTCTGCTGCGGCTAGGCCTCCTGAGTCCCTCCGGCTTTCTAGCAGGCCTTCCAGCCGAAAATCCACTCCAAAGCAGGTGCCGGCCTCCCCTCAAATGCCTAAGTCTCAGATGATTAAGATGGCTAGTGATCTCTTGACCCTTATCAGGGGCTCTCAGCCACCTCCTAAGAGGGCTAGGGAATTGTCCCCAGAAGTTTTGTCTGCCTCAGACTCTGGTTTCCAGCACCTCTGCTGATGAAGAGGGAAACTCTCAGCTTTTTTCCGGTTTTGAGGATTCTGATGCAGAAAACTCCATCCCTTCTGCTTCCCTTCCAGAAGATTTTTCTTTTGGAGATGCTCTGAATACCCCTAGGGAGCATTTCAAATGGGAAAGTCAGGACTACCCTCAGTCTAAGAAAATGATTAGGGAATTCTTGGATTTGCCATAGCATAAGCCTTTGGCTATCCCTCCGATTTTGGAAATTGTTGATGTTTTCATGGATAATTCTTTGACTCCTAATTCTGTTCCCCCTGCTCCCAGAAAGCCTGACTGGTATTATTGAGTTCCTGATTCTCATCAGTTCCTTTTCAAGAATCTTACTGCTGATCCAGAGATTATTTCTCAGGGCCCTAAAGGTGCTAAAGCCACAGTTGCTAAAAATCCTGTTCCTTCTGACAGGGAATCTAGGGCCTTGGATAGATGGGGTAAAAAGATTTATACTTCTTCCACCCTGGCTATTAGGTCTGTTAATTGTCTCTTTCATATGCTTAAGTATCAGCACCATCACAGACGACAAATGGGTGCTCAAAATAGTATCCCAAGGGTACAAGTTCTCCTTTCACACCTTCCCTGTCTGCCAAGGATACCCAGATATTCCCCCTCATCAAAAGGGCAGAAGCAGAAAAACAAGTTTCTTTGCTAAACCTGAGAGCAATAGAACCAGTTCCTGCACTACAGATAGGCCAGGGTTTCTACTCAAGACTTTTCCTGGTTATCAAAAAGGGGGCACCTGGCGCCCTATTCTAAACACTTTTTCTAGTGATTCCCAAGTTCAAAATGCTCACTCTTCAGCAGTTGCTGCCAATGCTGGCCAAGGATTCCTGGCTGGTGACTTTGGATCTCAAAGAAGCTGATCTGTGCATGCCAATAAGGGGAAAGCTGCAGGCAGTTCTTTTCAGAGCGGGGAACAGGCACTTCCAATTCTCTGCACTCCCCTTTGGCTTATCTACTGCTCCTACAGTTTTTACAAAATGCCTAGCTGTAGTCATTGCTTTTTGCAGGCAAAGAAACATTCAAATTTACCCTTACTTGGACCATTGTCTTATTCAGGCAAACTCTCCAGAGCAACTTCTAAAGGATTTGGACTTTGTAAAGAACCTTCTCACCTCTTTGGGCTGCACTGTCTATGAAAAGAAGTCATAATTGGTACCCACCAGGGAGATTGTATTCCTGGGAGCAAGTTTGAACACAAACACCCAGATGGTATTCCTCCCTCAAGAGAAACAAATGGATCTTTCGAATTACTTCAAGAATTTGGCAAGCATGACCCAGCTCTCTGCAAGTCCTGGGATTCATGGCTTCATGTATTCTGATGTTTCCATATGCCAGACTGCATATGAGAAAAATACAATGGCACCTCAAAAACCTTTGGTGTCAACACACTCCTCAGGATTTAGACTTGATAATTTCCGATTCCCTGCCTGCAGACAAAAGTTCCTTTGGTGGGCGACAGCCTGTGCGCAGAACAAAGGCCTGCCTTTCTGTCCACCTCCTGCTAGCCAGACTATCACCACAGATGGCTTCGGACTATGCTTGTGGAGCATATCTAGAGGGAAGATGCATTCAGAGGACTTGGAACTATCAACAGGTTCATTTGCACATAAATCTGAAGGAATTGATGGCAGTCCAGCAGGCCTTGATGGCTTTCAAGCATCTTCTTTGTCCTGGTACTCTTCTAGTCATGACAGACAACACTGCAATCATGTGGTACATCAACAAGCAGGAAAGGACTCACTCTTGCCCCCTGTGCAGACAAAGCATGATACTATGGTCCATAGCATGGGCTATTCATTTGATAGTTCAGTTTCTTCCAGGAAGGCTCAACACCTTAGCAGACCGGTTAAGCTCGCAGGTCCTGGATCCTCATGAGTGGCAACTAAACAAGACTATCTTCAATCGCATCATTCAGCGTTGGGGCACTCCCCAGGTGGATCTCTTCTCATCTCCAACCAACCACCTTCTTCCACCCTTTTGCACCAGGGATCATCATGCCAAAGCTTGGAAAGTGGATGCTCTGTCCTTCCCCTGGACACAACTATCGATCTGTGCATTCCCTCCTTTGCCTCTTCTTCCCAGAGTGCTGTTAAATATAAGGGATGAAAAACCAAACATCATAGCTCCAGACTGGCCCGGGCAACATTGGTATCCACTTCTTCACAGTCTCTCCCAGTGTCAGCCTTGGCATCTTCCCCTGATACCAGATCTCTTGGTTCAGGAGGGGGGGGGGGGATTCTGCATCCTCACCTTCAGACACTGCATTTGGCAGCTTGGCTCCATAATTTAAACCTTTCCCAACAAGTAATTGAGGTTCTTCGTGAGGCCAGGAGGCCTAGCACTTGGAAATCTTAAGCAGATAAGTGGAAAAGATTCTCCATTTGGATGCAGACTAGAGGGGAAGACCCCTCTCAACCTACTCTTCCTCTTATTCTTGACTGTCTGGCAGGCTTGCTTAATTGTGGACTTTCCTTTTTTTCTATCAAGATTCATGCTTCAGCTATTTCTGCTCATTGTTCCTTTGAACAACCCATTTTCTCTCATCCCTTGATGAAACAGTTCCTCAGGGGAGCTAGCAATTTAAAGCCTCCCAGAAGGGCACCTGCTCCTGCTTGGGATCTTAATTTTGTACTTGAGAAACTTACTGTGCCTCCCTTTGGCCCAGCTGCCTCAGCAGATTTGAAGTTTCTCTCTTGGAAAACTGCCTTTCTCTTGGCCATTACTTCAGCTAGAAGAGTGTCTGAGCTGCAGGCCTTAATGGCAATAGAGCCTTTTATCACCTTCCATATGGATCGGGTTTCTCTTCGAACTAATCCCTCTTTTATGCCTAAGGTGGTTTCTAGCCTGACTTAACCAGTCAATCCACCTGCCTACATTCTTTCCTAATCCTCAGAATAGAGGAGAAAGATTACTGCATTCCCTGGATTTGCATAGACAACTTAGATTTTACCTGGACAGGACTAAACCTTTTCAAAAGTAAGATCAGTTGTTGGTCAGTTTTGCTCCTGGAGCTCAGGGCAAAGCTATTTCTAAACAGACTATTTCTAAGTGGATTGCTCATTGTATTCACTTTTGTTGCTTACAGCATGGCAAGGTTCCTCCACAGGGTATTGGGACCCATTCTGTTAGAGCAACCTCTACCTCAGCAGCTTTTTTAAGAGGTGTACCTACTAAAGACATCCTGGAAGCAGCTACCTGGACTTCTGTCCACACTTTCACTAAACATTGCAATTTACCCTTGTTTTCTAAGTCCAGGGCTTATTTTGCCACTGCAGTGTTGCAGGGTATCCTTACCAACCCTTAATCAGTGGGCGTTCCTCCTCCCTTTTGTTTTTTTCTTGGGCTTTGGGAATCCACCCATTTTGTAAGGACTGCAACAGTGAAACACAATGAACATAGTACAGTTGTGTACACTTACCATAAATGTAGATGTTCGAGTGTATTCACTGTTGCAGTCCTGGTCCCCACCCCTTTTTTCTAGGGCACAGACTGCATTTTCTTTTCCTGGTCTAACCTTTTTTGGGGGCTCCTGACAGTTAAGGCAAGAAAAACTGAGGAAATGGCATCTGCTGCCTTCCTCTGTACCTGATGTCAGGCTTAAATCGAAGGCAGCCAATGTAATATACCAAGGACTTGGTATTCTGTCCAACTGTGGGCTACCGGGAGCCGGATAACCCATTTTGTAAGGACTGCAACAGTGAATACACTTGAACATCTACATTTATGGTAAGTGTACACAACTGTACTTTCTCCCTTCTTTTGGAAGTGGCAAAAGAGCTTCCTCACAGAATGAATCTACTTGCACAAGATCAGGGGTGATTGATGCACCCCAACCCCAATCAACTGCCTTGGATGATAGGATATTAATTTCCTTTAGGCCCCTGTTCTGAAGATATGCAGTAGGTAATAATGCAAGCAAGAAAGCCTGCTACTAGAAAATCCTGTATTAGCAAATGGAAAAGGTTTTCTAGTTGGTGCCAACAGCAACATGACCAGCACCCATTCAAGGCTAGTCAGTCTCTGGTTTTGCAATTTGTGTGAATTAGTTTCTTATGGCATTTCTTACTCCTTCATCAAGCTTCAGTTATTGGTCATTTCAGCACATCTGCCCTTGGATACTCCACTTTCAAGACTTTCTCATGCCAAACAGTTTTTGAGAGTTTTTATGTAAAAGGCCTCCAAGAAAACAAGTGCTATCTTTTTAGGATATTAATTTTGTTAGAAAATCTAACACTTGCTGCATTTGAACCAGATAATCTGGCTGTTTAAGGTTCTTAATATGGAAAGCAGTTTTACTGATTGCTGTGACCTCTGCAAAAAAAAGTGTCCGGTGAAACAACCCTATATCAGTTTCCACAGAGACAGGGTTTCTTTGCGAACTGTTCTGTCTTTTATGCCTAAAGTGGTATCCAAGTTTACTGTAAGCCAAACCATCAAGTCTCCCTTTTCCTTATCTTACAAATGGAGAAAAGGATACTCCATACCTTGGATATTCACTGACAGCTCCCGTACTATCTTAACAGAAGTATATCTTTCAGATTGTCGGATCTGTTCTTTTCTTAAGATCAGAAGTGACAACCTGAGTCAGTTACACAATTTCCAAATGGTTATCTAAAGCTATTTTACTCCCTGTTACACTCACCACAACAATATTTTTCCAGGCAGGGTCAAGACCCACTCTAACAGGGCCTTGGCTTTACCTGTGGCTTTTTGGAGAGGGTTGTATTTGGGAAGTATTCTAGAAGCTGCAGCTTGTTTTTCTGCATATACTTTTAAAAACACTATACACTTGATTCCTTCTCTAGGACTAAATAAGGCTTTGCAAGAACTATTCTCCAGAGGCTGCTGGACTCTTCTCCTTCCAGATGTAAGCTAGGGTAATCTACCCATATAGCTAAGGCTACTGCACCAGTGATCAATATGGTGAATCTAGTGCAGTTGTGTAAGGAAACTTATTGTAACAGTAGATGTTCAAATGATCACTGCTACAGTGGCCACTCCCTCCCTCCATCTTCCTTATTTTAAGCCAAGGTATCATTATTTATGTTTTGTACTTCCTAACATTTGTCCTTTTAGGGCTCAGCCTTCCCCCTATCTCTTTGATAGCCGGAAAGCTCTGAAGGGCTTGACACCTAGACTTGTCTTTTAATCAGCTCAAGCTGACAGTCTGGCTCTCGGAATGTCCTCTGAAGCTTTGAAAGTTGGCTATTTATATCCTTGGTGGGATATAACCCATATAGCCAAAGCTACTGCAGCAGTGATCATTCTAACATCTACTGTCATGATACATTTACACAACTGTAGATTATCATGAAATGTTTTATATGCCCTAATTTTCCCCCTTTTAACAACAGCTTCTGTTCTAGAATTGATTAAAAACGGTATGAGAGCAGGTCTTTCATTTAGGACTCTCCTATCCCACGTTGCCTATACTCTAAAACAATTCCTAATGGGGATGGCAGTTTTTAACTTGCAGTCTGAATTTTTTGGCCTCATCCTACTCTGTTACCTTTCCCTGTCTAGTTATTTTCTCCCAATACCTTGGTTCATTTACCAGATTTCTCCTTTAAATTCCAGCCCCTCTTGCCTATTTTCTGTACCAATACTTGCAGTCATTTGTATTGGTAATATCTCCTTTCCCCATTCATGTATTGGTTTAGTTCTTAGAATACTTTTTGCAATTTTATGAATATAATATTCTGTGTGGTGGTTATTCTCCTTTTAGAGCTGCATCCAAAATCCCACTCTCTCCTTGTTTTTTGAACCCCCCACTTCATCATCATCCATTTTCACTGAATTGTAACCTTCTGCTGATGTTACATATATGATCCTTAACTATGTCACTCTAAAATATCCTGTCAAATAAAGTTGGGTGCTTGTTTGACTTGCTGACTGTTCTCTGCCCATGGGTGATAGCTATGCATTTGATTTTTAAGTTTTTCATTTAAGGTTTAGTTATTTTGATTTTTTTGTTGTTTTCTTGCATTTGTTTTAAGTTTTTTATTCTTTTGGAGTCTTAAATGAGCGGACAAGGTGATCCGCTGTGGCGACCCCTAACCGGGAAAAGCAGAGAGAAAGCGGTCTTGGCTAGGGTCAGTTAGAAAAGAATTTCTTTGCAGACGGTGAATAATATCCAGCTAATTAGTGGAAGGGGCTGAACAATAGCATTCCTCATTTAACTAGCAATATTTGAAGGCATCTTTATTTAGATGGAGTGCTTGTTTGACTTACTTGCTGTTCTCTGCCTGACTATTACTGATCTTGGTCTGCATTTGATTTTTCCCAACCATCTGCCCAACTGTTGTACATTTAAAATTTGGTGGCTTTTGAGTTGCCTGCCCCGACTATAAATCTGATTTTGGACACACTTCCCAGTCTCATCTCATCAGCTCATTCTACTGAGTATAGAGAGATCAGTTGGGAAGGCCCACCCCCGTACTCTCTCAAACTTCAATTATCTTCCGTTTCCTCCCTTCCCACCTACTTAAAAAAATGCACTTTTTTCAGTTGCTTTTACTGTATCTGTGCTTCTTCCTACTTTATTACATCTGCTGCCTTTATTACTGCTTGTTAGTTGCCTGATTACATTGTAACTGTTATTCTAAGCCTCATAGTTTTGATTTAAGCACTTAAGGAAGGTTTGTGGTCTACACTCTTGTGGCAGGAGAGGTAGCTTACATCCTTCTAAGTTGGGAAGTGCTGGTTGAAGGCTTATTGTGTCTTTTCTAAAAGTATCTTCGTTCTGGTGTAAGCGCTTGGTCTTCAGGCCAGTTATCTTAAGTAAAGAAGGTTTGTGGTCTACACTCTTGTGAGAGGAGATGGTAGGCTCCCCTCTTCTGCACTGGGAATTGCTGATGAAGGCTTATTGTGGCTTTTATACCAAGTGTCTTTGTTCTGGTTTAAGCACTTGGGCTACAAAACAGTTACTTTACATTAGGAAGGTTTGTGGTCTACACTTCTGTGGGAGGAGATGGTAGCCTTCAGCCTGCTGAGCTGGGAATTGCTTGTGAAGGATTTTTAAGCCTGTTAATTGTCTGTTCTGGTCTGTGGTTTGCACTCTTGTGGCATTACTGTCTAGACAGATTTTTTTTAACTACTAAAGAAAGGGTCCTCCGCCATCACATAAATAGTCTGTTAAAACACCACCCACAGCTACACATAGTAGTAGTAGCATTGTATCCAGTGCCTCCACTGCTAAGCCCTTAAGGCAAACTGGCACACAGCCAAATTTCCTGGTCATTGCAAATTCTATAGTGCGGCATACTGATGTCCCCCCACCAGACTGAGTAAGGAGATAGTCACGGTTAGCTGGCTTTCTGTGGCTAGGAACCATCAAGTCACACAGGCACTCAGTCATTGAACCACAGGTACCTGTATGACTTTGTTATAGTTCATGTGGGTGTTCATGACCTGAGACATACCTCCCTTCACTGTATGAAGGGAGACATGATCGAGCTTGCTGATTGTGTCTCACGCAAGGTTGAGCTTAGCACTGAACAGCGTCCTACCTTCTCCAAGGATGATGCCACATTGCCAACAGAAAATGATTGATTTTAACAATTGGCTTAGCTTCTGGTATCAGTTCAGAGGGGTGCAATATTTGGCAGCCTGGGAAGACATGGTTGATAGACCTCACTGCTTTGGAAGAGATGGTCTGCACTTATCCATTCTATATTTTTGGATATTGGCAAATACCTTTTCAACCTATGTAGTGTCTTTTTTAGGCAATGCCATACTGATGAACCTACCAACTTAACTGAACCTATGAAGGAATGTCTGAAGGTGGTACAATTCAGTGCTAGAAGTCTTAACACTAAACTCCACTCCCTGCAAGCCTTCCTCTCTTTGGAGAGTGCAGATGTCTGTTTAGTAATGGAGGCATGGTTTAAAGTTGCAGAGTATCCCAGCAGTGCAGGGTTATAATGCCTTTCACACCTTTAGACCAGCTGCTGCACAAGAGTGAACTAAAGGTGGTGTGTCAGTCTATAGTAAGACTAATCTTACATCCAGACTAGTTAGTATATGACCCATTGGCACTCCTACATGTGTGACTCACTATAAACAGGGTGCCATACCATATCCTTGCAACATACAGGTCCCCCTCAGGAATACTATACTACCTGTCTCTATACTAGAGTCCTTCACTATTCAACCCAATGCGATATTCATTGGGGATATCAACTACCTCTCTATAGATTGGGAATTCTACACCACTTCTAATGCACAAACCCAGTGATTACTAAACTTTATAATTCATAGGTGTGTACTAGGCTAATGGCCCTGGGGCCTTTACAAGCCTAGCCATAGGATTACCCTGGCATAGTGCCACCTGACCTTAGTTCCCAATGCCTCTGTCGAGTAGAGCCACTGGAGTTATCCCCAGGGTGAATTTTCTGTTTTGCATCCACTTATCAAGATTTTTGTTGAAGAGGGTCAGTGAGCTGCTCTGCTGACATGTATGGGAAGGTCTATTCCATAGCATGGGCAGTCTCTGGGTTATGAACCTGTTCCTCCAGCATGTTCTGTTAATTGTGGTAATGAGGTTGAGGTCTCTAGAGCGTGTGGTGCAGAGGGATTGGGATTTCTTTAGATGTAGCATTTCTAACAGAGCTGTGTCAGACATGGCTTTGTAAGTCAAGCAGAGATTGCCTCTAAGTAGGCGATATGAGACAGAATAGTTGGAGATTTTTTTCACTCTGTCCATATAGGACAAGTGTTTAAGGCTTAGGATCCTCTTTATGAGGTACTTTTGCGGCCTCTCCAGTTGTTCCAGGTGTCTAGTTAGGTACATGCCAAATGAGGCATTGTACTTGATTGGCGTAATGAGGGAAGAGTAGAGGGAGACAATGATCTCTTTCTTCCTGGATGCAAAACCCTTAGTAATGAGATGTGCCACATAGAAGGACTTTCTGACCACAGTGGCAACGTGGTGGTCAAAAGGGAGGTTGCTGTCAACCTGTGTTCCCAGATCTCTTATAACACCATCTGTGTTCAGTGGACTACCATCAATGTGGTGATTCATGGGAACCAGGTTTTTCCCAAAGGGAATGACAACACATTTTTTGACACTGAGTTTAAGGCCATGGTTCTGACACCAGTCAATGGTCTTAGTGAGGCCATTCTGTAGGATGTCAACATCACCTGGGGAGTTAATAATAGCTCCCAACTTGCAATCGTCTGTGAACTTTGTCAGCCAGAGTCCCTTCGTGTTGGCCTGAGAGGACCCAGGACCAAACCCTGTGGGACTCCACTCATGACTAGTCGGCAGTCTGACTTGGAGTCAGCTACTTTCACACTGTGGGTTCTATCTGTGAGCCAGTTTGCAACCCAGCTAATGATATAGGGGTTGATGCCTAGCTTTAGTGAGTTTTTCTATGATTCCTGAGTGGGGAATGGTATCAGAAGCCTTGGCCAGATCAAGGTAGGCTGTATGAACCACCTTGCCTTCATCCACAGCTCTGGTGACTGACTTGAAGAAGTCAACCAAGTTGAACAGGCATGATCTGCCCCTCACAAAACCAAACTGTGTGAGATCCAGAGTTTGGAGATTCCCTATATCCTTGTTTATTAGGTCCATGATGATGCATTCCATAGCTTTGCATATCAAGCTTGTCAGGCTAATGGGGCGATAGTTCCCAGGGTCTGTAGTCACTCCTTTGTGGAGAGGGATGACTCTAGCAGTGCGCCATTTGGCAGGGACAAAGCCTGAGGTGAGGCTGTGATTGAACATGGCACACAGGTGAGGTGCCAGTTCACTCTATAGTTCATGTAGAACACAGCCAGGGATATTGTCAGGTCCCATAGAAGCTGTATTCTTGGCCTTGGACAGTGCTGTTTTAACCTGTGCAGCTATAATACTGGGTGCCTGGCAATCTGCTGGTATTGTGATTGGTCATTTGGGGGGGTAAAGTTGGCACTGAATCTGTTGGCCAGTATACTGGCAATATCTGTTGGCTCAGTATAGGAGTGTACTATTGTGCAGTAGCTCAGAGCAAATCTAGGTATTGCCATAGAGATTTTTTACATAACTGTAGAAGGCATTGTGGTTGTCTTTACTATCTGCAATTCTATTTTCATAGCTAGCATTAGAGGATTTGATGAGGGATCTCAACTTTTTGTTGAGGCTGATAAGGGAGTTTTTCCAGTCTTGGGACTTCACCTTATTCTGCATCAGTTTCCTCCTGTTGTAGAGTTTGTTTATTGCAGGGGACCATCAGATTGGCTTCCTTGTTTTGGAGGAGAGCATCTTTGTTCTGTCTGGTATGGCGAGATCCATGCATTTGTGTACGTGTTCGTACAGTGCATTGGTGTATGATTTGGCGGTCATACTATTCTCCATTTGCATGGGTGCCATGAAGTTAGCCACCTCTGTTTTTAGGATCCCAAAGTTAGCTTTGGATAACTCGTACAATACCAACATCCTGGAACAGTTGGTCCATTATCTTACCAGGGATACAAACATCCTTAACCTTGTACTCAAGAACACTGGGGGGCGGCAAGTGTTCCTTACCCAATGTAATATCTTCGCTTGTCAGAGCTGACCATAAGGCAGTATTAACGTGAAATACAAATTAAATCTAGGGATGCAGCAAGGCCAAAACTTTAAGAACTATTCCAAGGCTAACTTCTTTCTACTAATCTACACCTTGGCTAAATTCCAAACACCTCCACACCCTGTAAACACCATAGAATACACTGAACTATTTACAAAATCTCTGTGCAGCCATATTGGTAGCTGTATAGACCGAGCTGTGCCCACTCGTATTAAGAATAAAACAAATTCAAAAGACAAGCCACCCTGGTGGAATCGCACAATCCATCAGTTATACAGCAAAAGAAAAAAAAATCTTGGCCAAGCATAGGAGGAACAAAGCCACTCATACTAAAAAGCCCCCTGACCAATCTAAACCGGAAGCTAAGAAGGTTAATTAATACTTCAAAGGCTAAATCTGATAAAAAAAATAGCTTCTGAGGCAAAGGACAACCACAAAGCTTTCTACAGCCATGTCTGTAACTGCAGAGGAAATGCACAACAATGCGCAGAACTTATTGTAAATGGCATCACCCACACTAAACTGAAGGCCATTGCCAACTTTTTGGCTGACAGGTTCAGCTCAAATTTCTCCCCCATTCCCCCCGATAGTCCAATGGAAATACCATATAACACAATCCCCCCAACCATTACTAGAGAACAGGTCATTAATGCACTTTCTAAGGCCAAAAACACTACATCAATGGGCCCCGATATCCTGGGATGCTTAATAAATAGCATGAAACATGACCTGTCTGGCCCACTTGAGTCACTTTTCAGGCCAAAAAATAAACTGGAGAAATACAGATTAAACCATAAATGGAAAGCCCAAGGAAAGAAACTACTGCTGATAAAATCCAGAACTTTAATCCAGAAACATTTTGAAATAAAACCTTGTTTAAAACTATGAGTGAGAAGCTCATTCATTCACAAAAATACATGAACTTCATCAGATAAACATTGCTGGAATACAGTTTGTAGCTTTTGTGTTCAATCACATGACCACCAAGCCCCCAGGAAATGAAACATCATCTTAAAGGCGCTACTACAAAGAAATTCACAATGTGTAGCATTGAGTCAATTCAATTGACAAAATTTGCAAACAAGGAAAATATAAAAAAAAAAAAAGATATATTTATTTATATTTATATATATATATATATATATATATATATATATATATATATATATATATGGCCACTTTTATATCTCGAAATACTGAAATCACGAATTTCAGTATTTCTAGACCAGAATGTTGAAAGTGCAGTTTTTCAAAACTGTACTTTGTCGAATCTCAGTTTCCCAGAATGTGCAATAGCTACAGTGTGGTATGTGTGTGATTTTGTACTGTCTCTTTAAGGGTATTGTGTTATGGGGCTGATGTTCGTTTATGTACAAATATTCAGGTAAGTGTTTAATTTTCAAGGGTTTTGGGTAGAAGTTTGTTTTTAGTTTTTGTGGGGAGTTTTATGGGTAGATTTGGGTATGTAGTTGAGACTGTGTGTATGAGCATTGTATATGATGATTTTAGTACGTGTGTAGTGTGTGTGGATGTTATTGGTGAGTGTAAATATGACAAATGGGAATGTAGGGCAGGTAAGAGTTAGTGTTTTTTTTTTTTCAAGTTAGTGCGATCTCGGAGTTGGTATATATATATATAAGTAGCGGGGTGTATGGTTGTGTTTTCTGTTTTAGTTATGTACTGTTTGTGTATTATTTTGGGAGGAGGGTTGGATATTTCTTTTTTTTTTTTTTTTATTTTATTAATTTTGATTTTGTGAGTGTGTGGTTTTGTTTTTGAGGTTTCGATGTTTTAGTCTCGATATACTGAAATTTGAGAGTTCAGTATTTCCAGATTATAAAGTGAACCCATATATATATATATATATATATATATATATATATATATATATATATATATATATATATATATATACACACACACATATATATATATATATATATATATATATATATATATAATTAGTACAAAATGCATTCCCTATAAAATCAGAAAAATGAAAACAAAAATGTGTAAAATATAAACCATGCATTTAGGGCTCATCTTTCTAGTGCTTTTAACTTAAGCAAACAATGCTGTTGAAACATGTTCATTGATACCAGGCCAATTGGCATTCAAATGCAGCTGCCAATATAATTCACATTTTTACTGTAATAAGGTCCATGGACTTCCATTACTGTTGAAAGGCATTTGTTCCAAAATACAAAATTTGAATGTGTGGTGCAGGTAACATTTTGTGTGTTTGTAGGGATGTTAGTCTCTCTTCTCATTCTGATTTCATATAAATGTTAATACATCTGTCTGTCAGTCTCTTCTCTTTTTTTCCTATGTAAAACCAGTGGCAGAACATACACAGTGCACAATATACCACATTTGTTGTACAACAATTGAATCTGTTTCTTATAGTGACCACCTGGTTGTTCAAAGCAATTTCATGGCACACCAGAATATTGGGGCAGTAGGAGCAATTTTTCAGGCCCATAAATTCAGAATTTTGTTTAGGTTGGTGTTTGGACCAACTGTGTTCTAATATTGTTTTCAAACTCCTGCCCCTTTTGAGCACCACTCGTAGACTACGCCCCACATAATCACAGATGGTATTCTCTTCTAGGAGAAGACAGCAGTTCTTTTCCAGAATTGATTAATGGCACATGCCCTCTTTCCATAAATTCCTTCAACTCTTTATTATTATCCACATCTGTTTTTTCCTCCGGCTGCTAAAAATAAGCCTGACCTGTATATAAAATTAAAGGGACTAAAACATTTTCATTGCTTGTACGTTACTATCCATATCCATAAACAGGAGTTTCCAGTTTGTCAGTTTTTGTATTAGCTTTTGTTTAGTTTCTTTGTACATATCCTTAGCTGCCATAAGAGATCCACAAATGTATGTATTGCTGAACCAGGTCATGAGTGGGTACATAATGTATCGGTTTAACATTTGTTTCATCTTCATTAATTTTATATTCTGAAAACACTTAAAGCTTTCTCAAAATGTTTCACAACAGCAAGATGCCCTTTTCTGGATTTATCAAATACAGAATACTATCATCTGCAAATAAAGCCAACTTTTCTTGATTACCATACCAATTAAATTATTGAATTTCTAAGGCCCTTGTTTTCTTTGCCAGTGGCACTAAATATAAAGCAAATAGCAAAGGGGAAAGAGGACACACTTGCTTCTTTCCTCTATTCAAACGCAACTTACTGGAGAAGAAACCCTCACACTTTAATTCTTGCCTCCTATCCTTCGTGTGTCCTCCTGTATATCTTTATTGTTTAAGGGAAAGCAAATGTTTCCATTGTCCTACTCAACATCCCAGCTTACTCTTTCGAATGCTTTCTCTGCATTAAGACCTACCAACAACAGCAGTATTTTTTTACATTCTGCTTCCCTCTTAATCATTCATCTATTAATTTTGACAAATGTTTGTCTCCCCTCCACAATACAACATTCATCCATATCTAGCAATTTTTGCCATTCTTTTTGCTAGTACAGACATAAACACTTTATAATCATGGTATAAAATTGAGATGGTTGTGTATGAAACTAGGTCTGATGAGTCTTTTAACCTCTTTGGATAATACAGCCACCACAGCTTTTTGCAAGATGTTGGTGCTTCCCCTCATTTCAAAATACTATTAAACAAAATCTTCCAGATCTTAGTCACCTTCTTCCCTCCTAACATAAAGACTTCAGCAGGAATACCATCTTTTCCTGGGGACTTCCATGCAGATTGATAATACATCACGATTTTTATTTTGTCTCCTCCTATCTTAACTATTAGTTGCTGAACCTCATCTTCTTCCTATTTTGGCATAATTAATTCTTCCATAAATACCTCCATTTGAGCTCTTTCTTTGTTTTTGCATTCTCTGCTTTATTCAAATTTTGGTAAACTTTCTAAAATGTCTCTAATACGTCTTTCCTCATGTCATAGGCTCCCTAAGTTTGGCAGCAACCTTTCTATTTTCTTTTGTCTAATTTGCTGTGCTAATAATTTTTGTGCTCTGGAGTTACCAAACAATAGTTGCTTAACAGTGGTCTTTCTGGACTAATGTTTATCCAAATAGTCCCTTTATTTTCTCTTTAGTACTCTGAAGTAGTGCCTTCTCTTATTCTGCAATACTTTATCAGTCTATATAAATAATTCCTATTACTTCTTAACCATAACTTTCATTTTCATTTTACCCTTTTTTAAACTTTATTTCTGTTGTATCCTATTCACTAACTATTCCTTCTGAAGAAATTTCTATCTTCCATAGTAACATTCCTGGTAACTCTTGATTAATTTCTACTACCCATTCTTCAAATTCCTGACTTTTTAACAGGTATATGGGAAAGTGACATTGCCTTATTTTCACTTCATTACCAAGTATGTTATTGGTGCATGATATGAAATAGTTATTGGATATGTGTTGAAGCTTTCAATTAAATGCAAATGCTCTGTGAACTATAATTTTTATCCAGTCTAGCCCAGTTATTGTACCTTGGAGTAATATATAAATTGTGTCCAAGTTTCTGCTACTGAATTACCGTCTTCCATATCAAATATTTTCATAAATTTCCCTTCTGGGTCCCCCAATACATCCTTACTCTTACAAATCAAGTTCATGCCCCCATTTCTCCCAAATTTTTCATATGCTCCATAGTAGCAGTCGGTGGAATGTAACTACATAGCATAATCTTCCTCCCTTGTCAATAGCCCCGTGCTACCACAAATCTACCATTATTGTCTTTTTCCCTTTTCTGTTACAGTTAGAGCCTCTCTACCAATCAGTATTATTACTCTGCTTTTCCTTTGTCCCTGATATTCTGCTGAATATCCATCCTGAAATCCTTTCTTGTCAGATTCACATGCTCATTTTTTCCAGATGTGTCTTATGCTGCATTGGTATTTGCACTCTGCATTTCTTAATATAATTCAGTACTCTTTCTTTTTTGTGTATACTTGTAAGATCATTTACTTTCCAAGATACTACAGATAGAGTAGCCAGTATGATAAAAGGGTCTATATCATGAGATCGACATCTTAAAATGTCGACTCTCAGTTCGACACGAAAATGTCGAACTGCAACTTTCCGGAATGGCCAAATCACTGATTTCTTTCCAACGGAAAGAAATCATTTGGCCGTTCTGTTACACCTGCCCTTTCCCTGACTGTAGTGCGGTCTTGGAGTTAGAATATTTAGTTAGGGGTGTGTGGGGGGCAAAGCCCCCCACTTAAATACGTATGTTTTTGTGTGGTGGTGTTGTTTGGCCAACCAATTTCTTTCTATTGGAAAGAAATTGGTGATTTGGCCGTTCAGGAAAGCTGGAGTTCGACATTTTCATGTCGAACAACTGAGAGTCGACATTTTCAGATGTCGATCTCATGATATAGACCTTGATAAAAAGCTGCTATTCCCACTTATTTTACATGACATTTTTTAAATGTGTATTTCCAACTTTTGTCTTCCAGGTACACCCTAATGTTTGTCAGGCTGATCTTTTATGCAGTTGTTTCCATTTGGACCTGTCGCATATCTCAAAACTGTTTGCTTTAAAGTAAACCTCAAAACAAATAACTAAATACATTTTAGAACACCCTCATCCCCTCGTAACTTAGAAAAAACAAAACAATGTACTTTTTCAACAAATGACATTTAACCCTCCAGATAGGAATGCTTACCCCAAATCAAGAACTGCACCTGCAGGTATAACCTAACCTAAAAAATAAGGTTACCCATGCTAAAGCATGTTATTACCTGTGTTCCCACATATATCAAGTGCTCGCAGTTCTTTTCTTATCTCTATTCCCTACCAAAATGCTTTCAGAAAACAACTTTTAGCCCTAAGAAAGAGTAGACTGGCTACTTAAATGTAAATTATGCTCTGTTCTATGAAATGTATTAAGGCTGATACAGAGGCTATTATCTGTTATTCACTTCTCATAATTTCACTTAATTGCTCATCTGTTTTACCTTTCCATTTTGCATTTCATTCAGCAAAGAATGCTCAGAACTCTCAAGATTAATTGCTTGCACTTGTAGACAACTTGATGTCATGTAAACGTAGTCAGCAATGCAAAAAGGGAGTTTTGTGAGTTGTGGATTCAGAATTAAGCAAGCTGAACTGTCTTCAGGGTTCCCCAATGTAAAACCAGTAAGTAATTTCTTTGGATCTAGTTTCCATTTGTTTAAGTTGATGGTTGACTTGTTCAGGTGGTCTTCTAAGGAGTTGTGAGCTGAGGGGATGTAAAAGGCATACAGATGTGGATTCTGTTGGGTATGTGAATTCCAGGCCATCACAGACAGCCTGCGGAGCTGACAAAAGTGAGTTCCCTTTGTTCACATGCTGTAATACTAAGATATCTGCAGTTACATTCAGCCCCAGGATCCTGTGTAGCCTTGAATACTTAAAGTAAATGTACTAGAGCTAACATTTCTCTTATGCTGTTATGCTTGGTTCTTTTCTTGTTTTATCTTCATAAGGCCTTAAGGGTTTCTGTCTAATCTCTCTAGACTGTCTGGCACATCCACTGCTAGGTTTCAGGATCTGTGGGGGCTACATAAAGCATGCTCAGGTTGACTAGCTCCTAGGATGCCCACCATCTGAATTTGTTTTGGATATCAAATGTGATTGATATCACATTTTCTGCTAGGTGAAGTTGGTGCCTTAGGATCCTGAGGTCTTACCAGATTTTCCTCATGAGTAACCTGGCTTCTAGGGTGTTATGAAGATGGAGACTAACTTGTATCTGCATGCATTCCAAATGGTAGTTTCTGGCATGCTGACCTTTTTCTGCTACTTGTCAAAAAGATTTCAAAAAGAGATCTATTATAAAGGGATGGACAGTTCACCTAAATGGATGGGAAAGCTACCAATGTAGTAAGTCTTGGAAGAGAAACTTCAGATTTGTTGAGCCAACAAAAAATTGAAACACGGACAGTAAGTTTGTCAGTCATGAAGTTAGAATTGCCAAGGAGGAGTCTTCACAAGTGGGTGTGTGTGTATACAGAAACTCTTTGATCTGAATAATCACCCAGTAGTGGGCCACATTCCTACCTTTCAGTAGATGACAGAGATTCCTAAAACATGCACATGATCATGAACCAACCCAAATTAGAGATGCTTTAGCATAGGTCAAGGTCTCCTACAAGGTGACACTGGATAAGCTCAGAAAACATCTAGAATCTTGTGCTTTGAATGTTAATATTCATGAGAAGAGGTGGAGCTTAAAAGCACAGTTGCCATAGTGCAGGAGATTGTGTTATGACAAACAACATGGGAATAGCAATACAGTGGATAACAGTTTGTACTGCATATAGGCATACTGAAAATAGTAATGGACCTCTTGACTGTAGAATGCACACAGGGATGCATGGAAGCAATATGAACAGATGATCTACAGTGTGTGTGGAGTAACATAGCACAAGTGCAGGACAAGTTACTGTCCTACTGGGAGGGTCACTTTGGCAGGGAGCTAGGTTGGAGGAAGGCCACACTGTACCATGTGTACACAGATTGCAAGGCATGCTACATGGGAAATTAAGCCTCCTTTACATGATTCACAGCATGTGCTGTCAGCACAGTACTGCAAGACAGCAAGCAGTAGTATCATGCCCACTGCAGCTATCAGTGTGGCACAGAGAGTAAATGATAATTGCACATTTGCAGGCAGGTAGGTGACAACCACGTGTAGGTAGTGAGACAGTGATGCGATATAGAGGTCTGCCAAGGACAGTCATGCATACAGACACTGATCCACACACAGGTATACATGGCTTGTAATAAGACCAAGAGAATGACAATATTTGGAAAAGTTTTCTACACCTGATACAGCTATTACCGTAGGCACTATGCATATATGTCATGAGAAGGATAAATTAGATGAGAACAGATCTGGCAAGGAGTGATGTGGGTGACCATAATATAACAGTAATACAGGTATATCACTGGGTTGAATACACTTAGTTAATCCCAATGACGAAAAAAACAGGAAACAGTAATTCACTCTGTCAATTTAATATAAAATTAAGACACAGTATACATGAAGCACTTTTCATCTCATAGATGCAAAGACTTCTTCAGATGTAAAAATCTACATTTAAAATGTTTTAAATACCAGCATTACCCAGTCATGTGGTCCCAGTCACCCAATAATATATAAACCCTTATTATATTTCAAGAACAACCCTCCCAACACACAATTAGACAATGAGGTGAGGGAAGTGGTTCCATCCACCACAATAAATAATTTCCACTTAGGTTTGGTTACCACATTTTGTGGAGAAATTAACAGCTTTTTACACACAGTAAAAAATTACTGGAGTTTAATAAATAATAACCCAGCACTTAGTGAAATCCTAGGTTTTCAACCTAGAATAGTGTACCATAAGGGATCAAACTTAAAAAGTCTATTGGAGAATAAATTGAGTGATGGGTCAAGAAATCAGGGCATGTATAGATGTGGCATGTGCTCACAGTGTAAGGTAGTGGATTCAACAACCACTTTTACAGTAAGGAATATCCAGTACAGGGTGAAATCCAGATTTGATTGTAATTCTAAGATGATCATGTATTTGGCCAGGTGCAAAGTTTGTCCAACTTACTACATCGGTAAAACTGAATGTAGGTTCAAGGAACGCATCTATGAACATCAGTATGCCATTAGTAAAAGTAAGCTGGACAATGCACTGGCCAAACACGTAAATGATCACAGCACACATAATTTTGGGTACATGGTGATAGACCAAATTCCATATGACCCAAGAGGTGGCCCTAGTACACTTGCTGGAAGTTAGAGAGTTATATTGGCAGATCTTAATGAATGCATAAATTACCCAGGACTAAATGAAATGTGTACTATTGTCAGTGTGCTTAACTCAAGGCTCTGGAAAGGTAAATGAGTACTTACAACAGAAATGTAGTAATTGATTAAAAATGCACTAGGTAATTATGTCTGTCTTTTAGCATGTATTATGCACAAGTTTATTTTAAATAGTAGGTTTATAGACCATTAAGTAACTTTTATATATAAAAATGAGTATATATATATATATATATATATATATATATATATATATATATATATATATATAAAAAGAGCAGATTTTATATGTGGACACACAGGGATGTAGGTTAAACTACGATCTTTTTACACATTTTTGTTATCTTTGTTGTTTGTACAAGTAGTAATGGTACTAGGTACCAACTTGTTGTGTATTATGTAGTAAACTCGTGGTGGAAAGTGCTTCTGTAGACAACACAGCTACCATAATGTAAAGTGTTTTGTTACTTTGTTTTAAAAGTTTCACTCATGGGTAATCTTATTGGGTGACTGGGACCACATGACTGGGTAATGCCGGTATCACTGGGTTGCCAATATGTTACTGCATGCCAAGACTAAGGTACAGGTTATTGCCTGAGACAAGTCCAAGTCCACCTCAGAAGCTGGGCTACCAGCACAGGAAGGACTCAGAGAAGTGGAGGAATTCCTAGTAGCACTGACTAGGCAGATAACAAAACCCTCATGGATGTGGCCACTGAACTGGTGATGACTGCCTGGGTGCCTCTAGTGGATGCATTGGGTTAGTCTCAGTATGTTCCATTCATTTTTGACACTGATCTACATATATGAAGGGGTTCCATTACAACACATATGCATATCTGTTCTGTATGTACACTGGGGCTGCAACCACAATGACATGCAAAGTAAGGCATTTATGTTCCCATGTATTACATAAATGAATGGCAGGTACCAGTATACATGCCATGGGTTGGGGAGTGACAGATGTTCCAGCATTGTCATAGGTATGTTATTCTTGTTTTCACATGTTGCAGTGGTGGGGGTACAGCACAAGTTAGCACACATCTAAGGTCAGCAGGTCACTCATGGCATAGTTTGATGTCGTAACTTTACTGCCAGTAATGCTAACATTGGAGGGTATATACATATCTCATATATGGGGGATGTTTGCATGTCCTCCAGTGCTAATATTGGAAGGTATGTGGATATCCTCCACATATGAAATGGTAGAGGGGCAAGCTGATCCTTTTCTATCAACTTGTGTTTAATGCTGAATATGTTGTCCATGTTAGCCCTCCCCAAGCCCCATAGGAGTCACCACCAATGATTAGCCTGAGTACAGTGTACAGTGAAATAATTATGTTATTGGATCTGGACACAATGCTCTTAGATATAAGCTGGGTGATAAAAAAGGACTTTCTTACAATAGTGAGTGTGCCATGATCAAAGAACAGGTCATTGTTGACATACAGTGGATATAAAAAAGTGTACACACCCCTGTTAAAATGTCAGGTTTTGTGATATAAAAAAAATGAGACCACAATAAATCATTTCAAAAATTTTCCCACCTTTAATGTGACCTATAAACTAAACAATTCAATTGAAAAACAAACAAACCTGTTAGGGGAAAAATATAAAAAATAAAAAACGTACAATAAGCTGGTTGCACAAGTGTGCACACCTTTAAACTAATACTTTGCTGAAGCACCTTTTGCTTTAATTATAACATTCATTCTTCTGGGGAAGAGTCTATCAGAGCATGGTTCTCTTCCTTGCAAAAGCACTCCAAATCTGTCAGATTGCAAGGGCATCTCTTGTGTGCAGCCCTCTTCAGGTCACCCCACAGATTTTCTATTGGATTTAGGTCTGGGCTGTGGCTGGGCTATTACAAAATTTTAATTTTCTTCTGGTGAAATCATTCTTTTGTTGATTTGGATGTATGTTTGGGGTCATTGTCCTGTTGAAAGGTGATATTCTTCATCTCCAGCTTTCTAGCAGACACCTGAAGGTTTTGGGCCAAAAGTGACGTATTTGGAACTGTTCATAATTCCCGCCACCTTGACTAAAGCCCCAGTTCCAGCTGAAGAAAAGCATCCCCAAAGCATGATACTGCCACCACTATGCTTCACCATGGGGATGGTGTGCTTTTGGTGATGCAAGTGTTCATAGGTGTGTACTAGGTTAATGGCCCTGGAGCCTTTACAAGCCTACCCCATAGGATTACCCTGGCATCATGTCACCCGACCTTAGTTCCCAATGCTTCTGTTGAGTAGAGCCACTGGAGTGATCCTCGGGGTGAATTTTGTATTTCCCATCCACTCATCAAGATTTCTCTTGAAGAGGGCCAGTGAGGTGCTCTGCTTGACATGTTCATAGATTAGTACTTAGCTAACTGCTCTTGCGAGCCATTTTAAGCCTAGCCAATTATCCCTTGTGAGACTAAAACCCTGCACCTTGTGTTTGTAAGGCAAACACCTTAACCATTAGGCCATCCTCCCAACCCCTATGGGAAGTCTATTGCATAACATAGGCAGTCTTTGGGTTATGAACTTGTCCCTCCAGCTTGTTCTGTTGATTGTGATAATGAGGTTTAGGTCTCTAGAACGTGTGGTGTGGAGGGAGTGGGATTTCTTTAGATGTTGCATTTCTAATAGAGCTGTGTCAGACATGGCTTTGTAAGTTGAGCACAGATCGCCTCTAAGTAGGTGATATGAGACAGAGAATAGTTGGAGTTTTTTTGATTGTGTCCATATAGGACAAGTGTTTAATATCTAGGTTCCTCTTTGTGAGGTACTTTGCGGCCTCTCCAGTTGTTGCAGATGTTTAGTGAGGTACATGCTAAATGGGGCATTGTACCTGATGATTGACCTAATGAGGGAAGAATAGAGGGAGACAATGACTTCTTTCTTCCTGGATGCAAAACCCTTAGTAATGAGATATGCCACATAGAAGGACTTTCTAACTACAGTGGCAATGTGGTGGTCAAAAGAGAGGTTGCTATCAACCTGTATTCCCAGATCTCATATAATGCCTTCTGTGTTTAGTGGATTACCATCAATGTGGTAATTCATGGGAACTGGGGTTTTCCCAAAGGGGATGATGACACATTTTTTGGCATTGAGCTTAAGGCCATGGTTCTGACACCAGTCACTGGTCTCAGTGAGGCCTTTCTGTAGGATGTCAACATCACTTGGGGAGTTAATAATTGCTCCCAACTTGCAATCGTCTGCAAACGTTGTCAGCCAGAGTCCTTTTGTTTTGGCCTGGACTTCAGAGTAGTAGATACCAAACACGAGAGGGCCCAGGACTGAATCCAGTGGGACTCCACTCATGACTGGGCAGCAGTCTGACTTGGAGTCAGCTACTTTCACACTGTGGGCTCTATCTGTGAGCCAGTTTGCAAACCGGGTCTACTTCACGTTGTCGTAAGCTGACAATAGTGAGTCTGATATTGTCAGCACAACAATATTGAAAGTGAAGAACATCGTGCAAGTAAACGGAAATCTCCGTAAGGGGAGATTTCCATTTATCTCTATGTAGTGCGGTCTCAGAGTTGATATATTTAAGTAGGGGGGTGTGGGGGCGCAGGAGGTCTTGCCCCCCTGCCTATGCCATTTATTTATTTTTTTTACATTATTTGATGTTTTACTTAATCGATCAATAAAGTTCGACCTTTATTGATTCGATTAAGTAAACTTTTGATAACGTGATATAGACGCTTGCAACCCACCTAGTGATATAAGAGTTGATGCCTAGCTTAGTGAGTTTTTCTATGATTCCTGAGTGGGGAATGGTATCAAAGTTCTTGGCCAGGTCAAGGTAGGCTGTATGAACCACCTTGCCTTCATCCACAGCTCTGGTGACTGACTCAAAGAAGTCGACCAGGTTGAGCAGGCATGATCTGCTCCTCACAAAACCAAACTGTGTGGGATCCAGAGTTTGGAAAGTCCCGATATCCTTGTTTATTAGGTCCATGATGAAGCATTCCATAGCTTTGCATAACAGACTCATCAGGCTAATGGGACAATAGTTCCCAGGGTCTGTAGTCGCTCCTCCTTTGCGGAGAGGTATGACTGTAACAGTGTGCCATTTGGTAGGGACAAAGCCTGAGGCGAGGCTGTGATTGAACAAGGCACACAGGTGAGGTGCCAGTTCACTCTGTAGCTCATGTAGAACACAGCCAGGGATATTGTCAGGTCCCATAGAAGCTGTATTCTTAACCTTGGACAGTGCTGTTTTAACCTGTGCAGCAGTAATACAGGGTCCCTGGCAATCTACTGGTATTGTGATTGGTCCTTTGGTGGGGTAAAGAGGGTTAAAGTTGGCACTGAATCTGTTGGCCAGTATATTGGCAATATATGTTGGCTTGGTATAGGAGGTACCATTGTGCAGTAGCTAAGAGCAATTCTGGGTATTGCCATGGAGATTCTTTACATAACTATAGAAGGCCTTGTGGTTGTCTTTACTATCTGCTGCAATTCTGTTTTCATAGCTAGCTTTAGAGGATTTGATGAGGGATCTCAACTTTTTGTTGAGGCTGATAAGGGAGTTTTTCCAGTCTTGGGACTTCACCTTATTCCACATCAGTTTCCTTCTGCTTTTGTAGAGTTTGTTTATGCCAGGGGACCACTAAATTGGCTTCCATTTTTTAGAGGAGAGTGTCTTGGTTCTATTGGCTATGGCAAGATCCATGCATTTGTGTACATGTTTTCACAGTGCATTGGTGTATGTTTCGGCGGTCATGCAACTATTCTGCATTTGCATGGGTGCCGTGAAGTTAGCCACCTCTGTTTTTAGGAGCCCAAAGTTAGTTTGGAGAAGTTTTTCATGCTGGTTACCTTGGTGGGGGGAAGGGGGTGTCACGGATGTGGATTTCCAAGGTGATTAGTTTGTGGTCGGCTCTAACCAGCGAGGAGTGGACTATTGGTGTAGAGCAATGGTCACCCATGTTAGTAATGACCAGGTCAAGGATGTTGCTACCTCTAGTGGGGGTAAGAACGAGCTGGTCCAGGGCTTTGGAATTAATGAATTCCAGGAAATGTTGAGCAAGTGTATTGGTACACGAGTAGTTTTCCCAGTTAATGGAGGGGTAGTTGAAGTCATCCAGTATGACTGTGTTAGGTTGGACCCTAATATTCTCCAAGGTGCTTAGGAATGTGGAGTGTGAGTCTGGGACATGGTTGAGGACCTATAGCAGGTTACGACTTGAATTGCTGTCTTATCCAGTGTTAGCTGCACCTGAAGTATCTCTGATGCATTATGTTGGGCTACCAGTCTGGAGGTGTGCACATCCTTTATGAATATGGAAACACCACTGCCTTTGGAGGTTTGATCCAAGTTCTGGGGCCGAAAGGTGTGGAATGAGTTATAGCCTGGTAGTGCAACAGTGCTTTCTGCTGCCTTGAACCAGGTCTCTGTTACAGCACAAATGTTGATTTTCTCCATTTTAAGGAGTGCTTCCAGTAAGTGCATTTTGAGATTTAGACTTCTAACATTGAGCAGCATGACCCTCAAATTGCATTTGTTTTTAGCTGTTATGATGGTAATTTGGTCTTTGGAACACTGCCTAAAAAAGGCACTATAGGGGTGGAAAAAGCCTTGGCCAGTATCCAGAAGCCTGGGGGGGGGGGCGCTATCAGTCATGTCATCCCAGGCAGTCAGATGCTGGATCCCCTTAGAATGACACCAGAAACTTAGCCAATTGTTGAAATCAATCATTTTCTGCTTATACTGTGGTATCATTCTGGGTGATGGTAGGAGGCTGCTCAGGGCTAGGGTCATACCCACCTGGGCTACATAATCTGAGAGCTCCTCCATGTCTCTTTTCATGTAGTCCAGGGAGGTACATCTCAGGTAATTCACACCCACATGTACAATGGCATAGTCATATTTTTACCTGTTGTTGAGTGACCTGAGTGTGCGTGTTATGTGATGGATCCTGGCACCTGAGAGGCAGCTGACTGTTACTTTCTCCTTATTCAACCTAGGGAGTGGGACATCAGTTTGCCTCACTATCAAGCCATCTATGAATAGTGTGTTGGGCATGCTGTTTTGCCTTAGGGGGCTTTGGTTGAGTGGCACACTGTTTAGGAGAGTTATGTATCTCGTAATTAGTATTGTGTTGTGGTGGTCGAGTGTGTTTCTGCTTTGGAGGTCTCTGCTGTTAGGGTAGATTTTTATTGAGAGACTCCACGAAGGTGGGTGTGTGGTTTGTGTTTTTATGTGAAGGCAGTGCTGGTGTGTGTACTAGAGGGCTATGTGTTCCATGTGGTGTGGTGCAAGTGTTGACCTTCTCCTCTTGATCAGCTATTTCAGTCTTGTCTGGAGAGTGTGGTTTCCAATTTGGATATATAAGTGAATCTCTCAGAAGTCTGAGTGTTGGGAGGTAAGAGGAGAGGGGAGGGTTGTCAGTGTACATGAGGCAGTTGCTACATTGCTTCAGGATGCCCAGGTTCACCAGGTAAATAGAAGAAAGCACAGGGAACTGACCTTTAGATATGCCTGGAGGAATGGGCATTAATAATAAGTACTAGAGCTGTTTCCTTGTAGAACGTTTTCTGCTGGTAGCACTTTTGTGTGCTACAATAATTGCTACAAGAAGTCTGGTAAAGTGCTAGACTAATAAGCTAATAAAAGTGCAGGAGAGAACTAGCAGATCTAAGGGAAAAATTGAAGAACAGACTTTTTGGCACCACTTAGAAGCTTACAAACAGTCCTGGATACAGCAAATCTGTATCTGGACTAGACTAGTTACAGGAAAGGCATGAAACAAGTGCAAACATGGGCTTTAAACCAGAAATTCGAAAGAGATGTAAAAACTGCCCAAATGGGCCAATAAACTACAATTTCAGGGCCAGAAACCACTCCTCTTGTGGTAGATAGGCTACCTAGTGCTTACCACTCCCACTGATAAGCTAGAAGGCTTCCCTCTGACACAGAAAGGCTTGGGGGCTCAGAAGCTTACAAACTGTCTTGGATACAGAAAATCTGTATCTGGACTAGACTAGTTACAGGAAAGGTGGGAAACAAGCACAAATGCAGGCTTTTAAACCAGAAAGTTGAAAGAGATTTCTTGTGTTTTTGCACCAAACGTACCTTTTGGAATTGTGGCCAGAAAGTTCAACCTTGGTCTCATCAGACCATAGCACATTTTCCCATATGCTTTTGGGAGACCTGATGTATTGTTTTGCAAATTTTAGCTGGGCCTGGATGATTTTTTGTGTAAGAAAAGACTTCTGTCTTGCAACCCTACTCCATAGGCTAGGCATATGGAGAATACGGGAGATTGTTGTCACATGTAGTACACAACCAGTACTTGCCAGAAATTCCTGAAGCTCCTTCAGTGCTGCTGTAGGTCCCTTGGCAGCCTCCCTGACCAGTTTTCATCTTGTCTTTTCATCAATTTTGGAGGGATGTCCAGTTCTTTACAACATCAGTGTCCCATATTTTCTCCACTTTTTGATGACTGACTTCACTGTGTTTCATAAAACAAGTACAGCTCCACAGATCCACAGACCACACCAGCCAGTAGTATATAGGTGTTCTTAACGCAAAATTTATTCTTCCACAATATAAAAAACAGCATTTTCGCCACTCAAAATACAATGGCTTCTTCAGAGAACAGTAGAAACTTTTTAAAAATTAGCGCCATTTATACAACCTGAATTTACGTGCTTCGTATATAATACACGTCATTTCCTTCCTACTAAAGTTTTTTTATATACATATAAAATCCTATATGATACTCATTAAAACCAAACCTCTCTAATAGTTCTTCCAACTCCCTCCTGAATTGAAAAATAAAATGTAAAAATAATACATATATATTTAAAGCCTAAAATGTACCCACTGGATACATAAAATAGTGTTTTTGCAGAAATGTGTATATTATTATGTTCAAAAGGCATTATATACTTTGTACATTTTTTTATTTTTTATATTTATTCTCCTAACAGATTTGTTTGTTTTTCAATTGAATTGTACAGGTTATGGGTCATATTAAAGGTTTGAAATGATTTATTGTGGTCTCATTTTTTTATATCACAAAAACCTGGCATTTTAAGGGGGGGGGTGTACACTGTTTACATCCACTGTAGGTTACCAGATCTCCAACTTATGGAGTCATTTTTCTAGGGGTGTTGTCAATGTGATGGTTACAAGGGGAATCCTGCTTGATGAATAATATGGTTATACATTTCTTAGCATTCAGTTTTAGTCCATGGTTTTCACATCAAACATTTAAGAAAGGGAGGGTCATGGTGTCCTCTGGGGACAGTCTTTGTCAGCTACAAATCCTTAACATTAGCTTTGACTTCTGAGAAATAAATTCCAAAGGGGAATGGTCCAAGGGCTAAACCCTGGGGCACTCTGTTAGTAACAGATCTTCTGGAGGATGTAGAGCCACCCACCCATACTTTCTGTGTTCTATTTTTGAGCCAATTTTTTATGCACTGAGTTACATAGGGGTTAAAATTTAGCTGGGAGAGTTTACAATGCCTGAGTGTGGGATGATGATGATGAATGCCTTTGTGAGATTGAGATGGTGTGTCCTGAGCTGCCCTCATCAGTTACATCACTGACTTTTTTTTGAAGAAGTCAACCAGATTAAGTAGGCAGGACATAGCCTTGATGAATCTGAACTGGGCTGTTTTTCCCCCCGTTTATTTCATAATGATCATTTCCATAGCCTTAAAAGAGGGTGATAATGGAATAATGATGAAATCATTAAGAGAAGTAGTATTACTAGGACTGAATTCGTGTTGGCGAGTACCTTTACATGGTGGACCCTGCTTTCACAAACTTTCACCAAGGTGACACTGATATATATATATATATATATATATATATATATATATATATATATATATATATATATATATATATATATATAATCCTGGTGTGTACATTGGTGCCAGGACTGGAAAAAACAGCAGTGTAGAATCTTCAAGACACATTCCTACAATGGAGTTAGGCCAGGCTCAGGAGGAGAATGGCCTTCCTGTTATAGAAGGAAGTAGCAGTCCACAAAAAAACACAAAAACTGATGCACCAAAAAATAGCTATAAAGATTACAGAGTGGACTGTTGAGGATAAGGAAGAAATTATATATTGTTACTTGTATGCAAGAAGTTCAGAAATTCCAGATAGCAGATATTCAGAAAGATTAAGAAAGAAATTAAAGGAAAATTATTTGCACAAGAAAAACTGTCAAAAGTTTTAAGTGCAAATTTGCATTCATTAGTACAATATATCCATGAAAAACATTACATAGATGATGAAACATTGAGCCACTTGGAGAAAGAAGCAACAGTGGGAGTGCAAAAATATGAACATCAAAACTTGGAGAATTTTGAGAGGTATAAAAAAGAAACATGGACATGGGAAAGAAAAAGAGATCTGAAATGGAGCAATATTTATGCAAAAGAGAAAGTCAAACTAATCCATACAAGACAAAGCAGCTGTAATGATATTTGAAGAGAAATACAGGCAAAGGCACCCAGATGTGGAAAATTTCAGAATACAAAAAATAAGAAAACAAAGGGGAACGTAGAACAGAGGCTCAGTAAGGTAGAAGTTAAGCAAATAGAAACTGAAGTTATGGAATACCTGCAAAGTAAAGGATTTAATGTAGAAAATTCAAGACTGGTAATGTCACAGCATGATGGAACAATGATTCCCCAAACTAAGGAGAAACTGTGAAGCATGTGATGACTTGCCACATTAATGCTCTGGAGCCTTCAGTAGTAAACCAGTACAGCAGTTCAGTTGGCGTTGAATAGCAATGGAAGGAGTAGGAAACCGTGGCAACTCTAACTCAGGAAATGTGGGTAATGGGCCAATTAGTTTCCATGTGTAGGAGCAGCAGATGACACAGATTGCAGCTGAAGAGGATATGACACAAGAAGACATTCCGGAACTTTCTCTAGAATACTGACAGGAAACAGCAATGAATGTGCTCACTGTTTAGAAGAAAATTATCTAAGGGAAGAGTTGCTTGATTTAATAGAGATGGATAGACATATTAAGAACAATAAAAGAAGCAGATTACAGAAAGTAAATAAGACCCATATTGTTAGAAGTCTGATAAAACAGATGAACACAGTAATCAAGACTGTTAACAAAAATTCATGTTATATAACAGAAGTAAATAGGATACATTACTGTGCGGCTAAGTTAATAACAGATAAAGATTTACCATGAAAACATAGTGCAATAAAGGGAAAGAAAGGGAAGAAACAACATGCCATCAATGCAGCATCAAATAGAAGTGAAAACTATAAAGCAATTGTCACTGTTAGAAGAATAATGAGAGACTGATCAAGAAAAGTAATTAAAAGTTGGACATGGCAAAAGCAATGCACATTATTAGAACAGACCAGGATATATCATACACTATTGCAAATAAACTTAAGATATTAACACAGGCAGAAAAAAACTAGAAGATATTCAGATTAGTGTAAAGGAAAAGTACAAAATAAACAATTCATCAATTAACCAAAAAGTTGTATAGAGAATTGGGAAACAAAGCAAAAGGAATCTAAATGCCAGCAAAAAAGAATAGACTCATTCTGGAGAAATATTTATAAAAGACCCTGTGAAACATAACAAAAATACTGAATGGACAGAAGAATTAAAAGAAACAGTAAGATGTTAAAATTAACAGGATATGAAATTGATGATGTAATGGCCATAGAAACTGAAACAAAATTAAGAAAAGCTACCAAATGCAAAATCCCAGGCCCAGATGCAGTGCCTAACCTCTGGCTAAACGTACTAACATCTTTACACAAAGATTTAGCAATGAGTAAGAATTTCTTATATGCACATCCTGAACAGACACCAGCCTGGTTACAACAGCAAAAATAATGCTTCTTCTTAATAGTGAACCTGTAAGACATCCTAAAAACTGAAAACCAATAACTTGCCTTCTATCAGTATGCAAAGTGTATGCTGGAATTAATACAGGCAAGAGTTTATAGTCATTTATGAGGAAACTCAGTCATGGCACTAGAGCTAAAGGGTAACAAAAAGTCATATGCAACAAAGGATCACTTGTTGCTAAACAAAGCCATAATAGAGAAAAAGGAAGAATCTAAATAAGGTATGGATAGATTACAAAAAAAGCGTTTGATAGCTTCTCTCATTCATGTATAAAGGAATGTTTACAGATGTATAAGATACATCCGTCTTTGATCAGTAACATTGCAGTGATCATGAAACAGTGGCAAGCCACTTTGCAATCAAGCCATGACAAAGAGCAAATTGTTATCCAAGGGATAAACATGCAAAGGGGGGTATTCTAGGGTGATTCTTTGTCACCACTGTTGTTTTGTCATACTCTTAACCTATTAAGCTGTTTACATAATAGATTAGGTCTTAGTTACAGTTTGGCTCCCAGAAATCAAACTTGCTTAAAGACTTCATATCTACTTTTTTTCTGGATATCTTAAAACTATATATTTAATTAGATGAGGAGTTGGAAGTGCAACTGCAAGTGGTTAAAACTTTTTCAGATGATATAAGAATGTCTTTGTTTTTGATAAATGTGAAAAAGCAACATTTAAAGCAGGAAAATTGCAGTACCAAGAAAATGTCAGTTTGGAACAGGAATGTGGTAGACACAAATTTGAGCAGGAGGAAGTCTATAAATATTTGGGAACCGATGAAGGATCATCAATAAAACATGAA
Organism: Protopterus annectens; assembly: GCF_019279795.1. Lineage (NCBI taxonomy): Eukaryota > Metazoa > Chordata > Ceratodontiformes > Protopteridae > Protopterus > Protopterus annectens. The sequence continues at coordinate 23,345,853 of NC_056738.1, read as the reverse complement.
GAAATGTGAATAAAACTCTCTAAGGAATACTTAAGAAGACTAAAACTAATAGTAAAAACAGCCATGACATCTAGGAATAAAGTCCAAGCTATAAACCAATTTGCTCTTCCTATTCTTAGAGTTTTGGTATAATTGGCCCCAAAAGGTATTGGATACATTGAACACGAAAACAAGAAAAACGCTTCTTGCTCATCAAATGATGTATAAAAGTCAGTGTATACCAAGATTATATATTCCGTGCTCTGAGGGAGGTATGGGTCTCATCAGAATTGATTACATGTATAGACCTGCAGTCATGGGACTGAATACATATCTTTTGACCTCATCAAATAACAAATACAGTGAAAGTTTTAAAACAGGAGAGAAAATATAAGATGTTTAGTTCAGCAGAAGCATTCCGGTATGAAGAGTGAATGGAAATCAAACCAGGAATAGACAAAAAATCAGAAAGCAATTGAATGTGCCAAAAAACAAAAGAAAAACTATAAGGAGAAGGATCAGATGAGAAGGAAAGAAATGTGGAAAAGCCATAAATATATTGGTAAGTATGGAGATCTCCTGGAACAATCTCATGTTGATCAGGATTTGACACAGGAATGGTTAAGGAGTGATGAGTTGAAACCAAAAGATGAAATATTAATAATGGCAGCACAGGACAGTGGACCTGATTTAAAAAGTTCATTCAACATGTGGGAGAAACAGACAAATGTAGGTTATGTAAAAAAAGATTTGGAAACACTTGTACATCTTGTTGTCGGGTGTGATACACTCATGGTAGAAGATCAGTACACAAAAGACACAATAATGTGGTAAGACTGTTGCATTGAGGATTGTGCAAACACCACAATATATAGAAGTAGCTAAGAAGCATTGGAAACATGAGCCACAAAGCATTATAGAGAATGACAAAGTATACAACACATGGGATCACCCATTACCAGCTGTTAAAAAATAGATGCAAGAAAACCAGATATAGTAGTCCGTGAAAAAAGAAAAAAAAGTAGCCTTGATCAGTGAAATTGCTACACCTAGTGAAAAATACAATACATACAGTGCCTCATGTACAGAGAGACACAAAGTCATAAAGTATCAGGATTTGCAGGCAGAAATGGGAGCAACGTGGAAAAAAGATACCCAGTAAGTTCCAATATTAGTATCAGTATCAACGAGTATAATAAAAAAGAATCTATAGTTGTATTTAGATATGCCACCAGAACATATAACTCTATACAAGCTGTTGAAGGAGTCAAGTCTATGCACACTGTGGGTGTTGTGAAGAGCACTTTTGGCTAATATCAAAGACTGAAACAGTACTAATTTCCTGAACTTTAATTATACCCTGACTTAGGAATGGGGTGCATTTTTATTATGGTATTAGAAACCCAAAAGACTTGGAGAAATTAAGCTGAGACACTGTAATTACCCAGGCACATTGAAGCCCCACTTTGTGCAAGGGAATGACTGTGTTCTCCATTCATCCAGCACAAAGCCTGTCTTGAGGATAATATTGAGTGGCCCCTCTAGGAGGTCCAAAGAATCATGCATCAAACTAGCCAGTAGGCAGACTAATATGTTATCTGGCCTAATAGACGTCCTGTTCTTTTCTTTAGATAGTGCCTTGACAACTTGTTATTGGGAGATTTTAGGGGGTAAGTGTAGATATGGGTATTTATTCTGAGAATATTGCAGGAGGTAAAGTTAGAGTTGAATTTGTCTGCTAGTAGATTCATTATGCTCTTTGGTTCTAAGCATGTTATATAATTTGCTATTAGCTCTGTGAAGTGTTGGGCATTGTTTCTGAGCTTTTTAACATAGTTAAAGAAGGCTTTGTGATTATCCTACATCAGGGTGGATTTTTTTACCTCATATCTGAGTTCCTGGTTTAGTTTAGCAAGAATGTTTTTGGCTTGTTCAGAGTTAGATTTAGTTTTGCTTGAAATTATTATTTTTTTTCTTTTATTATAGAGCCTGTTTATATTAGGGTTCCACCTTTGGGTTTATTTTTGAATTTGGTGTTGTGTTTGTTAATAAATCACTTTTCTGTTATTTCTAACTTCTTTGTTGGTATTTTGCAACCTGTAGAATGCTTCTTTAGCAGCCTCAGTCATATAGACTCTGGCTGGGAGCCCCACAAAAGCAAAGCAGAGACAGTAGTCAATAGGTTCATAGGTTTAGGCTAGGCTACTGACCACCAGGGTCTTTATAAGCCTAGCCATGCAAACTAAACCAGTTTTGTCCCCAAGTTCCTTGGATGCCTATATGGTGGGGTATATTAGTAAATAGATAGCTAGGGGTTATGTGGAGGAGGGTATGTTAGTGGGGGGGTTAATTTACTTACAATCTACCTATGTCCATCAGGGATATGTGGGCCAGATCGGGGTGAATTTGAGGTTTCCCATGTAATGATCAAGATTTCTTTTGAATAGGGTCAGGGATGAGCTCTGCTTCATGTAGATGGGGAGTGTGTTCCATAGCATGGAGATCCTTTGAGATCTAGGTCTGAAGTGATTTCATGCACTGTCAGGGACTACAGTGGCTGAAATCACTCCCTTAAGAACACAATAATTTCCACTGAGACCCAGAATTAGAGGAAGTGAGTCATGCAGGAATGTTGCTGTACATAGAGTAGAACATCTCCATCAACTCTATTTTGCAGAACTGACCAGTTGAGTGAGGACGGCATTGTCTGCAGTGGTGAATAAGTTGATGTCCATGTGTTTTACTCTTGAGAGTCTTGCTAAATGGGATCCCAAATCCAAGTGAGTATTGGTCTGGTGATGGAGCTCAGGGACTTTGCCAGGGCATACATTTTTCCTGTGACATGAAAGGCTGAAAAGGGTCATGCCATTCTAAGGTCCACTGCTAGATTTTCACTGTATGACATCCAGTTTACTTGCAATACAGATTGGTTAACCAGACTAGGATATGGAATATAATCTCCACTCCCGCACAAGTGACTTGAAGGCAGAAAGACTGGCCTAAGAGCCACATGGTTGATATGGAGCACCTTCTCCTGCAGGAATGTTCTTCCCCTGGACCATAGTACTGATTAGACCCCCTGTCCTGTTAGCAAACCATCAACTTTTAGAACCTGCTACAGGGTTTTGCTTCACATTAAAATGGGCAGAGAGAATTTAGCACTCAAGCCTGGCAATCTGGGTCTGACAGCAAATTTGTAACCAAGAGGTGGCTGCAGCCCTAACACCCAGTGCAAAGGCCACATCCTTGACAGGCGAGGCTCTGAAACAACATTGTATAGTTGTCTATCATCAAGTCAAGAAGATACAGGAGGGACTAAGGCTTGACATTGCACTGTATCATCATGTGATGCCAGAAGCATGACCTATCTACAAGCAGGAGACAAATACTGAAGTGTTCAACTCTGTACTGATACAAAGATCCACACTTTGACACAGAATACGTCCATGAAGAGTTCTCAATGTTTATAGACACACCCCAGGAGTAACAACCAAAGCAACCCTCAACAAAGGCTACCAGCAGCCCTAGTTACTCAGTTAAAGACATTTAAATACTTCTGCAGGCTCTGTGCTGCAACAGCTAATTCTGTGTCCACTTTATACACAGTGCTGCCCATCCACAAGTGAACTGATGGTACCTTTTGAGCAGACTTCTGACACTTCTGTGCTCCACATGCTCAACATTTGCCTGAGACCACTGGAGAGGTATTATCCATACCTTGAACAGTATGTATTTGCTGAGGTTGTTACTGTCAGAAGAATAACAGACCCTCTGGAGCAAAGGATTTGGTGTAACATTATTTAAATAAGGAAGCATTAATAATAAGCATTTCAGAATAAGGAACAGTTTCCTATGGCCCCTTTGAGGAAGACCTGCATTATCTCCCAAGATCTCTGGACAATGTAATGTCTAAATGGAAGCACTTATGGGCAGTTTCATTAAAACTGCACATTCAGGAATGTTGATGTGCATAACCAGTAAATGATGTGAAGCAACAGGCCACCTATAGAAGTACTGTCATTCCAAGATATGCCCACTCACCTACTTGCCACCAGTGAATATCTTCTTGCAAATCAAGAAATAACACAAATTTGATACTAGGTTATAAAACAATTAACAGATGATAAATACTTGCAGTACCTAAGGAGATATCCAACGTCATCAGTAAACAAAAGACCACTCATCTGTTGGAGGGAGATTACTTTTAGGGAAACTGTATGGTAGGTTCATAGGTAGGTACTAGGCTATCGGCCCTGGGGCCTATACACGCCCAGCCAAAAGGGTACCCTGGCTTTTGCTACCCAAGAAAATTATTTTCCTCTGCCACTGTCGAGCAGAGCCACAGAGGTGATCCCCGGGGTGAATTTCCTATTTCCCATCCAATCATCAAGATTTTTCTTGAAGAGTGCTAATAAGGAGCTTTGTTTGATATAGATAGTTTATTCCAGAGTATGGGAAGTCTCTGGGACAGGAATCTATCCCTCCAGCATGTTCTGTTTATTGTGGTGACAAGGTTTGGGTCCCTAGAGCGTGTAGCTTGGAGGGATTGGGATTTCTTTAAGTGGAGCATGTCCAACAGCTCTGGGTTTGACAGCTTTGTATGTTAGGCAGAGATCACCTCTGAGTAAGCGATATGCGACGGAGTAAAGCTGGAGTTTTTTGAGACGGTCCGCATAGGGCATCTGTTTGAGGCCGGTAATCCTCTTTGTGAGGTATTTCTACGGCCTTTCCAGTTGTTGTAGATGTCTTGTGAGGTACATACCAAAAGGGGCATTTTACTCTATAATGGGTCTAATGAGTGATGAGTAGAGGGGAACAATGACTTATTTTTTATGGATGAGAAACCTTTTGAGATGAGTTGTGCCATGTAGAAGGATTTCCTGACTACTGTGGCAATGTGATTATCAAAGGAGAGACTACTGTCCACCTGTGTCCCAAGGTCTCTTATCACACTTTCGGTGTAAAGTATACTACTGCCTATGTTGTAGTTCATGGGTACAGAGTTTTTACCAAAGGGATGACAATGCACTTTTTGGCATTGAGCTTGAGGCTATGGCTTTGACACCAGGCATCTGTCTCAGTGAGGCCCTTTTGTAGGATGTCCACATCATCAGGAGTTTCGATTATGGCTCCTAGTTTGCAGTCATCTGTGAACTTTGTTAGCCAAATACCTTCTGTGTTAGCCTGTACTTCAGAGAAGTAGATACCAAACAGTAGAGAACCCAGGACTGAACCCTGTGGTACTCCACTTGTCACTGGTCTGAAGTTGGATTTGGAGTCTGCTACTTTCACAGTGTGGGTTCTGTCAGTAAGCCAGTTGGCAACCCATCTTGTGACATAGGGATTTATACCTAGTTTAGTGAGTTTATCTATAATTCCAGAGTGGGGGATGGTGTTGAAAGCCTTGGCAAGATCCAGATAGGCTGTGTGAACCACCTTACCTTTGTCTACGGCTTTGGTGACTGCTTCAAAGAAGTCTATCAGATTTAGGAAACATGATCTGCCTTTTACAAACCCGAACTGGGTGGGGTCCAGAGTTTGAAGATTACCAATGTCTTTGTTTATAAGTTCCATGATGATACATTCTATGGCCTTGCAGACCAGGCTTGTCAGGTTAATGGGGTGGTAGTTCCCAGAGTCCGTGGTGGCTCCCCCCTTGTGGAGTGAGATAACTGTTGCTGTGCACCATTCAGCAGGCACAAAGCCTGAGGTGAGGCTATGATTGAACATGGTACTTAGGTGGGGTGCCAGTTCGTTCTGTAGTTCATGTAGAACGCAGCCTGGGATGTTGTCTGGTCCCATGGATGCTCTGTTCTTGGCTTTGGAGAGTGTAAGAATTGTCTGCTATATAACACCTTGAACTTTTCTAGATGAGTACTTGGCTGGGTTCAATTTCAAGCACTCCCTCCAAAGTGAAGAAGCAGGAGACTCCACAAGTCCAGATTATGATGCTTAAGTTCTGATTCAAATATGTCTGGACTCCCCTAGTAGAGGCTGAAGTGGAAATGCTTGGTGAATGCGTGCATTGAAGATTAAATGGCCATGAGACAAATATTTGCAATATGCATTAGCCAGTGGGTTGCTATCAGACAAATGCAGCTGGCAAATCCACTTATAAGTATTTGTTTAGCACATCTCACAGGTTCATAGGTAAGTACTAGCTAGCCACCTTAGCTGACCATTTAAAGCCTAGCCATTTTCCCTTTTTGTGCTCCAAGTAACCTATCCCATTTGGTTATAGATTGGCCTTACCCATTCCTTGGTCAATAATTATATATCACCTGTAATTAGAATAAATGGGATCATACCATAGATAACTTCAGGGGACCCATGCATAGTATAAAGCATTCATGAGATACCTCTGTCCATTAGTAGTACATGAGGGAGTCCTGGAGTAAATATTCTATTTCCCATTGATAGATCTAAGTTGCACTTAAAAAAAACAGACAAGCATGAACTTTGTTTTATGTGGATGGGAAGTGTGTTCCAGAGCAGTGGTATCCTCTGTGAGACATACATGTCCCTCCAAGCCAGTGTGTTGATGTTTCAAAAGAGGTTTAGATCCTTAGACTATTTGTGATGCCATTTGACTTGCTGATGTGTAGTAAGTCCATCAGTAATGGGTCAGTGGATGCCTTGTATGCCAGACACGGGTCCCCTCTTAGCAATCTGTAGGATACCGAATATAGTGACAAGGCTTTAAGTCGGTCCTTGTAGGACATGTTTAGACCTTATATTCTGTTAGTAAGGTATCTCTGTGGGCATTCTAGCTGCATGTGTCTGAACGGATACATGCAACATGGGGCATTATATTCAATGACTTGCCTAATGAAGGCTGAGTAAAGGGGGACAATGGCATCCCTAGATCTAGACACAACTCCTTTGTTTATACGCTATGCAATATAGAAGGTCAACAATAATAGACACATGTTGGTCAAAAGTTAGGTGACTGTCCATATAAGTTACTAAATCCCAAACAACTGGGTCAACTCTTATGGCATATTGTCAATCTGGTAGTTCCCTGGGGTAAATTACTTCCCAAAGGATACAATAATGCATTTTTTAGCATTTAGTTTCAGTCATAGGTTCATAGGTTGGTACTCTCAGCCCTAGGGGCCCTAATATACTAGCCTGCTAGCGCCAGCCTTCTGGGCTATTTCTTTCCCTTTTTACTTCCCCCCCCCCCCTCCCTGACAGCGACTGACCCATCCCTGGTGAATTTCTTTTCTTTCCTCCATCCATCCAATCAAGGTTCCTTTGAAGAGAGAGAGAAAGAGCACTCTTGCTGACATGTATTAATCTATTATTCCAGAGTCTGGGGAGTCTCAGTCAACTATCCCTCCAGCATGTTTTGTTTATTGTGATGACAAGGTTTAGATCCCTGGAGCATGTGGCTCTGATGATTTTGGAAGTAGTTTATTTGAGATAAACCTTCCTGCAAGGTGACTAAGTCATTTGGGTATTCAGTGATGGCTCCTAGCTTGCATCTGCAAGCCTAGTCATCCAGAGCCCTTTGGTGTTGGCTTTTACTTCAGAAAAGTAGATGCCAAAAAAAAGAAAGGTCTGAACACAGAACCCAGGGGGACTCCACTGCTGACTGGTCTCTTTGTGGAGGTAACTTCCCCCATTTTATCTGCATCCTATCTTTGAGCCAGCTAGAAATCCAACAGGTGACATAGGGGTTTATTCCCAGTTTATTCAGCTTTTCTACTATGCCTGAGTGAGGAATTTGTGTCAGAGTCATTGGCCTGTTTGATGTATGTGGTGCGTACCATTTTGCTTCATCCATTGCTTTTGTAACCTTTGACAAAAAGTTTATCAGGTTGAGTAAGTATAACCTGCCCTTGGCAAATCTAAACTGAGACGGGTCCAGTGTTTGGAGGACCCCTGTGTCTTCACTGATTTGTTCCATGTTAAGTCTTTCCATGACTTTGCATATGAGGCTGGTCAGACTTCTGATTCTATAATTGCTTGATACAAAATCTTTATGGAGCCTGTAATTGAACAGTGTCATTAGGGGTATGGCTAAATTGTGCTTCGGGCTATTTAAGATGCATCCAGGAATTTCCATTTTCTAGTAATTGCTTTTTTGACAGCTGATAGTATTAAACTTAGCAAGGCCTTACCATGTCTAGGCAATTCAGATCTTATATCCCAGCTCAAACTAAACATTTTCCTTCTCTGCAATCATTTGTTCTCCTAATATTTCTGACAAAGTACTCTTTAAGGAATTTATAAAATCTACCAGCTCATTACATTCCTAAAAAACGTTCCTAATTACATCTCTTTTTCCCATCCCACGTCTAGCAATTGCTGTCTACCTAAGGAAGAATTCTCTGAAGTCTGCTTGTGGTGTATTAATACCTATGCAAATACTTTCATGCAAAAATATTAAACCTTCTGGACTTTTTTACATACTTGGGAGTCATAGAAATGTAAAGGTGCATAACCTTGAGGTAGTTTTAAGTATTTTCACTTAAGCATCCTATTGCTTTAAAAGAACTCACTCAAGCATAGTTACCCAGATGAGCTTCCAGTGTGAATCCCAAATTCTTATATGTCATAAGGCATCCTTATTCACAGGGACATCATCCAGAAAGCCTGCGGGAGCAAGTTCTTGAACCCTACAAAATGACTGTCTGGAAATGAGTGCACTGAACATGCTGATAGAGGTAACTGAGGTCCAGAATGGAATGAAAATCATTCAATCCTCTTCAGGACCCAGTTGAAATAGAGGTAAAACCTCTGTCCCTCTTTTAATACCGGAACAGACTATATGGCCCCCTTTTAGCAGTAGAGTCTAGGCCTGTCTCAAGAGCACTGCTGAAATGGACTGTTTTTCTATCCGAGCTCTTTCTGAAAGAGAACTTATGAGTTCCAGAATGTGGCTGAATGAACATTCTTTTATTTGTTGGCCAGGTAAACCCACTAGACACAGGTGTCCATGTTTGTGGGCTGACTGGTTTGCTCACAGTCACCCAGCACCAAAAGGAGAAAGCCCATGTGATACTCTTGGGCCTTTCTTGAACACCAAGGAGGCATCTTTCTTTTCTTGGGCTTGCCATATCTAACAAATAGTAGAGTGTAAATATCAGAAGGAAATTTTCAACTGGGTTCTGAGCAGGCAAGCCATATAGCTTTTCCTATCTAAAATGGCATCTAGGATCTTTTTCTTGAGATTCTCCTTGTGCGAAAACAGTCTTATCAACACCATCTTGTGTATGCATATACCTGAGTCTGTGGCCCTAGCCAATGCATCAGCAAATTCAAACCATATTGGTGCACATAGAATCCCACAGTGGAGACTGTTGATATGGTCTTAAGGTCCTCCGTGAGCCTAGAGTCAAACTGAGCTTCTCCATTGCCTTTCTCAAGAGGTGGGCCTCTAGAACTAAGACAGATTAGATAAAGAGTTAAGGGACATGCAAGTAAAATGTTTATGACTCCTCAGCTGGTAGAAAGTTTGGTAAAACTATAGTCTCTGAGACAACTCATAGAAGTCAACCAACAGTGGTTAGTGAGTTTGTTTGCCTACTCATCTACTAACTTGTGAAGAGAATCAGCAGTTTTTTGTGGCTGATGAGGCACAGCAGGGATGCCCTTAGACTGCTCTGACAACATGATAAACATAACATGGTTGGGGGGTGGTATTAGTGGTTAAGGTGTTTACTTCACAGACACAAGGAACATGGTTTGATTCTCATGTTTGGAAGGGAAATTGTCTAGGCTTTAAATGAAGTACAAGGGCAGCTAACCTACTACTTACTTATGACTGCCTGCATGGGATGGACAATCCACAGGTCCTCCTAAGCTTCTTTCTTTCTTGTTAACTTGGCTTGTGGGCTGGACCACAACCCAAACAATCTAGGAAGTAATGTTTGCTTTAATATTGAACCATAAATAGTAGTTGGAACACAAGACTGAGAAGTATCATACTGTCAAGTTTACATAATAATACAATAGTGAATTTTGTTTGACTTTATACTAGCAATTGGTAGAATGGAAATTATGAATGAATAGTGCTTAGTAAGTAAAGTAAAAGGACATATCAGGATGCACCTATATTAATATTTTCAACTTAAGGTTGAAATCATGTTCAATATATGCAAAGTGCAGCAAGTTTGTAAACATTGACTGAAGAAGCGGTTACTTCAGTTGGGGAGTGCATGCATTCATTTATGCTGCCTTGGGGTGCACAGTCAGCTGGTAACAAAACAGGAATACTTCACTTATCAGCTAAGTGGTGCAGAAACTTATTTTTAAATTAGTTAAAATTACTGAGATCCATCCAAGCCAACATATGGGTCCTCAGGCTCCTGCTCAGATCTGATCCAGAAGATGAAATGCTCCCGCCTTGAGCACTTCTCCAAACTTTTACCCACAATACACTGCTCCTCCCTGACTAGCACAGATCTTGTTCGCTACCTCTTAAGTAGCAACGCTGGTCTTGGCAGATAACTGCTCTGCCTCTTATTTGTTAATTAAAATCAGTAGAGAGTAGCTATTTGTGGCCCTTTGATCTGAGTTGTATAGCTTAGCTTAATCAGGATCACAGGAGATTACTAGGCTAATGGCTCTGGGACCCTTACAAGCCTAGCCAAGAGTTTATCCCCAAAAAAAGAATCCTCAGTCAGCACTTGTCACCCCTGTCAATGAGGGACACAGGACAAATTTGTGGTTACTCATCCACTCATCAAGGTTGTGCTTGAAGAGGGTCAGTGACATAATTTGTTTGACATGTATGAGGAGTCTATTCCAGAGACAGGGCAGCCTATGAGAGACAAACCTGTCTCTCCAGCAGGTTTTGTTAATGTCACATATTAGATTTAAGCCTTCTGATCGGGTACTACGCAAGGAGTTAGACTTACAGATATGGATCATCTTTAGTAGAGCAGATTCTGAGAATGCCTTGTAGGCGAGACACCGATCACCTCTAAGCAATCTGTATGATACAGAGTAGAGTGATAGTGATTTCAGCCTGCCCACATAGGACAGGTGCTGGAGGCCATGGATTCTCTTTGTGAGGTATTTCTGTGGCCTTTCCAGTTGGTGCAGGTGTTTGGATAGGTTCATACCAAATGGGGCACTGTACTCAATTATTGGCCTAATGATGGAGGAGTACAGAGAGGTAATAACCTCATTTTTTCTGGATGCAATCCCTTTACTTATGAGATGAACTGAGTAAAATGCTTTTCTGGCCACTGCCGCTACATGATGGTCAAATGTGAGACTGTTGTCAACTTGTGTATCCAGGTCTCTCACCACAGGTTGTGTGCTTAGGAGGTTGCCATTAATGTGGTAATCAGTAGGAGCCATATTTTTGATGAATGGTATGATAATACATTTTTTGCATTTAACTTAAGACCATGACTTTGGCACCAGTCATTTGTTGCTGTGAGACCCTCTTGAAGTATGTTAACTTCATTTGGGGAGTCAATAACAGCACCCAACTTACAGTCATCCACAAACTTGGTCAGCCACAGGCATTTTGTCTGCCTGGACCACTGAGAAGTAGATGGCAAACAACAGGGGTCACAGAACAGATCCCTGCAGGACACCACTAGTGACAGATCTGCTGTCAGAGGTGGTGACACCTATTTTGACCTTGTGGGTCCTATCAGTGAGCCAGTTGGCCACCCATCTGATGAGATAGGGATTTACACCAAGTTGTGTTAGCTTTTTGATGATGCCCAAGTGGGGGATTATGTCATAGGCTTTGGCCAAGTCAAGGTAAGCTGTATGTATTGACTTTCCCTCATCCAGAGCCTTGGTGACAGCCTCAGAAAAAGTCCACCAGGTTCAACAGGCAAGATCTGCCCTTGATGAATCGAACTGGGTAGGGTCAAGTGCTTGGAAATTGCCTATGTCCTTGTTTTTGAGGTCCATAATAATAATACGCTCCATGACCTTACAGATCAGGCATGGCAAGCTAATGGGGGCAATAGTTTCCAGGGTTAGTACTGGCACCACCTTTGTGCAAAAGGATGACAATGGCAGTTCTCCACTCTGCTGGAATGAAGCCTGTACTTAGGCTATGGTTGAATAGGGTGCTCAATGGCGTGGCTAGTTCTTGCTGGAGAAGTTGCAGAATACAGCTTGGGATACTATCAGGTCCCATGGAAGCTGTGTTCTTTGCCTTGGATATGGCCTTTAACACTTGCTCTATGGAGATGTGAGGTAATTATAGTTAAAATAGTGAATTTTGACCTTTTTCTTAGGTATTTGAAATTTTATTTCAGCTCTTCCATTTGTATCTTTGGTGTCATTTTGTCAACTGTTTTTCTGGTGTATCTTCTATAGCTGAGAATATAGTCAATGCTATTATCTGTAGTTAATCATGCACTTTTCTTATACTTAGCATTAATCTTGTAGATTTGCTATGTGTGCTTCTGCATCTATTTATTAGGAGTTAAGATAGAGTTGCCTTCTTTTAGATTAAATAAATCCAAAAACAAGCTGGAAGGAAGCACACAAGGTCACAACAAAACGCCAGAGTTTAATGTCACAGAAATTAATGCTGACAACACTCCACATATGTTTCTGTTCAGAGCTGAAGGATTGGGTGGATGGCTCCCCTGGTGCTGTCAGAGACATCTGTCTTTGAGACCTTTGCTCCATTCCCTATCTTTGTGCTGACCACTCAGTTGGATCACAGGATCCCACCCAGGTTGTTGTCACACTCTTCATTTGGAGATTTGGATTCGAACACTGCTGTGGTTTCTTCAGCTCACACGGAGGTTGTATCAGCTTTCTGAGCACTGGGGGGATCATTTCATTGCCATGGTGGATCCACAGGTTACTGCAACTAGGGTTCCACCCCATGAGCCTGACTCATTGGGTTTGGCTTCGCAACAGGCATTATCCAAGCAGATTTGTTCAACAGAACCCAAACTTCCTATGTTAGCACAGTGACAGTCCTCGGAACACTCAGGAGCCTCATCCCCTGAACCACCTAAGAACAGGAATTGCAAGAAGCATCTGGACTCACCAAATGAGTCTATCACTTTAGATTCTGATTTGGATGTTGGAGAGGGCTTCTCATAATCCCCTCCTGAGGATGTTTTCTTTGGAGAGATCCCAGAGCTCATGGGACAGAGGAGATCTTGACCAACTGAACTTCCCCTTTCAGGATGAAGCAGTATTGTTTGAGGCATACAGAGAGCTCCCTTCTACTTCCTATGTGGTCCCTCCCATTGACAAGTTGATGGAGTTATCAGTGAGGAAATCATGACAGGAACCTGTCACATGTGACTTATTCCCAAGGAAGCTCAATAAGATAGTACACACTGCTAAGCACAAGCCCTTCTGGACAAATACTCAATTATAATTGCAGTAGCCACCAAGAGAGTTGTCTGAGGACTCTTATCTATCCATCAACCCAACAAGGAGTCTTAGGTGATGGGTAGACTTGGGAAGCAGTCATATGCTTCTGGCTTTTTGCTATCTGGGCCATGAACTATGCTGCTTATATAACAAGGTTCCAGAGGGATCTCACTCAGCAAGCTTTATCCAGTCTGAAGAACCCCATAATGCCAAAGTCACAGAAGTAACTTCAAGCCACTCTATCAACAGTGTCCAATATCACCAACCTGTCCATGTACCTGTTACATAACTTAGTGGATGGGTTGATGAGAGCAGTTAGAGTGGGCATCACCACAAGGTGCCATGCGAGGTTGCAGCTGCATGGTTTTGCAGGCAACTTTAAAGCATCCTTGACACTCTAAAGATGGCTGCACACTGATCATGAGCAGAACTTCAGCTCTCAAGTGTGAAAACAGAAACTGAGATAAAGGAGTGCCATTGATTTTTTTCTTTTTGGTAAAATTCAATTACAAGCTAGGAAATGCACTGCTTAGATGCAAGTAGAGAAGAAATTTGGGAAACCTGAAAGAAAATTAACTACAAAAGGTGAAGAGAAAACATTGTCTGGGAAGGACTCTGCAGCTGTTCAACAAAAAGCAGTTCAAACTTCAGCTTTGGTTCAAGAGATGGTTTCCAGTAATTTAGGCAAAAAAATAAATCCAGTGTACTCAAAGTTGATTAAAATAAATTAAACTTTGAAGGAATATATCAATTCAAACAAAAGAAAGGCTGGAAAATAGAAGAAGCTTTAACTAGCCATTCAGATGAACTGATAGAACTGCACAAATTAGAGGGTGACATGAATTAAAAGCTGGCTGAAAATGAGGTTTCTCAAGAAGAACTGTTTAATAGCAGAGTTAGAAGTATGCAAAGAAAAAAAAACAAAGATTTTCTGCTGTATCAGGAAAACTAGAAGGAATAGACTATATTCATTTTTATGAAAGCACAAATAAGCAACTGGACTGGTTGGACAGAATTTGTTAATTGAAAGGGCACATCAGATGTATGTACAGAAAACAGCATCATATGTACAAGATAGTTTTGATTTTTTTGAGGAAAATTAAAAATATTGAGTGGGAAAATAGAAATGGTTTGGATTGTGTTAGACATTAAAAGTCTTTACACACCGATTAAACATAATGATGGGGTATTTTAAATTTGAGGGAGTATTTCAGTGACTGATATAGTGTTAAAGAGATTACAGTATACACATACTTTTTAGTTGTAAGAAATATAGGTTTTACAGTATAACAAAAAAGACCAGACCAAAGCAAGTTTAATGTTCGTATGCTGTGATCTTGGTCTGCTGGGGTGGGGGTGGGGTGCAAAAGTGCACTGATTGTCTTATATATAGAAATAGGATATTTTCTCTTTTTATTTTACAAGGGTGAATGTCTAGATTGCTACCCTTGGCTTAAGCTGTAAACAGGTGTTTTTGTAAGCATGTTGGTTTTAAAAATAAGACACAATGATGAAAGCTATGAAAATACTGAGCTTCTTACAACTGCAAAGATATTAGCTTGTTGTTTTTTCACTGGCAGATATTCAGAGGATTTAAAAATATCTGCAGCTGAGGGCAGTTGTGCATTTTTTTCTGATTGAAATTTACAAAGACTCATTGCTGAGTACATCTCCATGGAGACACGCTGTCTGCAGGTGCAAGTAGTTGATCTTCAGAATTCTGAGTATTCTTTGCTGAGGGAAATGCAAAATGTAAAGGTACAATGGCAAGAATTTCAGTGTAAAAATTAAGTTTGAAATTATGGGAAGTGAATGCCAGGTAACAACTTCCCTAGCAGCCTTAATACTGTAATGCAGTTAATAGAACAATATGCAATTTAGTTTTACTTAAAGGTAATCAGTGCACTTTTTCTTGGGGCTAAGAGTTAATCTTTTCTGAATGCATACAGGGTTTTTTTTATATCTGGCAAGGGAAGAGAGATAAGAAAAGAACAGAGAGTAATCAGTGTAAGTGGGAACACAGACTGTAGCTTGTGCTTTAGCATGAGTAACCTTACTTTTAGGTTAGATAATACCTGTAGGTGCAGCCATCAATTTAGGGCAATTTTTCCCTTCTGGAGGGTTAAACTTCATGTTTTGATGAACATAGTTTTGAGTGTTTGTGCCAAGTTAATAGGGGATGGGGTGTTTTGTGTTTAGTTTTTTGCTTTTGTTTTTTGAGGGCATTTCATTATAACAAAATGTCTTGAAAAATGTGACATAGGTTCAAATGGAGATGAAAAGAAACAACTGCACAGATCATCAATCTGCCAAACATTAGGACATGTATGTAACACAAAAGATGGAAATGCACATTCAAAAAAAACTGTCACGTATAATAGGTAGGAACAATAGCTTTTTTATCACGATGGCTATGCTGTTCATATTATCTTGAAATGTGAATAGCCTTACAGGTATAGATAAAAAGGAAAAAAGTATTGAATTATATTAAGAAATACAGAGTTCAAGTAGCAATGCTGCAAGAGAGACATTTGGAAAGAAATGAGAATGTGAACTTGACAAAGAGGTTTTCAGAATGGATACTCAGCAGAATATCATGGAGAGAGAAAAAGTGGAGTAATTATACTAATTGCTAGTGGGGCTCAAATAGTGATAGATGAGGTAAAAAAGACAAAAATGGAAGATTTATGGTAGTAAGGGGCTATTATTGAGGGCAGGGGATTACAATGACATATATTTATGTGCCACCAAAACTTGCTATTATGGAGCTTAAGAAAATTTTGGGAGAAATAATCAGTTTTCAGCAGGGGATATTATTTATGGGTGGAACTGTAATTTGATTTGCAATAGTGAGGATGGGTTGGGTGACCTAGAAGGAACAATATAACAAAAGAGAATAGATTTCTGATGAAAGTTATGAAAATATTTGGTATGGAAAATGTGAATTCAGTAGTAGAAACCTGGAGAGAATTTACATATTATTCCTCAAGGTACAATAACTGGGCTAGATGAAACACTTCCAATAACTATTTCTGATTATGCACTAATAAAAACTAAGATAAAAATGTGGGATAATGAAGTAAAAAGAGGACACTGGTGCTTCCCACCTACCCATTAAAAGGAGGAATTTAAGGAATAGGTAGTGGAAATTATTTGAGTTATTAGGAAAGATAGAAGTATCTTCATATGTTATACTTAGTGACTGGGATAAAATGAAAATGGAGTTTAAAAATAGGGTTGAAATAAAATAGAAGCGATATTGTTAAGGAATAAAAATTACTTGGGCTGACAAAAGTTAAGGTACTACAGAATAAGGGGAATCTTACAGATCAAGAGGAGGAGCAAATGCAGAATGCTAATGCAAAAATAAGTGAGTATCTGTATAATATGCATATGTTTAGAAAGATTGCAGTTCTGCAACTATTACTTGACAACTCTGGAGCATAAAATATTTTAGCATAATGACTTGGGCAACAGAACGTTGAAAGGGTTGTTGCCAAACTTTAGGTAATCTATAACAAGAAAAATAACCAGAGATCCTAAAGAGGTTTTAGAGATATTATGAAATTTTATGAAAATTTGTATAAAGCAGAGAAATGTGGAAATGAAGAAAGAGTACGAATGGAAATATTTATAGAAAACTTAATTATGCCAAGGTTAGAGGTAGATGAGGCTCAACAACTAACAGTTAAGATAGGATGTGATGAGATAAAAACAGCAATGTATAATCAATCTTCAGGAAAGTCTCCAGGAACAGATGGTATTCCTGTGGAAGTTTGAAAGTTTGGAGGGAAGGAAGTGATAAAGATCTAGAAGATTTTGTTTAACAGTATTTTAAAAGGAGGAGAAGTGCCAATATCTTGGAAGAAAGCTGTGGTGCCTATGTTACATAAGGATGGCAAAGACTGTTCATGCCCAGCTTCATATAAGATATTTCAATTTGAAACCATGACTATAAAGTGTTTATGTTTATATTAGCTAAAAAATGGCAAAGGCATTGCCCAAATTGAGATACGGATCAGTGTGGTTTTATGGAGTGGAGGCGAATATCTGACAACATTAATAGAACAATGATGATCCAGAGGGAAGCAGAGTGTAAGAAAATACATCTGTTGTTGGTGGGTCTTGATGCACAGAAACCATTTGACAGAATAAGCTGAGGTTTTATGAGTAGGGCATTGGAAACATTTGCATTCCCTGATAGTATAAGGTTAATTAGAAGGATATATGATGGATCAGAGGCAAGAATTAAAGTGGGAGGTTTCCTCTCAGATAAGCTGTGTTTGAACAGAGGAACCAGGCAGAAGTACCCTCTTTTCCCTTTGTTATTTGATTTACATTTAGAGCAACTGGCAAGGAAAATAAGGGACTCAAAAATACAAGGATATAATTGGTATGGTAATCAAGAAAACTTGTCTTTATTTGCAGATGATATTATCTTTTACCTGATAAATCCAGAAAAGGACATCTCAGTGTTGTGGGACATTCTGAGACAATTTCAAGTCTTTTTGGGATATAAAATTAATGAAGATAAAACAAAGGATATAGCTGTAAATTATATACATACACACAAATTGGTTCAGCAATACCCATATTTATGGGAACATGATAAGATGACGTATTTAAGAGTATGGATTCAAAACAAGCTTCTGTTATGCAGCTAAGGATATGTGAGAAGAGACTAAACAAAAGATAATATAAAATGAGACTCTGGAAACTTTTATTTATGGATACGGATAGTAAGATACAAGCAGCAAAATATTTTTAGTACCTTTAGGCTTGTATACGGGACAGGCATACGTTTATCAACCCAAAGAGATGTTGTGGACAATAATTAATAAAGAATTGAAGGAATTTATCTGGGAGTGAAACAGGCCAGGAGTTAAGTGGGATAAGTTGATCCTTCCAATACATCAAGGCAGTTTAGGTTTACCTAATTTGAAAGGATATTTTAGAGCTACACAGTTAAGGCTTGTATACATAACGCAAGCAGAAGTTTATAATTCAAAGTGGAAAGGGATGATGATGAAGTGGGGGGGGGGAGTTCAAGAAATACAGAGATTAGGATTTTGGATGCTGATCCTTAAGGAGAATAATAACCATACAGAATATTGCAATCCTAAAGTAGCAGAAAGTATTCTAAAAACTAAGCCAATATGAGAAGAGAAAGGAGATTTTACCAATAAGGATGACTGCAAGTAGTGGTACGGTAAATAGGCAAGGGGGAGAAACCTGGCAAAGGAACCAAGATGTTGGGAGTAAATAACACAGGCAGGAAAGGTAACAGAGTGGGATGAGGCCAAGAAGACAACTGGATTGCAAGCTTGAGACTGCCTCCCCTACCAGGGCTTGATATCAAGAGTACAGGCAAAGAGGAAGGGGTAGGGGAAATTTAATTAAAATACCTGCTTTGGTAGAGTTTTTAGTTGAATCGAGAACATAAGCAGCTTTTAAAAAGGGATAATTAGTTAGTTGGGCATATAAAATATTGCATGGTAACTATAAGACTCAGTCAGATGAGGTTAGAAAACATTGGGAAGAAACTGGAAAAGCAGTTTACATGAAAACAATGGGAAGGCATATGTATGGCTCCAAAGTATGTAACCAAGTCCAGAAGGTTTAGGATCTTTGCTTGGAAGTGTTTTCATAGGTACATTTATACCCCAAGCACACTTCCAAGAATTTTTCCTCAGGTGGATAGCAAATGTTGGAAGTGTGATGAAGAGGAAACAGGTAACTGGGAACATATGTTTTGTCAGTGTAAAGAGTTATCAGATTTTAAAAATGTCCTACAGAGTTCTCTATCAGAAATATTTAGTGAGAAAATGTCTGTAAGTAAGGAAATAATTATTTTGAGCTTGGATACAGGATCTGAATTGCCCAGACATAGTAAGGCCTTATTAAGTTTAATTGTGTTGGCTGCCAAGAAAAGCAATTGCTACAAAACGTAAATCAAAGTCTACATCAACTGTATTATAGGTAATTAATATTATAAAAAGATAAAAGAATTGGAAGAGGGATATGTAGAAAATGGAAAGATCAAATTACATAGTAGTAAATGGAAATTGTGGGAACAATACATGTATAATAATGTTCAGGAGAAGGAGGAGTGAGGTTTAAGCAAAGGCAGGGATTCAGCTATTTTTTTGTAGTATTGCACTGATGTTAGTAGCAAAGAAAATATATGTGATGTATATTGTATTTAAATGGAAACATTTTGAAATGGTTTGTTTTTTTCTGTTAATGTATGTTTGCCTATGTCTTGCGTGATAATTTAATAAAGGTGTTAAAAAAACCTTTAAAGCATCTTTCATAAACACCCACTTTGAAAGGACCACCTTATTTGGTTCCACGGTGCAAGAATGGATGCAGAAGAATGAGCAGGATGGCAACACACCCCAGCACACCTTTAACAGCAACAAAAACGTCCTCATTTACTCTGGTTTTGTAAGTCTTGGCATCAGTATGACTCTTCCTCTGACAGAGTTGGCCAAGGCAGAGGAGGCCACTTCAATGGACAAAGGCCCAGGGGCCAGGGAAGTCTGCAGAACAAGGGATTCCATGGACCCTTCTCTAACAGATGCTTTTCAAATCCCTGAAGGTTTGCCAGCTACTTCACTCTTGAGGCAGTCAAGGGATGCATATCCAAAGAATCCACTCATGTTCATCATCACATAAACAAATAGGTAACAGGGATGATATCTAGAGATTAGTGAATTACATTTTTGGAGTTTTGCCCATCCCCTGAATCCCATTGCTGGATGTCTCACCCAACCAGGCAAAGGACACTATGGAAGAGGTTTTCTGTTCTGCAAAAAAAGAGCCATCCAGGAGGTCACACAAGACCAGCTTGAGTCAGGATTTTACATGTATTTATTTTGGTTCCAACAAAAATGAAGAATCTATGCTCCATTTTGGACCTGAGTTTCCTAAACAATTATGTTAAAAAGACCCACTTTTGAATGGTCTCATTGCAGTCAATTATTTTGTGTGTTCAGAAGAATGAATGGATGTGTTCTATAGATCTCCAGGATGCCTGCTTTCACACAAAAATAGAGAAGCACAGGAGATTCCTGTGCTTTCGGTTAGAAACCAGTCACTTCCAGTTCAGAGCCCTGCAATTCAGTCTCACCTCAGCACCCAGGGTGTTCATAAAATGCATTGCAGTAGAAGCAGCTCATCTACTTCTTCAGGAATTCAAAATTTTCCATGGCTGCCTTTTCCAAAGAGTCTTTTCTTCAAACAAAGGATTATCTACCTCACATTTGTGCTTCCTTGGATATCTCAGTAAACCTGTGAAAATCAAACTTGATGCCCACTCAACATCTAGTCTTTCTTGGCTGTCATTTGGACACAACCATAACTCTGATCTCTCTCTTCCACCAGACAGAATCACATAATTGAAAGCTACAGTACAAAATCTTCTGGAATTTCATTGTCCCACAGTATGGTCTATCTTGAGAGTTTTGTGGCTAATGGCATCATAGAGTTTGATGGTGCAATTTTCTCATTGCCATATGCAAATCCTGAAATTGTTACTCCAGTCTCAGTGGTCTCACAAGTATGATTCCCTGTAACATGTCATCAGGATAACTTATTCATGCAGAACTCATCTAAAGTTGTAGCTGTATTATCCTTTGATAGCTGTGCACAGTCCCTTCCAAGTTCCACCTCCAGTAACAATTGTAACCATGAATGCATCCTCCCTTGGGTGGGTAGGAGGTTCATTATGAGGGGAGAGTGACCCAAGGTTTTTAGTTAGAATCAGAGATTTGTCTTCACATAAATTTCCTAGAGATGAGGGTTGTTCTCCTTGTGTTGAAAGAGCTTCAGGGCTGGCTCCCTCTAGGAGTGATAAACATTTGACAGACAATATGACAGTAGTCAGGTTCATAAGCAAGCAAGGGGAACAGCTGTGAAGCCATGAGGGTATGGCAATGAGCTATCACCTATCACCACTTTTTGACTGAAACACATATCCCTGAAATGATCAACGATCTTGTGGACAAGCTCAGACAGAATCTTCTGTTGCCTCATGAGTAGTCCCTGAACCCAATAATAGCAAAGGAGATTTTCAGTCACTAGGGCAAACCATACTGTGATCAATTTGATACCTCACAGAGCACCAAATGCAGCAAGTATTTTGCCATTCTCCCTCATCAGGGACAGAACCCTAGGGGTGCTCTGTCTAATTGTTGGCCTCCAGGGTTACTTTACACATATCCCCTAATTCCAATCATGTCTAGGTTCATACAGAAAGCCATTCAGTGTTGGGCCACAATCATCCTCATTGTTCAGTTTTGGCCCAGAGAGAGATATGTTATTCCCTCCTAAAACCTTACCCAAAGGAACCCCCTTGGTTCTTCAGTCTCCTCCTGGATGTCATAACTTACCCATCAGGGGAATCTCACCTGGACATTCCCAACCTAAAATTAATTGCATGGTTTGTCCAGTTCCAATGATGGCAAAAGACAAATCACTTCCTGTTGCTGTAGTACACATCCTTACAGCTTCCCAAAAATCATCTACATGTAAGGCGTATCGCAGTAAGTGAAAAAGATTTGCCATTAGGGTGGAATCCCACATCACAGAACCCTTTCTTGGTCCCCATGAGGGATGTACTACTTTTCTTATCTAAGATGTTTTCATCTGGGTCCAACTTCTCCACTATCGAGGTACAGTTGGCAGCTATTTCCTCTTTCCACACTGATTTTCAAGACTCTTCTTTGGCTTGTCATAAGTTATATAAAGCCTTTTTCAAAGGCACTTTCCATTTGAGGCCTCCCATAAAGGATTCAGGTCCTCCTTTGGATTTAAATTTTGTATTGGAAGTACTGTCCAAACATCCATTTGAGCTAGCCCCATCTGCAGAATTAAAATTCCTGTCCTGGAAGAGTATACTTTTAGGAGGTGTCACTTTGGCCAGAAGAATTTCAGAGCTGCATGCCTTATCTTCTGTTCCTCCTTAAATTGTATTCCTTAAGGACAGGTTTACCCTGAGAACCAAACCATCTTTTCTTCCAAAAGTGGCTTCTGAGACAAATTTTTCACAACCCATAGATCTTTCACAGGTTTTCCCCAAGTTCCAAAAACAAAGGAGAATGCATTTTACACACAGTGGAGGGACATAGTCAACTTTGTTTCTACATTCACAGGGACAGTGTCCTTTGGTAAGGATGAGCAACTGTTTTGCATCCTTTGCACAAAACAACTTAGACAAGAAGGTATCAAAGATTTCATTGTCTAGATGTCTGCTGGACTGAATTTCATTCATATAGACTTTTCAAAATAAGTCTTTGCCCTATAAGCTTAAAGTTCATTCCACTAGAGCCTTGGCAACTTCTACAGCCTTTTTCATGTCTCTGTCCTTAGATGAAATTTGTCAGTCCATTACTTGGTCTTCAATGCATACCTTTGTCAAGCACTACTACAAATTAGACTTTATTTCCAGAGCCAACACTTCCTATGAGGCTTCTGTCCTTATGGGTCTCCCATCTTAAGGCCACCAAGGAATCAAGTAGCAGGGGATTTTGACTCTTATGTCAGATCAGACAGATTAGATGAATAGGATACGAAAGTTATTTACTTACTATAATGATAGCTCCTTGCATACCAGTCAGTCCAATATGACAACCTGCCCTCCTTCCCCTGCCAATGTGCAGGATCCCTAGGGTCTTCTTCCTGAATCAAAGTCAGTACAAATGCACTTAGGTTTGAGCACCAAACTTGATCTGAGTTAGTTATGGAGGAGCAGGCATTATGGGTGAATGTTTAGGGAAGGGCTGAAGGCTGGAGCACTGAATCAGCTGAATCTTGTCCAAGCAGGAGCTCATGAATCCATGTGTCATATCGGATGGACAGGTATGAAGAATCTGTCATCATATCTCTCAACTGTATGGATTTTCACAGAGTGTCTAGACTTTTGACTCATATTTTTGGTCCGTTTTTCATAACATTGTGGTTTTCTGGCAAATTAGTGACAAATC
Source organism: Protopterus annectens (assembly GCF_019279795.1). Taxonomy (NCBI): domain Eukaryota; kingdom Metazoa; phylum Chordata; order Ceratodontiformes; family Protopteridae; genus Protopterus; species Protopterus annectens. The sequence goes on along the minus strand of NC_056738.1, from coordinate 23,322,565 downwards.
ATTAAAGACTGAAGTTAGAAAATAATGACAGACATTTGAGTTTCAGACTTCATACCCTTCAGGAAATTCATGATAATGCAAAACATGTTATTCTATCAACTTTCTATGCTTGTAAGAGTAATATTTAAAAATTGACCCTATTTTGGGGCCTTTGTCCCACTTTTATTTATGTGTTTCCAGATTTCTTGATCTAAGAGATTGAGAGGTATGTCTGTCGTTAAGATAAGTATATAACTCATTTTCAGACCTTCTCAGATAATGCATTTCAGGCTGCAAGTGCTACCCTTGAAAATGATTTTTCCTCATATAATTTTTTGTAGGATTGTCTTAATGTTATAACATTGTCTGAATTTGATCACAGAGAATAATTTGATTCTGTATGCTTTAGATTTGTACCCAGTGGTGGACAGTAAAAGCAGTTCAGCAACTATTCGTGTCTTTGTGATGACTGAAGAAGCTTTTAACTTTGTTCTTACGCTGCTGCTTTGCATTAACATTAAAGTTGCAGTTTTGCTTCATGGTGTATCCTTATTATCATTTATTTATTTCTGTCTAAGAAGATAACTGGATAACCAAAGGTTCATATTATGAAATGGTGTCCGAACAGAGATATTTATTTTCAGAATGAAGTACCATAAGTATCATTTTAGCCTAGGAAATTATGCTAACAAGTTGGGAGAATGCCACCAAGTACAAAGTAAGCCATTTTGTATTGAGAATTTGTAGTTGCCACCCTTCTGTCTGATGCTCATCAGCCCTCTGTGGCAAATAAGAGCCCATTCCTTCCTTCACAGGGGCGACTGTCATTATTGGCCCATTCATTCCACCATGTGGAGGAGAGCCAATCACAAGGTCATCATACAGGGCAGACTGTAGGGTCTCCTTCCAGCCCCTAGTGTTTATAACATCCCCTTGGCAGCTTGTGAGAAATGCTAATGCTATCAGTCTATGGGAGGAGGAACACATGACCTTCCCTGCATGACTGCCCCAGACCTTCATGGCAGTGCTGTAGCAGCATGTCACTCTGACTTACATTACATGGACTGCACCACCTAGAGCACTCACTTCATGTTGTTTAAGCAGTAAGCCAAACCACCTCCCTCCACAAAATGGGTAAACCATGTGCCGTTTCACTCCCATTCTCCTGACCTGATCTGTCCCGCTCCTGCATCCAGAGAATTAGTAGTTTTGTCTTCTAAAATATTTTTAACCAAATTTCAACGACTAACCCCCAGCAATCTGATTTTTTATTAAATATGATGTAATGTAATGTACCTGAGCCATTTGATTCCACAAACCCATTTGCTAACCCATCGTGCAGACAAAAGTTTCCACATTTCAGAATAACAGAAAAGTTAGATAAAGAAACCAAAGAAATAAGAAATCCAGATAAGCACTTTGTTGCATGCCATGGGCAAGGAAGTGGAGTCCATATACAATTCATTTTCATTTTCTGAGGGCCAGTGTTACATATGACTAAGTGATCAGTAAGCTCAATGAACATTCTGTGACAAAACTAAATCGGCATGAAACAGTATCTGTCTATAGAGGGTCTATATTATCTAATCGAAGTGGCATTACAGTGAATGCCTCTTCATCAACCCTTAAACAGCAAAGTGGCAGTCATGCGAATGGCCAAATCAGCGATTTTTTTTCCTAGGGGAAAGAAACGCTTGGCCATCAGCGTGAATTAAGCCCTTCCCCCACTGTAGTGTGTTCTTGGAGTTGGTATATTTAGTGAGGGGGCAAAGCCCTCCACATTGGGGGGTGTGGGTGGTGAAGCCCCCCCCCCCACTTTGAGGTGTTCTTAGTGATGTTTCATTTCTGGGCGGATCAGTGATTTTTTTCCCTAGGAAAAAAATCACTGATTTGGCCGTTCGGGTAATTGATGGTTCAATGTTTAGGGTTGATGAAGAGGCATTTGCTGTAATGCCTCTTCGATTAGATAATATAGACCCATATACAGATGTGTTTGAACTAAAAATGACCATTGAAGCTTTCATAAGGCACTACTATGAACTTGCTGAAAATTATGGGTTTGATAAAATGAAAGATAAACTGATTAGAGACAGATGAACTGGTTGCCACTAAAGTGTCTCAAAAGTTACAATTAAAAGTGATTTTTTCTTTGTAAAAGTCAGCAGAAATTGTTAGAGAGGCTGAATTAGTAAAGAAACAAACATACTAGCATGAATATGACAGATGATGTTTACAAAGTACAGTGCAGAAAAAATAAAATTAAAAAGACATAACACTAGTCAGTATAACAGTGTGCACAAGAACCATTGTAAGCTTGTCAAATGTATGAGGTGTAACAATTATCATACGACGCCAAAGCAGTGTGCAACACATTGCAGAAGATGTAAGAAATATAATAAGATGAGAAATGTTGCTGTCATTTGTAAAACTAATCTGATTAAAGAAGTGGCTGCTGAAAATAAAACTGAAGAATGTACTGAAAGCATTTTTCCTGGGTTTAGTAATTCCTGTGACAAACACTTAATCTGACTTGGAAATAAAACTCCCTCATGGAAATCCAGTGAGATTTAAGAATTTTGACCAAAGGGTCAGGTGGAGGTGTTATGACAGGGATTAAAGATAGTTATGAAACTTTTGATTATTACATGTTCAATGATAACACCAATACTATAGATTATGTAACCATGACAATAAAGACAATAGCAATTGTGGGGGTATATAGACCACCAAAGTCAAGTGCTGATGACCTAGATGAATTGATACATTTCTTACATGAAACACAAGGGGCAAGAATAACAGTGGCTGAGGACTTAAATTTACCAAAAACACTCTAGACTAATGTTGATTCAACAACATTATTAAGGAAGTTATTAACAATAATATGTTCAGGAACAATTTCTTCACATGGTAAAAAAGCCAGCCAGGGAACGGAACATACCAGACATTGTTTGTTTCCTTAAAGACATTACTGTTAGTTCATATCAGGTTTTACCACTGGTAATGTGAAGTGATCATTGGCTATACAGATTAATTTGTTGCTAGATAATTTTGCCAAACTGAAAACATTTGAAATATTCTAGCAAACTTTTGAAATGAATATGTTATGATGCTCAGCTACAGAATATATATAGTTTGTGAGTCTAGATAGAAATATACATATGCAGCTTTATTTTCATTTAATGCACTTTACTGACTATGATTCTAAATTAGAAGGGGGAGTAATTATTCATTCAAGTGGCAAAAAACAACCCCATTCAAGTTAACTATATATAATTTTTATTTTATTTATATAATTTATATAATGACAACTCAGTAAAGATCAGTGCTATAACTGGCTCATTTAGTTCCCAGTGCTGGTCCCAATCTGATTGCCTGCCCCCTCATATCATCAGCTGAAGAGCAAAAAAAAGGTCCTCTTCACAAGTGTGGTGCTTCAGGCTACATCCACTCCCCATCTCCACCTCCACAAATCTGCAGCCAAGGAGGATGTCTACTTTTAAACTGTAGCAAATAACATACACAGGAAGGGGTGAAGTGCATTTCTGTCTTAGCATTCAGAAATGCCATTATGGAAAAGAATGCAGGAGCTAGACTTGCCAATTACACCCCCAAACACCATGCATCTTGGGCGCCTGTCTCCTTTATCCCATCCTTATTATGCATCTGTTAAGGACAGATTCTAGATCAGCACTGTGTTGTGCATCCTAAGCATAACTCATAGGCTCCCTACCCAATGGGGACACAGTATAATGAAAAATGCCAGATTGTGACAGTGAATGCCTAAGGACTATATTCTGCATCCCGAGCAGAAGTGATATACAACTTTGTTGTAAGGAGGATTAGTGATTGTTTTGTGGTAAATAACCCTATTTATTCTGTTCAGCACCCCATATCTCTCCCTAACATTTATCTCTGTTGTATTAGCACTTGGTGTTTATTCTGTGGTATGAACTAAAGCTGCAGTGTTCTGTGTCTAGCAGCTGTTCTGCAGTATGTGTGGACACGTAACTTGTGTAGTAGTAAGAGTTGTAACTCTTAAAAAGTAGCTATGCAATATTATCATTACAAGAGACCACAAAGATCATAACTAATGCTGAAGCAATAAAAACAATTTTGCCATAATAGAATTTAAACTATCCCAGCCTCCAGCACACAAGGCAACACCTACTTTCTCTCCACTCACACATAGTGCAGATCCACAGAGCTCATCCAAGAGCCACCAAGAAAGCATTGTTAAGCCCACAAAGTTCACTGTTTGCTTCCACAAAAGAAATGTTTTAGTCATAGATGACTCTATAGTTATGTATATAGACTACATGCCTACTAGGCTGGACAAGAACTGGGTGACTGTAAGCTGCTTTTCTGATGGGAAGATCTGTATTGGTCACAAAGGCCTAAGATCCCTTAAACCAGACAGATATGACTACGACCTAGAAGTAGCCCATGTGGAAGAGAATGACCTAAGGTACTCCATCCAATGGGACATGCAGAAAGACATGCTGGAGTTTGTTGTGCATGTGTTAGAGGCAAGAAAGGAGCAGCTTACTATCATGTTACTGATGACTGCAATAACGATTTCTACAACTCTGAGACAATTGCACCAAATATTGAAAGTGCCAGGACCTGCAATATCAATCTCCCAGACTTAACACCTTCCAGGACCCATTTTTAACACTCTTTTATGGGTCTGCAGAGTAGGGAGTTTCAATATTCATTGTGTGTTTTTTTTTTTTTTTTGCTTTGTGGGTGTCCACAGCTTAAAGTTTTAGTGTGATCATCTTGGGGTTGTGGAAATCTCTGTTGTGGTTATTGGTAGCATGATAGTAAACCATAAGACACTGGTCTTAAGTAGTATCTTACCTTCTTCAAGAATGACGCTTAGATACCAAGACAAGATAATAACCTTTAACAGTTAGCTAAGTAGTTGAAGTCATTCTTAGTGGATAAGAGGAGAGATAAGACTTCCTGATATGCCATGGATGGCCTACACCTCTCATACCAGATTTTCTACATACTGGCTAAAGCCTTTGCTTTCCCTATAGTGCCTTTTTTAGGTAGAGTTCCCTACTTCCCTACTGCACTGTCCAACATAATAAACTCAAACTCAAATTCAAGCAACTACTCAATGCTAGGAGTCTAAATAGAAAGATGTCAGAACTTGAGGTCCTCATGGAATTTGAGTTTATTCATATTTTTTCATTGCTGAGATGTGGTTTCAGTGCAATGACAGCAAACATTCTATACCAGTGTTTAGTTTCATCACATCTTCAGACTCTTGGGCGACTTTGAGGGAGTATCAGTATATGTCAGAAGTGCCATCACTTCTTGTGAAATTACCCATATTCCTAACCTGGAGATCCTAGAGGTCCAAATCAGTCTTAACAAATCCAATTATTAGTTCATTGCTAGGTACAGATCCCCATCACTGTTCCACAAAGATCATGGCAATTACCTTAATAGCATTGCAGGGCTAAGTACCAAACCAAATACCTTCTTGCTAGGAGACCTCAATTACGCAAGCATTGACTAGTACACTTGCACCTCTAAAATGGATATGCTCAACATTTCCTAGGCTTTGTAATACCAAGGCACTAGCATGTATTGTAAAACCAGCCACAGATGATATAATATCCTTGATCTGCTCTTATCAACCTAGCTCCTGCCTGTTCCCCACCCTGCATCTCATCATCCCTAGTTAAATATGACCACAAATCAGTAATCATCTGTGTCAGGCCTAGTGGGTTTGCACCTCCACAAATGAAACCATTTTTAGGGACTTCTCTGAGGCAAACATACTACAACTTGTGAAGAAGGCAAAATTCCCAACAATTCCACACAAATAAACCCAGCTAAGAGGGCTACCACATTCACAATCACCTTTTACCAGCACCTGAATAGCTGTGTAGAAAAGTCACTGTCCATCTGTCCTAAATAAAATGGTAAATTCAGGAATAAACCTCTCTGGTGATTTCCCATATTAATAAATGGTGTAACAAAAGAAGGAAAATAATGCAAAGTTTTAAGAAATCCCCAACCCCTACCTTAAGACCACACTGAAACATGCTAGCAAAGAACTTGGAAACACTAACAGAAAATGTAAAACAGTGTACAAGTTTAAGGTCAGTAAAGATATCAAATGGAAACTGCAAATTATACTTCAGTTATGTCAGGGAATTATGGTATAATGTCCAAAATGCATTGCGCTCATCCATTGTATCATACACACACACACACACACACATATATATATATATATATATATATATATATATATATATATATATATATATATATAAATGCATTTAACATCATATATTATGTAGTGATATGAGTACATATTCAATTATGAAAGAGAAAACAAGCCATTACAAATATTTTTTTCTTTTCGAGCACATGTAAATATAAAGTAAAATTATTATTCAATTTAACATTACATATTTCACTTGAGTCCTAACTTACCTGAAATTTCACTCCTCCTGAACATTATTATGCATGTATTATTGCCACAAAGTTCTTTTATCTCCCTTATGACATTCAGTATTTCTGATATAGTTGGTTTAGTTTTTAATTTCCATTTTCTAGTGACTGCTTTTTTGGCAGCCAATGGCACTAAACTTAGTAGGGCCTCACTATCTCTTGGCAATTCAATTTCTATATCCCTGATCAAATCAAAAGAAACAGTTCTTTCTTTACAATAATTTGCTCCACCAACATTTCTGAGAAAGTACACTATAGGGAAGATTTAAAATCTACCAACATGTTGCATTCTCAAAATAAACATGATCTCAAGTACCCCTCTCTTTCTCTTCATACCTCTAGCAATTCTTGTCTACCTGTGAAAAAATTATTTGAAGTCTACTTGGGGTAAAATAATACCTATGTTAACATTTATATGCAAAAATCTTACACCATCTAGATTTTGTTGCATATTTGGTATCCATGCAAATATAATTCCATTGTTTCTTTGTATGTTGCCTTTCCATTCACATTTCCTAGTGTTTTCTAACCTCTTCTGCTTGATTCATATAGTTATCATACATTATTTTGTATGTCTTACTATCACTTTTTTAACCTGGCTGCTCTACACTCGGCTATAAAGTCAATCAGAGCTGGTCTTTTATTTAACACTCCCTTATCCATTTCTCTTTGTTTTTACTCTATCAATATCTGGTAGGGAAGGCAGTCTCCAACCTGCAGTCCAAACTTCTGTTTCGCCTCATCCCACTCTATGACTTTTGCCTGCCTCGCTATTTGTTCCAATGCATTGTTTCCTTTGCTAATTTTTCCAGTAAATTCCAACTCCCTCTTGCTTATTTTCTGTGCCCCTACTTGCAATCATCCATATTAGCAAAATCTCCTTTATCCATTCTCATGTTGGATTAGTTCTCAAAGTAGTTTCTGCTGCTTTGTAAATATAATAATGTGTTTGGTTATTATTGATCTCCTTAATGGACTGCATCCAAAATCCTACTCTCTTCTTATTTCATGATCGTTTCAACATAATTTCTTTCTACTTTGATAAGGCTGGTGTTGATGACTGGATGGAGAGACACAGATCTACACCAAGATTGTTTATTGCAATTTATAAACCAGGTTGGTACACTAGTCTGTACACTCTTATGAGGTATGTCTTAGGCCAAGCGACAAGAATACAAAAACAGTGCATATAGGCACAACACAAAGTCAATACACATAAGATAAAATCAGTTTGCATTATGCAGTGAATAATAACATAAACATCATGAAGCAGTTACAAAAATAATATAATTTCCAAAATCCAGTGTATTTTGTGGTATGCCTAAACAGTACAGTGGTGGTGTCTTTATTGTCAATAAATGTTCATAATTTTTTGTATGAGTACATTTCATTTTCCTAATGCTAAGACAGTTACAGTAGTAACAAGTGGCAAAATAAAACAGAAAGTACTATTCTAAGTGAAACAAATTTGGTTTTCAGTTATTATGAAGAGGTTGTAATTGATTTAAATGCACCTATCTAAAAACATTTGGAGACGGTCCAGCTTGTTTTCCTCTGCTCCTCAGTTTCATCAGTTATATAATGGGTATTTAAAGAAAAGGCAGTAAATGGAAAAACATTGAAGAGGTGTAAACTTAAGAAGTATATTAGAAACTTGGCCGATTACCAGAACATTGCTTGCATCTGGAAGTAACAGAAATTCTTTTCTTGCTTTGTTACTAATTTGTCTCAGTCAACTAGGGGAAGGCTAGCATGAAAAAGAAACATGATGGGACCTCTTCAGAGTCCATTTTATGTAACTCTGAGTTTGGTACTAACTCATATGTAACTGATATTTTTACAAATACTGATACTGGAATTGAATTTGCTGATCCTTGCCCCTGCTAACAAATGCCCTAACTAGGCAATCTTTGCATTTAAACAACCTTTAAAAATGGGGTGTCAGGAAACAAACATAGATCTAGGGGTTACAGATGAGGAATAGGATATCACTAAATGTAAGGATTTTGTTTTGACTTCTACTGAATCTTCTGTACTTAATAAAGTTTTGAATCATATGCTACTTTTCCATTTATCCACCCATAACACTGTTCTTAGTATTAAAAAAAATTCTTGACCATTCCACTTGAAAATTTGGTTCCAATGTTCAATACTCTTTCCTTTTTCTCTATACCTGTTAGGCCATTTATATTCCAAGATAATATGGATAGTGTAGCCATTATGATAAAAATCTATTGTTCCCACCTATTGTATATGGCATTTTTTAATATGTATTTCCAGCATTTGTGTTACATGCACACACTAATGTTTGGCAGGCTGATCTTATACAATTGTTTCTCTTCATCTCCATTTGAACCTATGTCACATTTTCAAGACTTTTTATTTTAATGAAAGCCCTCAATCAAAAAACTAAATACATTTTCCGAACATGCCATCCCCTATTAACTTAGAACAATTGTCCCAAATTGACAGCCATGCCACAAACATTACTTAACCTAAATTTAACATTACTCCTGCTAATGTGCATGCTACAGTCTGTGTTCTCAATTACATGGATTGGTGTCTGTCCTTTTCTTATCTATGTTTCCCTCCCAGATGTGAAAAAACAGCTTTTGTGTTTTCAGAACATATTACCTTTTAGCTCTAAGAAAAAGCGTAATGACTATCTTTAAATAAAACTGAATTATACACTGCTCTATTTAATGCATAAAAGTATTAAGGCTGCTAGGGCGGCTGCTATCCCTTATTAATTTTCTATAATTTCAAACTTTATTTTTCACTTAACTGCTTGTCATTACACTTTTAAAGTTTGCATTTCGATCAGCAAATAATGCTCAGAACTCTCAAGATTAATTGCTTGCACCTGGAGATAACTCATCTCCGTGTATAGTTAGCAATGAATCTTTGTAAATTTTACTCAGAACAGAATGTACAATTGCCTTCAGCTGCAGACTTCACTCCCATTGATCATTTGCTAATGGAAAAAACAAGCTAATATCTTGGGTGTAAGAAACTTCATTTTTTCGTGGCTTTTAACATTTTGTCTTATTTTTGAAGCCTGCTTGCTTACAAAAACATGTGTTTATAGCTTAAACCAAGGGGATTAATTGAGACATTTCATCCTTGAAAAATAAGAGAAAATATCTTAATTCTTCATATGCTATAATCACTGCACCTTTGCATCACACCCCCACCCAGCAGCCCAAAATCACTGCATATTAATATTAAACTAGGTTTTGTCCAACCTTTTTTCTGTTTTTATACTGTAAAACCTTTATTTCTTACAACTAAAAAGTACCTGCTTACTTTAATATCTTTAACACATACAACAGTCACTGAAAAGACAACACACACTTTTAAATATCCCTGACTACACACTACACAAAATTGGTTTACTATACATAAAATGCAGTTTATAGCATGAAATGTTTTATTCAAATAATAATAAGAACAACAATTGTTTTACTTACAGTTACTTTTTTTCCCTTTTGGTTTCCTTCTAAACATTAATGACATAATTTGGAGTATATGCTTTACAGTTCCCCCACAAGTTTAATAAAGTTAACAAACATTCAGTCTTTTTAGCCACTTTTTCTTGCAAAGCCATTTTTTGCAAATGTGTTTGATGCTTTATAGTCTCTTATTTATTCACTAATTTCAATATTGCTGGTCTTCTTCCTGATCATCTCCATCTTCCAACATCAGACTCTGGTTCAAGTCTAGGGTACCCCTGATTCTTCTATTCAACTTCTATGCTTTTTTCTGTCTCTCAAGCATTTTTGTTTGGAAATTGGGAAAGTTTTCATTGGCAAAGTTTCTCTGTGAGCTTTATTGTCAGAAGAATGAGAAGTAGAGTCCCATTCTGTTTGCTGGATCACTTTTTACTAGATAAACTGTTTTATTTCCTCCTTAGCTTGTTCTGCATCCAAAATGTCTTTGATCCTTCAGGCAACATATTCTGAAGACAGCTAGATACAGCAGCTTGAATCACACCTGTATCTCAACATTCCCTGATTGCTGGGATAAATTTGCTTCTCTTCTGCGGAGTGTACAGAGAATAATCATTTTCCACAAACACTCTGCTGTCTTTAGTTTTAATACTTTTCCTTTCTTTCACAGTTTTGTTAGTATCAACCTTTTCTGATGGCATAATTACATCTTTAATAATACAGGTCTTGGATGCTTTCTCATAGCCAGATTTGAAACATACACTTGATGTGCCCTTTTAGTTAGCAAATCTTGCTGTGCAATACCACTTCATAAGTTGTAAGTACTGGGCTAGCTGTCATTGTGGACCATTTTATGCCTAGCCAGTTTCCCTTTTTGTGCTCAAAATAACTTATCCTATTTGGTTATAGATTGGCCTTACCCATCCCAAGGTTGATAAATGTATATCCCTCTAATGAGAAAAATTGGGATCATATCATAGTTAATTTGAGGGGACTCATGTATGGGTTAAATCATTTAGGAGCTGCTTCTGTCTATTAGTAGTGTAGGGGATAGTACTGTGGTAAATTTTCTGTTTCCCATCCATAGGTCTAATTTGTACTTGAATATGAACAGGGGTGAAATTTGTTTTATATGGTTGGGGAGTCTGTTTCAGAGCAGTGGTATACTTTGCAAAATATGTCTGTCCCTTCAAATTGTTCTGCTGATGTTGCAGAAGAGGTTTATATCTCTAGATCAAGTATTTCTGATACCATTTGACTTGCTGATGTGCAGTAAATCCAACATTAATTAATCAGAGGATACCTTGTATGCCAGATACAAGTCACCTCTTAGCAGGCTGTAGGACACCCAGTAAAGTGACATGACTTTGAGTTTGTCGATGTAGGACATGTTGTTTAGGCCTTGTATGTTGTTAGTAAGGTATCTCTGTGGGAGTCCCAGTTGTTGCATGTCTCTTGACAGATACATATCAAAGGGGGCATTATATTCAATGAAACCAAAAAGATGTTATAGTACACGTGAGGACCATTCTGTAGTCTCTTGCTCTTCCGGACCTCAGAAAAACCAGAACCACTGTCACTTGCCTCACAACCATTACCAATACCATTAACTACATCAATGGGGGTGTTAACACTAAGCACATCTTCTTCGTCATTAAGCTGATTAGACTGGATATTGTTTGGAATAATTATCGAGGTTAGTGTTAACTTCCCTTGCTCAGTGCTGATGAGAAGCCTGGCCTGCCTGCCACAATTGAGCAGGTGAAGGGGCCGGATATGCTGCACCCTGGTTGTATGCCTTACAATCACAATCCAATTTTTTCACTTTGTTAGCTTTGAGTTTGCTCATATGTTGATCTATACTGGAAAAAAACTCCACTATATTCATATTTATATCTAGCAAACTCCAAATCATTGTTAATGCTCCTGTCCAATTCGGTTACAGTACTAGTTAAAGTATCAACCCAAATAGAGTAATGTTTGACCATTAGCTCTAATAATTCGAAACCTTGTCGGTCAAACAACTCTAATAAATCTTTATGGAAAGGCGAGTCTTTTTCAAGCCCTGTGGGGTACTGGTACCTACTTATTATAGGTAAACATTCTCAAGCATGTTCTAATTGTTAAACTATGTTTAGTACACAAGGTAACACTCATTCTCCTAGGTATTAGTTATTATATTTGCGTTACTTGGTTTATGCAAATGCAATGCACTTTGTAATTTTTAATTATGACTTTTGTAAAAGGTTGGAATGTCATTTTATAATTTCTATTCACAACTTCTAGCTTTGTATACCACTTTAAGGGTAGTATGTCAAGTGGTAATAAATGATGAGATTGTCCCGCGTTTTTTTGATTGAGTTTTTAAAAGGATGACGTATTTTCAGTTGTCTTACTTCTGATGAAGTTTGCATACACAGCAAATGAAAAGTGCTTAAAGTTGTTTAATAAATTTTGGTGTTGATTCTACTGTTGCTGTGACTGTCTTTTTGGTTTCATTAGTCTGTTGTGCCGTTGGTTTTAATGCATTATATTCAATGACTGGCCTAATGAAGGCTGAGTAAAGGGGGCAATGACATCCCTAGATCTAGACCCAATCTTCTTGTTTATAAGCTGTGAAATATAGAAGGACATTTTTACACAGTGTACACATATTGAGCAAAAGTTAGGTCACTGTCCACATAAGTTCCCAAATCCTGAACACCTGGATCAACTCTTAGGGGAGAATCATTAATGTTGTAGTTCCTTGGGGTAGATGGCTTCCCAAAGGATACAATAATGCATTTTTGGTGTTTAGTTTCAGTCCATGATTTTGGCATCAGTTATTTATTTGGAACAAACTTCCTGCAGGATGGTTAAGTCATTTGGGGATTCAATAACTTCTTCTAGCTTATAGTCATCTGCAAACGTAGTCAGCCAGAGCTCTTTGGTATTGGCTTTTACTTCAAAAAAGTAGATGCCAAACATGAGAGGTTCCAGCACAGGACCCTGGGAGAATTAATTGGTAATGGTCTCTTTGTGGAGGTAACTTCCCCTATTTTGATTACTGCATCCTATCCGGTGAGTCAGTTTGCAATCCAGCAGGTGACATAGTGTTTATTCCCAGTTTATTTAGCTTTTGTACTATGGAGAATTGTGTCAAAAGTTTTGCCCAAATCGAGGTATGTGAAATGTACTCTTATGCCTTCATACATTGCTTTGGTGACCTATTCAAAAAAATCTACCAGGTTGAGTAAGCATGATTTGCTCTTGACGAATCCAAACTCGGACGGGTCCAGTGTTTCGAGGTTTCTTATGTTCTGATCAATTAGTTCCATGATAAGTCTTTCCATGGCTTTGCATATGAGGCTGGTGAGACTTGTATATTTGCAGTTGCCTGGGTTTGTGGAAGGTTCTCCCCTATGCAGGGGAATGACTGTGGCTGTTCTTCTTTCACATGGCACAAAACCTATACGGACTCTGAACAGTGTTGTTAGGGTTGTGGCTAAATCATGTTTCATGTTATTTAAGATGCATCCAGGGATGTTTCAGGACCCATCGATGTAATATTTCTAGCTTTTGATAGCACTTTTTGGACCTGGTCTGGTGTGATAGCAGGAAGCAAGAAAGTTTCAGGTATATCTAAAGGAACAGATGGAGGAAGAGTGAGAGGTAAAATTAGAGCAAAATTTATCAGCCAGTAGGTTCGCTATTTCTCCAGCCTCAGTGTAGGTAATATCATTCACAGTCAGCTCAGTGCATTTGTGTGCTGTGCTTTTGAGATTGTGAACATAACTAAAAATGCCTTTTGATTGTCTTTGGCTTGGGTAGCTATTTTAGCCTCAAACTTGGCTTTGGTGGATTTTATCAAGCTTCTGAGCTGTTTGTTTATTTCAAGTGAAAAGAGCTGTAACATTCTATGAATTACTCTTCTTGTCAAAATTATTTTCATTTTATTATAAAGCTTGTTGATATTATGGTTCAACCATGTAGGTTTGTTTTTGGGGTTCCCATTACGTGATCGAACCTCAACAAGTTCAAACCCTATATGGTCTAAACCATATAGTTAAACTTGCAGAAGTTCGACCATGTAAAAAAAAAAAATAAATAAAACTTGCAACAGTAAACTAACTGTTGTAAGCAGGGGGGCAAACCCCCCTGCACCCCCCCGCTCTTTAAATATACCAACTCCGAGACCGCACTATAGTGCGGAAATGAAATATTTCCCTTTACTGCACTGTAGTGCAATCTCGGATTTGGTATATTTAAAGAGCGAGGGGCTGGGGGGGTGCATGGGGGCTTGGCCCTCTGCTTGCAACAGTTAGTTTACTGTTGCATGTTTTTTTTACGTTGCCAAAGTTTTGAAACTTCGAACAGACAAGTTTGATCTTGTCATGTTCGGAGTTTCAAAACTTTGATCACTTAATAGGAACCCTTGTTTCTGGAGTTTGCCCTGCACCTGTTCCTATGGGGTACAGCTGCATTTATACATGCTTTTATAGTATGGTGGTGTACATTTCAGCATATTCAGTGGAATTAACTGGGTTTGGTGGGATTTAAAGCTTACTAATGTATCACTTAGGAGTAGATTGTTTGTCTTAAAGACGTTTCTAAAAGTACCTTGGGTAGAAGTGATATCTGGTTTCATTTTTATTTGAAGACGACTGCTTTATGGTCAGTAAACTTTTTGTGGGGTGCTTTATGGTCAGACCTAAGGGTGATGAAGATACGCAAGGGATAGTGTAAGATGGTCTCATATTAGTAAGGACAAGATTCAAGATGTTATTCCCCCTACTGGCATCTCTGACTGATTGTTCCAGGGTATTTGCATTGACAAAGTCCAGGAATCTCTGTGGAATCTCTGTGGAATCTCTGTGCTTCTACACCAGTGATGGTGTAGGTTTCCTAGGCTACAGCTGGATTGTTTAGATCACCTAGGAGAATGGTATTTGGTTTAATACTGGGTGATTCTAGTTCCTGTAGATAGGCATTGTGGCTTTCTTGTGTTATAGAGTTGTGTCACTTCAGTTGTTTATTTGTGCTTTCATAAAATTAATACAGTTTGTTCCTTTCAGTTTCTCTGGCACAGCAGAAAATATCAGGTTTTCTCTGTGCACTCTGTCTTCCAACTCTACCATTTTTTGAAACAACTCTTCTTGAGAAATCTCACACTCAGTCAGCCTTTCTTTCATTTCAGCTTCCAATTTTGGCAGTTTTATCATTTCATCTGAATAGCTATTTAAAGCTTCTTCTGTTTTTTTACAGCCTTTTGTTATCTGAGTTGATATACTCCTTCAATGTTTCATTTATTTTAATCATCTCAGAGTACATTTGATTTATTTTTTCTTTAAAATTACAGGACATAATTTCTTGTATCAGTGATGAAGCTTGAACTGTTTTTTTTTGCTGAACAGCTACAGGACTCTTCCCAGCTAGTGTTTTCACTTCACCTTTTCTAGTCGATTTTCTTTCAGTTTCCCTAAATTTCTTCTTTGTTGACAACCAGACAGTGTACTTACTAGCCAGCAAATGAATTTCCCCAAAATGACAGTATCATTGTATTTTAGTTCTCAGTTTCCTCACACTGGGAGAGCATTCAGCTGTTGATCAGGGTGCAGCCATCTTGGAAGTACGAGTTCACAATGATTCTTTGACTGTGAGTATAGACAATACATTTCTATTATTGGAAATCTATCAAAAACCTTGACCTATATATAAAAGGTCTACTTTTCTACAACACTATACCTTGTCTTTTGTGGCTTGCATCTACCTGTAACTTAATGGGTTAAGCTATGTCATATCTTCTTCATTTGTAAAGGGAAAATAAGTTGAGAAAGAAGGTATTTTAACTTTCCATTGAACTTGCAACGGCAACAGACAACAGGTTTACTTGAATTTGTGATATTGCGAAACAAGATCTATTTTGAGGTAGAAATTGCAGTTAACCATTCTAAAAGACTATAACCAATCATACAGCTCATATGAGGCCTAGTTTTAGAAACAGCATTTTGTCGTTAGCAATACCCAGTTCCAGTTTCTCAGAGTTAACACCATACACTGTTTATATAGCAGTCTTCAGAAAGCATATGGACATCATATTCTTTCAACTCCCAAAATAAATGGCTACAAATAGGTTTTTCTACTTCTCTTTTTATCCATTTCACTTTATTCTAAGTTTTTCATGACAATAAGGTCAGATCACATCAAATACATGTGCAGGCATCCTTAGGATGTTAATAACTTTTGAAAATTTTTTGCTGGATCTCTGTTTCCCTGTCCATGTGTGATAATTAAAAACAAATCTTCAGAATTACAGTATAATTTTCCTTAAAAACACGCATATTTTTAAGCATTGTTTTCTATCTATCTACTTTTATTTATTTTCCATTTGTTAACTGGAGTATAGCACTGATCTAGATGATCTAGTTTAGGTTCTGCCCAAGAAGATACAGCAAATAATGATAAAGACAAATGAAAAAGGTTAAATTATTTAGACAGTGTAGGATTCACACTCGGGCAAATATGTAGTCATTCAGTATATAAAGGTTACAGTAACTAAATGACAAAATATAAACATTGTAACTATACGAGAAAGACTGTAAACCTGGGTGCTACATATGTGCAATTATATGATGAAACATTTACTACATTTATACCTTATATGGGAGGAGGGATGGTAGAAGAGACAGACATGCAGATGAAAAAAGGGTCAGTAAGTGATCAGAGATAGAAGGAAAACTGAGAAGACAGTGAGATGGGTGGTATGATTTGAAGGATTGAGTGGTGAATTAAGTATTTTACTTAGAGAAGTCTAAGTAGGAGGTGAACAAATAGTTTGTGTAATACTTCCTTTCTTAAAGCATTTACAGGTAGTTTAATTTCACAGAAATATTTTCATTTGATTGCAGAATTCTTGGAAAGAGTTCTTGGAAGAAGGACGTATACTGAAATTTTAGTGAAAGGAATTCCCCTGTACAGGGTCCATTGCTGAAAAGCTGTTGGCAGTCATGTAAATTTTATTTGTGGGGCTAAGCAGGTAAGGGGTTTCATGTGACGAAGTAAGATATTTGGTTATAGGTGTTAGTCCTTTTGGTAAGTGTTGCTCTTTTTGGACTTCATAAGCTATATTAAAAATGTCCTTTTGGTTAATCTTGCTCTTTTTGGACTTCTTAAGCTATATTAAAAGTGTCTGTGAGCCACATATGGCCAAGAATTTAAGATTCTTGCAGCAAATAGGTAAAGGGGGCACTGGCGGAAACTCACAGATATCACTGGGTGGTCAGAATGGGAAAAACAAGTTGAAACATGACATAAATTCAGAAACTACTTTTATAAGTGTCAAAATAAACAAAAATAAAATATAATCCTTTTATTCATTATAATTAAACACAAAAAATGAACATGCCTATTTCATAACCACAGTAAAACATTTCAGGGTGGGATGTGATTGGCACAGGTATTACCATGTACCAGGGCTTGTAATGTGCTCTCCACTTGAAGCATGCCTCAAAACATCGTTGGCAGGCAATAATATTTTGTTGTGTACACTCAGTATGTATTACAACTTTTATTCGAAATGCATGCTCTGTTACTGCTATTTTCAATTCATAGTTGCTAGGATATAATATTATGTACATGATTCACTTGGATGTTTAGTAAAATAAAATGTTGTTTTTCCAGTAACTGTCCTAATTTGGTCAAAATCCTAAGATTGTGTGTGTGTGTGTGTGTGTGTGTGTGTGTGTGTGTGTGTGTGTGTGTGTGTGTGTGTGTGTGTGTGTGTGTGTCACATCTCAGTCTTTGTGTGTGTGTGTGTGTGTGTGTGTGTGTGTGTGTGTGTGACATCTCAGTCTTTGTGTGTGTGTGTGTGTGTGTGTGTGTGTGTGTGTGTGTGTGTGTGACATCTCAGTCTTTGTGTGTGTGTGTGTGTGTGTGTGTGTGTGTGTGTGTGTGTGTGTGTGTGTGTGTGTGACATCTCAGTCTTACCGTTAATTTCCATAGTACACATTTTATAAATCAGTTACAACCCAGCCACAACAAATGTTGCATTATATTACTTACAATTTGTGATAAGCTTGCTTGCAGAAGATACAGGTCTCTACCTTTGACATTCAGCTATGAATGCTAGCTATGGCATACTATATGTAACACTGTCAGCCAATGAGATTTGGAGAAATTTGTTTATTTTATGCCAGTAATGAAATAGCTATTTTTAAGACTAGAAAAATACACACGCTTAGGAGGCAAACTCTGTTTCATTTTTTTCTCTACCATTGCTTATTGGATCCTGGCAACATTCTGAAAATTATTTTCTGGAATAAGAAAGCTCAGTGTAGGAACTTCCAAGAGGAACTTCTCCTAAACGGAGAGGAAGTTTGATGCTTTAAGGTATTGTTCCAAAAGTGAATGGAGTGGTTCCTGCATACGCATAATAAGCAGGTTATAATTGGTGACCCAATCATAATCTTCTGTAACCATTTAAGATTCAGACGACAAGAAATTTACCTTGTAAGCAAAGCTTAAGAGATGAATCTTGGTATCCATGTCGAGAACACATAATACAGGGTTATGATTGGTGGTATGGTCATAATTCTTTGCCATACATGGAACTTTATTGGCTTTGAAAGCTGTAAAACACTTAGTGGATCCTGTCAGAAAGGCAGTGTAATGTACTCCATTATATTTGCATTCACCTTTCATGCCTCTCTACTGTCTAGATTTTCATAGAAATTCCAGATTTTTGCTTCCTGTTTTTAGTTTGTTCATCATAAAATCTGTGCTTTATGAACAAACCACTGAGGGTTGAAGTCACTAAATAATGGCATACATTTGAGCTTCAACGTTTGTCTCCTTCAGATTATGCAGGCAAATACATCCTGTTATTCTAGTAACCTTCTTTTTTTTACAGGACGTTAGGTACAGACAGCAGGCCAAAGCAAATACTTTGTTCTGCCTCTGTCATTTGCTAGTCAGTACAGGCAGATTTTGCTGAAAAGCACTAGACCTGACCTTAACAACTTTAGCAAGAGTTGCATAACAAATGTTTAAGGTCAGGTCTGTGCTACTCTGGTGCTTTAACATTTTTTTTCCTAATATCTGTACGTAATCACTGCACTCCATACACTACAATATGTTTTAAGGTCTCTTAAAGAGGTGTATGATAATGACAGACATGATTTAGAAGTAAATGACGTGAATTTTAGTGATATTCTATATGATATGACATAGTCAGAATATTTTACCTTAGGACAAAATGTTTTGAATTCTCTTTGAGGTTTATGAAAGATTGTGGAATTTGTTAATAAATAGGTCTAAAATTGGTGCTTTGTTTTCTTCTGAGATAATTTATAGTCACACTAATTCTGAAATTAGGTCCTACTGAAGCTGCTCCAAATATCAACAGATTTAAGATTTTGGTCTTCCTTTTCTAGAGGAGTCCAAGCTGAGAAAATATTTTCTTATGTCAACTATCAACTAGACTAAAAAAGCATCTAATTAAATAATTTGTCTCCCTGTTACCCTGCAGTACTCTGTGTAATAGCTGTTTTTGGTGGACCAAACTGCTGTCATTTTGGGTCTCCTTTATAAAATCATTATTTAGCTTATCAGTGACCAAAAATGTAATGGTTAAGGTCTTTGCCTTCCATGCATAAGGTACAAGGTTTGATTCTGACCTCTGACCAATCCCTGTATGGAGTTTGCATGTTCTTCCTGGGGTTCTGTGGGGTTCCTCCCACCTCCCAAAAACATACTGAGTGTTTCTACCTCAAATTCACCCAAGAATGTAGCTGTGGATAGCAGCACAGAGTCTTGATCGTGCTCTATAGGTTGAAGAGTTGCACAGACTAATCACTTTGGGCGTCAACTGTGGTGAGCAGTATCCTCTAGACAGGAGGGCACAGATCACAAGTGATGGTGTGAAAACTGGCTCAAGATAATTCAGTTGTGTTGATGAATGTCATCAGATGGGCAAAGGCATCTGCTGATGATAAGTGGGTTGAAGACCTGGCCTACTCCGACCTATGCTAGGGACCCATGCTATGGGTATATGTACCGCTAATGGTGGTGAATGGTCTCCATAAAGACCAGCAGCACTGGGTCAGTAAGCTACTGGCTGGCTGGTGTCCATTTGCCCAGCTTGGGTTACATGGGATAGCTCTGTGGAGCAGAAAGTAGACATAAAACCAAGCAGCCTGAAAACCATGAACTAAAAATTGTTACACTCAGTGTAGGTTCACTGACTAGATAGAGCTTGGAAGTGGATGACATAGTGATAAGGAGGAGGGTGGACATCCTATGTATCCAGGAGATGAGATAGAAGCAGTGCAGCAAAGTCACTTGGCTTGAGGTTGATATTCTACTACACAGTAGGAGGAGGAGAACTAGACATGGTTTGGGAATTGTGGTGAAGGAGAGACTTCAGAAGACAGTGAGCGATGCCATCAGAATTAGTGACAGATTAATTCCAATCAGACTTCAGTGTGAGAATAGGGCACTATACATAATCTTAGCCTACACCCTGCAGCAGGGCTGTGATAGTGAAGAAACGAACACATTCAGACAGCAGTTGCATGACCTACTAGATAATGCATCACAACATGAAATGGTGTTGATAATGGGTGACCCAAATACAGATATTGAGACAGACAGAACCTGATGCGAGGAGTGCCTTGGTCCACAGGGGTGAGGCAACAGGAATAAAGTAGAAGAAGCCTTTCTAGACATCTGTCTGGAAAATGGCTTGATGATAGCCAACACATAGTTCAGCAAGACAGACAGTCACAAGATCACATATAAGAAAGGCCAACATGCGACTCAGATAGACTTCCTCCTAGTAAAGAAAGGGCACTGCCGTAGAAACTGGGTAGAATCAATGATTATAAAATCATCCTTAGTGAAATAGTTAACCCACAGCATAAACCACTGGTTGCCACAATCAGCTGCAAGCAGTGGTCAGAGAAGGTTCTAAGGTCAAGAGAGAATAGGTTGAAGACCTGGAAGTTGACTGATGAGAAAACACAAGAGTTCAAGGAATTACCCAGGGCTCTAGCACATCAGGAAAAAGAGGAAATAGGTAGATTTGAAGAAGGTGAATGTCAGCACCTCAAAATAGAATGTGTGATGACTACACAACAGACATGAGGCCGAGACACATATGGAAATAAGGTACATAAGGACAGCTGGTGTAGAAGTCCAGGAAGTGATTAAAAGAAAGAAAAGGAGTGCAGGAAAAAGTGGGAGATAGAAAAGATAGACCATGTTAAGAAGGAATACTGGTTTTCTAACAAAGAGGCTAAGAGAATAGTTGCAATAGTAAAGAATAAGGCATCAGAGACACTTTACCAGCTTCTGGAAAGTTACTCGGTAGACGCACAAAGAAACTCTAGCAGACTGCAAGGCAAATACAGAAAAATAAAGAAGATAGTCAGACACCCTTCGTAAGGGATGCAAGCAACAACATTTTCACATTGGTGTAGCTGGGGGCGGGGAGGGGGCAGAGGGATGGTCCACCCGGGAGGCACTTTTTGTCACATTTACTGGCATTCTTCTTTAACAATCCTTTAACATTCTCGGAAATGTATTATTATTCACTGTTTTTGCACACAGTTTTAAACAATCCTTTAACATTCTGGTTTGGGTGGGTGTTGCCCCTGGTTAACGTTGATGGAACTGCAAGTATTATTCACTGCTTTGCAGAACTAGGGGTGTGTGTTATTCACTGCTTTGGTGTGTGTGTGTGTGTGTGTGTGTGTGTGTGTGTGTGTGTGTGTGTGTGTGTGTGTGTGTGTGTGTGTGTGTGTAAAACGCCCCAGGTAGGGATGCCTGGCGGTTAGGATTACTCAAGCTCATACTCTCTACCTTAGGTAAAAGAGCCTGAATTCTCTACCCTTACCACCACTTGTAATTCATGAAGTTGAGTCCATAGCTCTCAACTGTCCAGATTTTCACAGAATGTCTGGAATTTTTGGCTCAAACTTTTGGTCTTTTCCACTTAAACGTTTTGGTTTTCTGGCTAATCAGTGAAGACTGAATTCACTAAATAATGACAGCCATTTAAGTTTCAGTCTTCCTATCTTTTAGGAAGCACATGGTTATGCAAAACATTTTATTCTAGCAATGTTTTACAATTATACAAGCAATGTTTAAAATGTGTCCCTGGTTTTGGTCCTCTGTCCCCCCCATAAATTTTGGCTTTTTTCCAGATTTCTTGTGCTGCAAAGTTGAGAGATATAGTTGAGTGTCAAGTGCATTTTACAAGGAGCTGAGAGCTTCAGGGGAAGAGAAGTTTAGTGCTGTGTATGCCAAGTCTGTTTGCAATGTGCAACTGTTGTTTAGCAAATTATATCACTATTGTGCTGAATGTGAGTTTCAAGGGCAGAGAAGTTTTAATGTTGTCTGTTTTCATTGTGAAACTGCATTGCTTTGTTTAGCAGATGTCTATCATGTTTATGCTATAAAATTTAAAATAAGTCTTAAATTAAATCCAAAGAATCATTATAGAAGTAAAGCATAAAATAGCATGCACATTACAGTGTTTATGGTAAATGGCGAGCGATAGCCAAGTAATGGGACAATGGAATGGGAGGAGGGGGGAGGGCTGTGTATGGGGGGCCCATTTGACTATGATTTAGTGAGGGGAGAGGGGCAGCAAATTCAAAGACAGCCCCGGGTGGCACAAATACCAGCTACACCACTGCCTTGTCACCAGCCCACAGGACATCAAAGGCAGATAAAGGGAGTACTTTCAGTAGCTTATGAACAAAAAAAAAAAAAACACAGAAGCTGTACTGTCCCAGACACAGCCTACAATGACAGAAGAGGAGGAGCTCACCATAGAAGAAGTAAGAACAGCACTAAGGAAAATGAAGTCAGGGAAAGCAGTAGGCTCAGATGAGGTCACAGAAGATATGATCAAGATCCTGGGTGACACACGGAAGAAATGTCTCATGAGGGTACTCTTAGAAGTGTGGAGAGAAAGGCTTATCCCAGATGACTGGAGAATAAGTATACTAGTTCCAGTGAACATGAACAAAGAGGACATCCATGTATTAAAAGTACAGATGTATTAAAGTCCTGTCACACTGCATGAAAGTTCTGGACAGAGTGATATGTAAGCGAATACACAGAGTAGTAGAAAGCAAGATAAGCAGTTCCAATTCAGGCCAGGATTCGGTACAACCTCCCCAATGTTTGCAGTGAGGCAGGTAGTAGAAAAGAAGCAAGAGATGACAAAAAAGTCCAAATGGGACTTCCTAGACTTGGTAAAAGCATATGACAATGTCTCAAGAAAGCTGATTTAGGCAGTCCTGCAGTGGTCTGACATTCAGAAACATTGGTGGAATTAGTGCAGGTTGTGTACAAGGACCCTATGACTCAAACATGAATAGTGTTCAGTCTCACAGAGGGGTTCCCACTGGGAATGAGTGTGCATCAGGGTTCATCTCTGAGCCTACTGCTGTTCCTACTGGTAATGGACTACATCAGCAAACAGGTTAGAGGGGACAGGTCAACAAAGTTCCTCTATGCAAATGATGTGGCATTACAGGCAGACCCTGAGCAATACCTTCAGCAAAGGATAGAGGAATGGAATGCAAAACTGAAGGCACATGGGATGAAACTGAGTACAGAGAAGACATTTGTCATGGCAGCAAAATGGGGGAATCAGAAGAAGCTGAGAACTGAGGTAGAAGGGAAAACAGTAGAACAAGTAAACAACTTCAAGTATCTGGGATAGGTGGTTGAGGAGAAGGAAAGTCTGAATCGGGGTGTAGCCAGTAAATTCCATTTTGTACTCACATATGCTTATTGCTACCCCCCACCTACCTGGAATTTAAAATGTGGTCATATTATTTGAGCTGTTGCCCCACTCCACCCCAGACGTAATGTGTATAACATTTTCAGCTGCTCAGTCAAAGACTATTAAAGCTATTGTTTTTAGATTTGCAAGTCTCTCTGTAAGCAAGCTATATACATGTTTTGAGAAGCATTACTCTACATGGTTATAGACATCATATGGCTTGATAAAGCCCCAATGTTTGTAAGAGGTTCAGAAAAAATGAACCCTTTAGAGTACAAAGAGTATGTCTGGCTACACCCTTGGTCTGAATGAGGAGGTCAAAGCCAGAATCAGAGAGGCTACAGCCAACTGGTACAGAGTATCAGGGGTAGTGTATGACAGAAGGATGCCAAAGAAGTTGAAAAGTAAGGTGTACAAACAGTGGTGCGGCCAAAACTACTCTATGATACACAAACCTAGGCAGTGAAGGCAGAGCAGTTGAGGAAGCTAGAGGTGATAGAAATTAAGTGCCTGAGATGGGCAGCAGGGTGCACACTGTGGGACAGACAAACAAATTACAACATAAGAGCAAAAGCCAAAGCAGCTCCAATTACAGAGGAGATCACACAGAATAGATAACTGTTGTTCAGACATGTGCAGAAAATCAGAAGACAATCTGGTGAAGAAGATTTAGGGCAGACAAGAAGAAGGCAAGCGTAAACGAAGGAGTCCAGCAAAGAGATGGATGGATTGTGTAAAAGAAGACCGGCAACAGTCAGGCATAACTGTCAAAGAAAGTAGGAAAGTGGCATTGAATCAAGACAGATGATGACAGTTAACATGACACTCTAACCTCATGTAGAAAATGAAAAAAGTCAGTTGATTATGATGATGATGATTATGACGATGATGAACATCTTATATTACAAATTCTCCTATCCTCCCAAAGTTATTTTGGGGCAACATGTAAGAATTCTGCAATTTCTAGAACTATTTTTGCACTGGAGTGCATTCCCTCGAAATTCCTGTATTATGAGAGCTCTGCTCTGCACCCATGGTTACCGAATATCCTAGGTCCATAGTTGCATTAACTCAGAGTATCGGGACTTGGAATTTTACCTTTGTTCTGATTTAGAGCATCCTTATTATATTTTGTAATTAGAATGCAGATGTGCAAAAAGTCTTAAACATAGCAGACCTTTTATATACTCCTCAGTGGTAAATTAGATAGTCATCTAGTGATGTCAGTAAAGTGTTCAGCAGTAACTTACATTGACAGGATGACAAAGTAGGCCCATCTTTTCTGTATGTCTTCTCTGGTTCTCATGATTAACATAATAAATGTAGCTGTTATATCTTCAGCTTTTAATGATTAGTAGAGGGAGGCTTCTTCTTAACCATCTTGCTCTGGAGCCCAGGCCTGCTGTTTTTGAACCATTTGCCTAGACATAACAGTAAAGTTTTCACAATACATTATTACTGCAGAGACACATTTTTTGAATCTAAAAGAGACTCTTAATAAGGCTTTCCACAAGAGGGCACCATTCACTAACATTCCATCTGTAATGCTATATTACATAATTCAAGTACAGAAAACAGAAACACAAAATACTTCTGAGAGACTAGCATGCATTAAAGGAAGGGAAAAACATAATAATTATTAAAATGTCAAGGAATGGCAACAAATGGTCTGTGACAGACTGACTGCAGGTACTACAGTAAGGGCTGACCTGTAAGATCCTACAGTAAAACTGAAGTTAATATAGATGCACAGACATAATTAAGCCTTACTAAGTTTTGTATATTTCTGACATATAGTGACCATTTACATTAAGCAGTAACGTTTAAAATGAGGAGATGTAATTTTACAGCAGTAGCAATTGCAATACATATGCATACTTCAGATGAAGTATTGTCCGGAAAAGCCTTATGTAAAGAATCTAAGATCTCTTTTACAATAGCAGGACTTCGGCTACAGTTGAATTAGATTTTCATTTCCATTATTTCTAATTGCTTTTTTTTTTTTTTTTGCAGTCAACAGCATTACACTTAGTAAGACTTAATTATGTCTGTGCAACTCAGATGATATATTCCAGCTCAAAGGAATTATTTCTTCACTTACTACTATTTGCTCCTCCAATATTAATACCTCTAGGTTATGTTCTAGCAGTGCTTCCTTCTGTTCTTGTTTTTTTTTTTTTTTTTTAGATATTGCCCTTCTTCCAAAGTTTGTAATTTGACTAGAATTGGTTTGGGGAATCTTTGGGATTATGAAGTAGCTATAAAGACTGTGTGAGCTATGTCTATTAAAATGGAGTCTTCAGGGATTTACACAACTGATGCTTGACGAATTGATATGTTACTCTTTCTTTGACTGATCATTTTTCTGTAATACCACAGTTTTATCAGAGTGTTTAATGACTACCTCCCCCAAAGTTTCATGGCTCTTATCATTGGATTTTATATACTGTGTCAGGGCGCTGCAAGCTTCACAAATTCAGAGTACATTTCTTCTATTTTCTTACAACTATGCCATCTCAAAACTGGTCTTAGTCAACAACTCTTTTTTTTTCAAATATATTTTTATTGCATTTTTCCTCTTTTTTGTAATACAAAAAGAAAATAAAACAGAAATATATATATTCTTGATGCAGCTCTTGTATGGTCCATGCATGCTGAGAAGTAACGGATGAGTGAGTCTCCTTTTTTAACTAAACTAGAAACACTGGGCATTAGCTTTCTCTTAGCTTTACTAAATAAGGCACAGTTTAACTGTCTTGAAATAATCCCATCATTAAATGTAGCAATTACTGATATTTTACACTTGGATCAAGCCTCTTGAGATGGAGGGGTAAAAGTTGACTCATATTCAGGCAGGCACCATACCGGAAGTGCTGCTGATTTCTTGCCTTTCTGGTGGGTTATATCTGGCTGCCTTCATTCTTTGAGATGAACATCCAGGACTGTTATTTAGATCATGGTACAGATGGTGGCTCAGTGACTGGACAGGATTTAACTCTCACAGTTTCAGGAGTTAGAGGTCAGTCATGACTTTTATCCACAGTATGAAGTTTGCAAGTTCTCCTTATGTTTACATGTTTTCTTCTGGGTACTGGGTATTCTGGTTTCAACTCAAAACATGCTAGATGATTTGCTATACACAGCTCTATATATTGTGTGTGTGTGTGTGTGTGTGTGTGTGTGTGTGTGTGTGTGTGTGTGTGTGTGTGTGTGTGTGTGTGTGTGTACTTATACATATATATATATATATATATATATATATATATCTCTCTCTCTCTCTCTATATATATATATATATATATATATATATAGAGAGAGAGAGAGAGAGAAAGAAAGAGAGAGATCTATGTATCTATGTCTATAGCTATATATCTATATAAATGTATGTGTGTGTGTGTGTGTATATATATATATATATATATATATATATATATATATATATATATATATATATATATGTACACACACATGCACATATACATACATACAGTGAGCAAGAGAGAGACATTCTTTTCCTGGAACATGAATGAGAATGGCCCATTTACTTGATCCCAATAACAAATAAAAGAAAAATAAATATAGTGACAAAAACATATAATCTGTTTTCTTCTACCTGTGCCTTTTCAAATTTACTAGCTATACTTACAGAGATGAGGTATGGTATTTCTTGCCTCTGCCTACTCTACATTTGATTCACTTTCCTGAGCTGTGTTTTTTTTTCAGACCACTGCTGGCAATATGGCTGTATTCATCCAATGCCTTTTTTCCTACAACTCTTTTTAAGTAACATTTGTTTGTGGGGTGAACACACTCATGCCCTGTCTGCAATTAAATGTGATGACTGATATGATGATATAAGGTAGTGCCATCTGTGCTAGAGAGAGTAGGGGAGTACATGTGTACGTATGCCAGCATAGCTAGCTGGAGTTTTGTAAAGAATTTTATGTTATTTGACTATCACACTGCTTTGTACAGATGTTTGAGTTAAAAATATATTTGTAAAGTTGCTTGTGTTAAAATGCATCAACAGTGGGTCCTGCTGGACAGAAAAAGAGATAAACATGTATGTCAGACAGTATTACTGTAACTGATTAAACAGAGAACCCTGGAAGAGTGGAAAGTCTGAAATTGTGTTATAGCTTTCAGATGCTGCCACAGATCTTAACAAGGCTCTGTGTGTGTATTGTACCAGAGTCAGGTGACCAGAGGTGATATCCTCTAAGCAGCATTTGGTTTCTTTGGAACTCTTGCAGCAGCACTTTGGAAGTGGACAGAAAAGATTTCTGACAGGATATATAGCTCACACCCCCACACAGACAAAGACAAACATCTGGTTTTTGCTGTGGTAAGACAGTCATCACACATCAGCTTGCCTTGCTTTAGTAAGTAGTCAGGGAACAATAATTTTTTAGTCAGTCGGGGACATTTAGTGAAAATAGTTTAGTGTTGTTTTCTGCATCTGTGAGAAACTATCCAACTTATTATTTTTTTCTATCTGTGTAGTTGAAACTCTGTTGTCTATTGTATTTAGTATTCTCCTGTTTTCGGTTTTATTTATCATTAAATATTTTATTACCTTTCATTGTTGCTGGTCCTTTGTAGAATACTTTTATCATCTTGAAAGTACTTGTGCTTGTTTTAGTGAAACTGTGGCTGCTTCTGAAAGCCTTGCTGCTTTGGTCACATTCTACCATTTGTATTAGTATTAATTTTACACAGTATAACTGGGTAGCCTTTGTAAGAGCCTTGTGGTAGCTGACTGATGGCAGCATGATTACCTCAGAGTCTAGGCAGAAAGTGGCACAGATAATAACTCTGTGCCAGCTTTTTCCAGGTGTGTGTGTGTGTGTGTGTGTGTGTGTGTGTGTGTGTGTGTGTGTGTAAACCTCAAATATCTAAGTGTGTGTTTTAGCTATTGAGAACAGGGACAGAGGGCTCCAAAATGGTCAGTGTGGAGTTTTGTGTGGGTCTGGAGAGGGAAAGAGAGTTCAGCCCCAGGTCTTGAGATGCTCCCTGTGTGCTGTTAAAAGAAATTGTGCTTGGTGCAGGGAGTTGCATCTGAAAATCCTGTGTGAATCCATCTTTGCTATTGGTGACTGGCCCGGAGTAGGGGACCCATCACAACTTTTATCATTTTTAACAAGCGCAGTTCATCTCTACTAATTACACAGATAAAATGCCCGCTCTGTACTTTTATAACATTTTCTGTCACCTGTCTTAAATCTAGGCAATCGTTTCAGTCAAGCAACCAAGTCCCCATCTGAGTGCATTGAGTTCTTTACTTTATAAGATTTCCTTTTTCCTTTTTTATTTTCTTTCTCTCCTTTCAATACACAGTCCAGATGAGAGGCCCACATGCAGCACCCACAAGGTGGCAATCCAGATGCTAGTCACAGCTTTAAAATAAAATATATTTTCACAGCTGTTCTGCATTGCTTTCTGCTGTCTCTGCCTCTTCTGAGCAATTATGAACATCTAATGCAGAATCTTTCATTTCCCAGATATCCAGTATCCCCTACATTATTTGCAGAGTGGGAATTCTAAGATGGGTAGTACTAGAAGCTAGTAAGCAATCTTTAAAAAATCCCTAATCAAAATGGGGCTTTCAGTTTACTTTCCTTACTGTAGTTAAAAAGAGATATTTTCAAAGAGTGCAGCAGTATGCATAGTCTGATCTTGACACAAGTCTAACTTTGGTAGCAGTGTTCTGTTCCAGAGCATATAAGATGTATTTTATATTTCAAGAACTAGAGATGGCTTTTCTCTTCCTCTATGTTAGTGTGTGCATATATGTGTGTGTTTGTATGTGTTTGTGTTTGCATATGAAATGTGGGTCTATATCACATAGTCGAAGTCTTATAACTTCGAACACGTAACGTTTGAACCATTATGTTCCAAGTTACAAAACTTCAACTATGGATAAAAAAAAACAAAACAAAACAACGGAAAACAAAATAAACTGTTTTAAGCAGGGGGGCAAGCCCCCCTGCACCCCCCCACCTCGGGGCAATGCCCCTCAACACCCCCCGCTACTTAAATATACCAACTTCGAGATCACACCCTATTGAACAAAATGGAAACCTCCACTTATGGAGATTTCCATTCAAAAGCTCAAACTTTTATAAATTCGAACTTATGGTCTCGACCATATGAGGTTCAAACTTGTAAAAGTTTGACTACGTGATAGGAACCCATGAAATATTAGTGTTTAACCAGAGAAGCAGAGTCGAGGAGTTGAACATATAGCCACTGGCATTGAGCAACATTGCAAATAAACACAATTTGAAAAAGAACAAAGAAAATGTTAAAAAAATTGCACATTTCTCATATGTTTTCTTTGTGTTTATTTTCCTTTGCAGAACTGCATAAAACCAGCCTGTATTCCATCAGCTCTTGGCTTCCTTTTCAAAAATTTACAGTGTGATCTCATAGTACAATACTGCCACAGAATGCTGCAATACAGGATCCTTACTAAAACAGACCATGTCTTTCTCACAAATTATTCTTTGTTTTATGAACCAAGCAAGAAGTATTTGACAAGTGGAAAAGTACTTAGTGGTACAGAGCACATGATTAATCTTTGGTTGCAATGGGAGTTCAGCTTCTGTGTATCAGCGCTGGTGATTTATCAGCAGATATACTGATGTAAAACTTGTTCAGGTTTGCCTTTTGTGATGTGGTACAAAGGATTATCTCAGGGACATGTTTAAAAACTTGTTACAAAGTAGCATTACCTGAAAACATCTTTGCATCATTAAGAATATACATACAGACATATACCATTTATTGATCACAGTTAACTATTAGAAGGGTAGCGGTGTCAAACACTATGCTGAAATCTTTGGTTACAGTGTCCAAGTGTGTTGATGCAAGAAAGAGATGGTGTTGTGTATCAGCTCTTTAGTGACAAGCAGAAAAATGTGGACTTTCATACATCGATAGAACAAACTGTTCTATTCTAAACAAATGCTTTTAGTAACGATAAGTGACTACAGGCAACACTGGCTGAAAACAGGAATGGGGGTTGGGTGGTGTCAGCATAAACAACATGGCTTCAGAATACTATGAATTTTTGGCATTGTGATTACTAGAAAATAAACACTTTTTTTCATGTACTGTATTATTGTTTTTTTACTTGCACATTCAGACTTTACATCACCATTTGACTGTTGAAAATGGGAAAACCATATCACCATAATCAAGTATTAAAATAAATGGCCAGACAAAAGAAGACATTACATCAGTATCATTGCAATGAATTTAGTATGGCTGACAGACTAGTCGGGACTTTGAGGACATAATAAAAACAATGTTAAGTGTCTGAGGTTATAAAATACCAATCCTCTAGTCCTATGAAATTAGTATAATGGTACCTTTGTGCAATGTACTTGGCAACAGATATTTAATGGACATGTGATTTTGCATCATAGATTATTTTGTTCCACTGTTTCCTAGCCAATATTAAACATTTTCTCACAGAAGTCCTATAATGATCAACTTATT
Organism: Protopterus annectens; assembly: GCF_019279795.1. NCBI lineage: Eukaryota > Metazoa > Chordata > Ceratodontiformes > Protopteridae > Protopterus > Protopterus annectens. Next base: position 23,291,380 of record NC_056738.1, on the reverse strand, counting down.
TTTTTATATATCATAGACCAAGTTTTCCAACAAACTGTTCTTTTAAGATTTTAGAGGAAGGCATTATGCTCCAAACTCCTGAAAATTCTTATTCTTATTCTTATTATTATCAACAAAATATGATGAGACATTTGCAGAAATAAAATATACCCACTGAGATGTTTAAAGGAGCTTTAGCTAGATGTATTAATTTGTATATTTTTTCAGGTAACCATTTGAAATGTTGGTTCCCACTAAGTCCTAAAACACAGAGACTAAATGGCTGAAAAAGATGACTTACTTTTATCTAGTCCAAGATGGCCATTTCCTAGCATATTCCCTTTTCTCTGAGGTATAGATATCTTGGAGTTCCAATATATAAAAGTTGGAGTGTGGGGGGCTTGCCCCCCACAAAGAAGTTTAAAGGAGAAGTGCAATGTTCAAAGTTCATTCTTCTCATGGATTTTCAATTATTTTTTTGTCTGTTAGTGTTTGGCATTATGAGTGCTAACATTTCAATATGGAACTATTTTTGCAATTGGCTTCTCCCATTGTCCGTAACTGCATTTTTTTTCTGACTTCGGTGGTGGTTGGATGAAGTGAGCTATGGCTTGTAGAATCCTACTACCTATCTTTCTTCATTGCGCAGTTTATATTTAAAGGCATGGAGTCCAAGTCCAGGGGTGTAATTATTTCACAGTACTCAGCTCACATCAGGCCCCTTTCGTTATGTACATGTCCAAACACTTGTCACAACTGGAATGACCTCAACACTTTCTCACTAAAAAAAAAAATCAAAGGCTTGTTCACATAAACTATGCAGGCCATCTCAAAGGCCTGTCCCTCTTCTTGGTATTAAACAGGCTATTAAGATTTGACCTCTGCCTTTGCATATAAAGCCTCAGGAGACCCTATACTGGCACACCTGTTACACATTCGCAAGTCCAGTGATGACATGAACACCTACTTAAGAGAGCTCAGTCTGTTTTGTAATATAAATAGAACATGTTGGGGGGATAGGTATGTATCACAGAGAATACCTCTTCAATGGAACTGCCTTCCACTCCACGTAAAGCAAAGTCATTCTTTTACTCTATCTATTCAAACATAATTTGGATGAATTGATGGGAAACTGAAAATTCTTTCCCAGTTTAGCACCTATGTCCCTCATGCATAGGGACAACAAGTAAATGTGCCACTATAGCCTTGTTCTGCCTGCATCCAGGTTATTGTATGGAAAAATATAAAAGCTAAAAACTACAATGAGAATGTAAGACTTGACTGCTTAAGATCAACAGACTAGTAAGTACCTGTGAACCTATGAAATCCAGACATTCCGCTCTCTCCAAGATGCTGACACTAGCATGTCAGGACAATGCAGGTGATGGTGTAATGGGTAAACAAGCTTGATACTTCACAGCAACCTGGATTTGTGTCTTCCAGCCATCAGATGCATATCAGATTCATAAGCAAATTACTTAACCAGGTCAAAATCTCTGCATCACCCCTGAAAACAAGTGTTCTTACGGGTTTCCAGGAAACCCAAAACATCATAAAAATTTATATTTACTAGCATCTAGGGAGATGTTGGACTCACCTTTATATTATACAGTTTTGAAACAAATACACATGTCGCATACATAATGGAAATAAATGTATCGGAATACTAAATACATAATATTTGTTAAGAAGATAGTGACCTTCTCAAGAGACAAGATCCACTATTGATTATAAGAAATTTAGAAGGCAACTCAAAAAGCATCCAACTGTAAGTGCAGTTGCTGTCTGGATTCTCTGTAATCCTATATCCTGCAGTTGCTATTTGGATTCTGTGTAATCCCATATCCTCTCCATCCACATTCAGATTAGTAGAAAATTCTCTTGCTTTCTCTCTAGTCCTCACAGAATTAGCCTTCTAGACACTATGCTTCTAACTACTGTATATATGATTGTCTCTGTACTAATTATCTTATTGAATAGCCTTTTATTTAGAATGGAATGAAATGGTCGTTCCTACCTTTGTTTCATTAACTTGTTAGAGAGATTTACACCTTCACATCTTTCAAGAAAATACTGGATGACTGAATGGGTATCCATCAATTTATTCTTGGCCTAACATGATTCGCTCTCTTGAAAGTGGGAGGTTCATCTTGAGGGTTAGTATTAGCAAGGTGTAGATGGACTTTGGACTTATTTGATTTGCAAATCCTATGATCCTATGACCCTGTGTTATCACTATTATATTGCAAATACCTGATTTGTTCTGTAACAGTATATTTTTAACTTTGACTACATTGCATATGTACAGTACTATATATTACTTGTCATCTGTCCTTACTAATTGGCTTGGGTTGTAGATGAAAATGGTCTCTGTGACCAGTTCACTTAATCAGTTAACAATTACACAATAAAATAAATTCTAAAAACTAAAGCAACATGACACACCCTGGGATTCAGCAAGCAGCCGTGCAGGAATAAGTTATTCCTGCATGGCAGGGACTGCTCCTGTTCAGCACGGCAGTGCGCCATGCATATTTATGAAGGCACACCTTTTGGCAATTTAAAATGAGTGAGAACGCTTGTAACACCCCCAACCCGTCAGGATAGCAAATCTGGTCAAAGCCAAAATTTGTTAGGATAACACAGGTAGCATAAGTACATAACACACACCTCCCAACCTGTCAGAGTAAGGAATGTGGACAAAGCCAAAAGAGGCAATTGTCCCACAAAGCAGAAAGTTGATAGAATAACAGGTTCAGCATTAGCAGGATTATTCTGAAGGGTACAAATAAAATAACACAACAATTTTTTTTTATAAATGCGATAAAGTTTAAACATAGCTGCATGGGTGTGCCCATTGCTTAGGTACACTTAGGCCAGCTTAAACAGCACAAGAAGTTAAATAGCAAGAGGCATCCAACATAAGCAGTACTGCAATAGTGTAGTGGTTAGAGTGTATGCTTTGCAGGTAGCCATTCCCAGTTTGATCCCCACTGTAACCAATTTGCATTTTACATGTGAAAGCAATATATAAACATTTTTTTTTATTATCAGCTACTAAATAACATATATTTGTTAACCGGAGTACTGCATTAGGTCCAGATGTGAGGTGTCAGTTTAATAAAGTTGTGAAACCCCCATATAAACACAAATGCCCCATACAGTATAGTCACACATGAATAAATGTAATGAAAGCACATTGGGGGATGTCAGGGACAGTAAACAAATTTATAATATGTAATGAATAATAAATCAATGCCATACAGCAGATAGTCTATAGAATGAAAAATAAGCAATGCTAAGCATTGCACAGCTCTGCTTACTAGGTGTAAACATTGTGTAAATATGACTGCTAAGCAATGAGCAACCCAGCTAAGTGGATTTGCCCATTGGTAAGCAGTGCTGAACCTGTCCCTTTAAGCACTGCCAACCTTAGCTTAGCTCAGCATATTCAAAACCATCCAATCACAGCAAAGGGTGGGAAATCAGCCATATTTAAACCCCACAGGTGGGAATACAGCTCATAACTGGTTGTACCTTCCCACTGTAGACAGTATGGCAGGAGTTGGTGAAGGCATGTGCTTCTGTGCGCAGTGCTGGGGCATACAGGAGTCCAAGGTCATGGTAGGATCCTGGTACATAACCATGATGAGAGACTGCTACAGGGCCAGTACCAAGGCTCCCAATATAAAGCGGAAGCCTGGGACCATCTTGCTTGTGATCCCACCAGTGCCACTGGTATCCCTCGGACTGGTGAGCAGGTCCGGCACCACTATGCTAACTTGAAGCAGAGAAAGAGGGAGCTCTTGGACAAGTGGGTCCAAGAAGCAAGGCAGAGGGGTGATGTCCCAGCAGTGTGTAAGTACTCATACTAATAACCATTTACTAATGTCCACCCTGTCTATATGATGGATAGGTATGCCTAAATATTCCTCTATTTTCCTTACAGCTGCAGCTGAGCGAGCTGTGAATCAGGAAGCCCATGCTAGTAGGCTGCAAAGGCTGTGTTGCGAGGCTGGTGAGTAACAATTATGCTTGTAGTATGGCATATTTCTCTATTCCCCTTACAGCTGCAGTTGAGCGAGCTGTGAATCAGGAAGACCATGCTAGTAGGCTGCAAAGGTTGGGTTGCGAGGCTGGTGAGTGACAATCCTGCTTGTAGTAGTCATACCAAATAAATATAAAGTAGTAGAAAGTCACCTGGCAGTATAAAAACTGTGTATGGGTTGTACTGAATAAACCAGACAGTATGACAGTAATAGTCCCATATAGGTCATATTTAAATAAAACTGTAACTGCCTAGCAATAAAGCTCTAAATCCTGGACTGGTTGTGTTTATGCTGGTATTATATGGCATTTATTTGTTGCATTCTCTGAATAGTAATTTTGTGTTAACCACTGTTACCCACACTGTGCTACATAAACAAAATGTCTAGGAATGTCTGTATAAGACTGTTGTAGGTACAAGATCAGATTTTTCAACCAAGAGAGACTTAGAAAACACTGAAGGAATAGACAGCAATATACAAATAGCACATTCTGCTGAAACTTAAATTGTTGTATTTTTAGCAGACACAGCCATGGTTCGAATCCTGGGAGTGGCAGTAAACTGTATGCATAATCATACCTCTCAACTGTACAGATTTTTTTCAGAATATTCAGATAATTGGGTCATATTTTCTGCCTATTCCTCTGTCCCCCTGGCAAATCAGTGGGATGATCACAGAATTGTAGTCACTAAATAATGACATACATTTGATTTTCAGACCTCAAAAACTTCAGAAAATGTATATTAAAACAAATCCTATCACTCTAGCAACTCTCCAAGTTTATGTGAACAATATTCAGAATATGTCCCTATTTGTACCCCCATACTGTCAAGCTTTGTCCAGAGTGTGTGTATTAAGAGATTGAGAGGTATGTGCATAATATTAACTCGGAATCTGGGAATATGTGTAGAAACAGTCAGGTAGTGTTAACAAACATTCCCTCCACAGGTCTACCAGGTAAGAGATGTAGAATTTAGCTATAAGACAGTTGAAGTATACACTGTGTATAAACATACCACTACACAAACCAAGGCCATAAGGTATTGTAATAATACCTGTACCTTAACGACTAGAGCAATGATCATTAAAGCTGTAAATACTACAAGGATATATAAGTTAATTGACATCTCTCTCTCTCAACTCCCACCATACCTGCAACAATAATCTGAATACACAAATCAATGGGTATGTTTACACCAAACCTACTGTTGGGACATGTCCTATTGTTCAATAAATATTGAAATGTGTTTCTATTAATGTTTCATGTTGAAATACTATCATTGGTGGTCTGTTGCTATCAGTGTAACCTGCATGCCTTTGTAATGGCCACTGTAGTTCCATATATGCATGTGTTCTGTTTGCTATGCAACTGTTTAACATCTGGTGTTTTGGGTTAATGGTAATATCTATGCATGCTGTTATAACTAATCCTGGATTGTGTTGACTATTCCTAACCCACATATGTTTTAAAATTGCAACACCATAACATGTTTGGGAAGGCAGTTCCCAGCGGACCCACCTCTCCCACCTCATCTGGTCATGGCACTGGACCCCAGCATGTCTGGCACTCACTCCGAGACCTCCCTGTCTGCTGGTCCTGCACCACCTTCTGGTGGAACCACCTCAGGGGATGGGGCTCATTCCCCCCGGGACTAGGTGCAGACAGGATCCTGTCACCCGAAGTCAGGTCCGGGGATTGGTGCGTAGCAAGATCTGAAGGGAGTTTAGAGATCTGCTATGCCAGCTTGAGGGCCGCATGGTGCATTTAGAGGGTCAGGCTGCCCTTCCTGCTTAGCCCCCAGCACAGCCACCTTTGGGGCCATGAAGGTGCAGTGGTGACTGCCCATGGGTGGAGACCTCAGTCCCACTGTTTCCATTTTGGAGGTCATGGGCTTCCGATTTCCAAACACCCCTCCCCATCCAAGGTGTTTACCCCCCACATGTGCCATATACTGCCCCTGTATGCTGTCTTGTCTGTCTTCCTACCCAACCTACCTCCCGAAATATACCTACTATCCTTCCCCAACATCCCACTCTCACCTTAAAAAAAGGGCAATCTGTTCCTAAAAGAAAAAAAATTGCCCCATACATAGCTGTCCATTTTGCACACGTGTCCACTGAACACATGTAATCTGGTCTAATTGGCTTCACAACACATTATTGTTGTCCTCACCCCTGTGTCAAGGGTTTGAGTGTAAAAACTACCTCCAAATTCAGTGTATATGCACAGCTGTTGCTGTAGATGAAATGGACAGCTATGGACCTTCCCCACACCTGTACTGCACATCCCTAGCTACTTTCCCTATTGCCTTTCCCTCGGTGTGCCCCCTTTTTCATGACTTTTCTATCACCCCTTTTTCTTTTCTTTTAAAGAAATTATCATGGGGGTAAGCGGGAGTAAGCACTTTTAAGCAATAGTAAGCGGGGTTAAGCCTGTTTGTGTGGTGGCAAGCAATGGCTAACAGATTAAGCACTGTCAGGCTAACTGTCTGTAAGCTTATTTAACCAGAAGTTAGCATTGCTTATCGCTGTGCAAACCCACGCAAACCTGCTTACAACTGCTTAAAAGTGCCTTAATCACTTTGTATCCAACAGCCCTTGTTCTACCCAGCAACAAAATAATCAGCCCTTGCAAGTCTTGAACCCAGGACCCTGCACACCATAGCAACAGTGATTAACCACTAAGCCATTTGAGCTGTACATAAGTGCGATGTGTTCTCAAATATATCATGCAGCACAGTCATTCAACAGTAGGGAAAATGTAGTTATATATGTAGATGTGTGTGTGTGTGTGTGTGTGTGTGTGTGTGTGTGTGTGTGTGTGTGTGTATATATATATATATATATATATATATGTAGACATACATATAAATAAATATATATATATATATATATATATATATTTATATATATATATATATATATATATATATATATATATATATATATAAATATATATATATATATATATATATATATATATATATATATATGGGATCTGGACAAATGCTCAACTAGCATATGTCCGAATCACAAAACATCGAACACACATATACGAAAGCGCTTAACATCAACAAGTGTTTCCGTGTATGTGTGCCTGTTTCATAGACCAGACTACAGTGCAGGTAATGGAAAATTTCCTTTTTCCCACTGTAGTGTGATCTCGGAGTGAGAATAATAAAGAAGGGGGGTGTGGGGGGTGCAGGGGGGTGAAGCCCCCTGCAGAAACGTAGATTTTGTTTTGAATTACACATATACGGAAGCCCTTTTCGATGTTAAGTGCTTTCGTGTATGTGTGTTCGATGTTTTGTGATTCGGACATATGCTAGTTGAGCATGTGTTCTAGACCCATATATATATATATATATATATATATATATATATATATATATATATATATGTGTATTGCATTCACACATTGGATCCACACTCTGAACCTCTCACTGCAAAACATCTGACCAAAGGCACTGTTAATGGGGGTGAAGCGGACCAAAATAGGGATCTCTTATAATTATTTTCATTATCTCTTCCTCCACAGCTGAACTGATCTGCTTTGCAACACAATAACCAGCACTTGCAAGTCTGGAACCCAGGACCCTGCACAACATAGCCACAACAAGTTAACAGTAAGCCATCTCAGCTGTAAGATGTCAGGATGATTTCTGTAACATATCATGCAGAACAGTTAGTCTTCCATAGGGAATGTACAATGTGGAAGCACTAAACCTTCCAATGATACAGATACACACAGACACACACACACACACACACACACACACACACACACACACACATATATATATATGTATATATACATGTATATACATAGAAATAGAAATATATAAATACTTACAGATATATATAGATATATATATATATAAAGAGTATATCTAGAGGGTGCCTATAATATCAAATAGCCATTATTCCTACAGTTGCCACCTTTTCAAATGGCCAGTGTCTGATTCTTTCCTACAAATGAGAATTATTGCATGAAACATCTACCCACACACAATGCAAAGGACAGGACACCACACACAAGTTTGCATACATAGAAATGTACCATTTCAGTTGTTTATGCCATTTCTTATAGCAGTTAGGCATTTGAAATATAAAATAACTGATTAATGCAACTCTCAAGCAAAACATATGATACAGTAATCTGCAAAACATAACATACTTTGCTGTCTAGGCTAACACCTTCAAGTAGTACAACAGTAAAAAACACACTTGCCTTGAAGATAAGAATCAATCAACACTTAATTACAGATGTAGTTCAGCAGCCTCCAGTTGCAATCTGTACTCAACCCCTAGGGGGAAAAGTATCAGTTGTCACAATGTAAATGTATAT